>NC_083688.1:19841212-20144242 GCF_033118175.1 Dama dama | reverse complement strand
CATGGGGTCGCAAAGAGTCAGACACAACTGAGAAAAGTGAACAACAAAATGTACCGATGGCTGTATGATAAGACGAATGAACTCGGAAAACCAGAGACCAAGTGATTCAGCCAGTTATGGACGTGAGACCACCCCTGCCGACCCTGATATCTTCAGCACAGCCTCTCAACGGTACAGCATGCCAGGCTCACACTGGGAAAGCAAACAGCAGAAACGGCTGAGCCTTTTATGCTAATGAATAGTGCTTTGGAAGAGTAATGGACATAAGGCCTTGACCCGTTTTTATGATAGTCAAGTATCAGTTAGCATGTGGTGGGGGGGTCCATTCTTTTCTGTTCCTGTTGCTTTGTCTCCCTAAAGCCTGGTGAGTTGGTATCTAAGGCAAATGCTTGAGAAGTCAGAGACCTTGTACACAGTTCTCAGATTCACTGGGCCAGAGAAAAGAAGAGAAATGGAAATTCTTTACCTGGTGCTCCTGGACAGCCTGCTTCTCCCATGTCACCTTTATGACCCGGAGGCCCAGGGGGCCCTGGGAGGCCATCCTCACCCCTCCTGCCATCCAGCCCGGGCTCTCCTTTGCACCCTGCAGGAAAGTTCACAACAGCAATGGCGACAATGACGTGACACCTGCTAGGCTAGCATTTACTGCCTGAATTCCACTTGGCAACCTGGGGCCTCCCATCTGGACACACCTGCATTGGCTCGTTCATTTTGCAGGTACGTGAAGTTGGGATTATACCACCTCCTCTTGGCAGTTGGGGTAATTAAGACTCCAAGAGGTCAAGTACCTTGACCAATTAAGGCCAATGAGCCAGGAATGGGCAGAGCCAGGATCTGAAGCCAGAGCAGCAAGGTGTTGAATGAGGCATTTTCATATTTTCTTCACAGTCTTGTATTTGGACCTGGATGGGTTTTTTTTTTTTTTTTTTAACAGCGAACATCTATGGCTTTTGTCATTGAATATTTTCCTTAATAATGATGCTTTAGAAGCCTGAATGGAGGAATGAATACAACTGAAGAGCATTCAGTTGAGAGACAGTCAGGTTAAATTTAAAGCAAGAGCAGCAACTTTTAAAAATCAGCTGTTTGTTGAGAGTTCAAGGCACTAGGGAGCAGGGTAATCTCTTTATGTGAAATTATCTGATTCAGTCTACACAGCTACCACGTGGGGAGACGGAGGCTCAGAGAGGCCATGGTGAGGGTCACGTGTGCAGAGGACATGGACCCAGCAGGCCAAGTGCAGAGGCTGTGCCAGCCATCACCAGCCCCGCGCTCGGGACAAGCCGCAGGGCTCAGGAGTGCTCCCTGGGGCTTCGGCAGACAGCCGTCACCCTGAGACTCGAGCCGCTCTTGCTTTAAGTGTTTGGTTTATTTCGGCCAAGGCATTAATTCATCAGCCGTGATCTGTTTTGGTCTGGGAAGCAGATTTGGTCCCTGCCTGTGGCAGAGCTCGCAGCCCTTACCGTAATTATCTGAATTACTAGCCCCTCGAGGGTTCCGGTGTCTAATCGCTCTCCCTTCCTCGATCATTGTCCTTCTCTAGCCAATCTCTCTCTCTTTCTGCCATAAATCAGTCTAAAACCAATCATTATGTCAAAGAGGCTTCACTCCAGGAGCTGCCCCTCTTTTCCGCACTGGGCTGTGTTCTGGAGGCAGCGGGAGCCCCCTGAGGGAATGAAGGAGGGGCTGCCGCACTCAGGGGACCAGACATCTCACTCAACTCCCCTCTCACACAGGCCCCGCTTAGAGCCATCTGAAACTTGTGCCCCTCAAACCTTTACATTTTGCATCCCCTGCCTGAGTGGCCCCCATAAACCTCCTCTTTTTGTCCCACAACCAGCAGCCCCCGTACCCGATGTTGGTCACAGTACGTTCGATGTGGGCATCAGGGGTGCTCCTGGCTTTTGGGGTGCTCTCATGTCACTTCCTCACCTCTTGGATCATAAATTCTCTTGGAACGTGCTGCACGTCTGGACTGTGTTCTTACATAGTCATCACTCAGTAAGTGAGAAAGGAACCCCTCTCCTCCTCCCTAGTGAGGGGAGGGGTGCCCCTCCATGTCTAACTAGGCAGAAGCCTCTTCCTAGATGGCGCTGCTCTCTTTCCACCAGCTTCACAGAGAATATCTGTTATTTTGGAAGGAACCTAGGGCCCCGCGGTGAGCTCAGAGCATTCTTCTCTTTCCCATCCAAAGACATGATTCCAACATGTGGCCACAGGGTGATTCTGGAAAGGGCTGCCCAGGGTTAACGAGCCAGCAAACCAACAGGTGTATCGCAGAGAAGGCAATTTCTTTCCAACTCCCCAAATGCAGCAAGCCCACTGGCCATCTGGAAAAGAGTCCCCCGACCAGATGTTACAATATGGGCTTTGCTCCCTTTCAAGGAAGACAAACGGAAATTGTAAGTGGATGACGTTTTCCAAGCCCCAGGAAGGAAGGCTTTTGTTAACTTGACATGTAGGCCCAGAGCTTTTCATCTGGAACTTGTTTGCAGGAACAGAAAAACAAACGTGTGCTCAGCGGAGTCTGACTCTGCGACCCCATGGACTGTAGCCCACCAGGCTCCTCTGTCCATGGGATTTCCCAGGCAAGAATACTGGAGTGGGTTGCCATTTCCTTCTCCAGGGGATCTTCCTGTCCCAGGGATTGAACCTGCATCTCCTGCATCGGCAGGCAGATTCTTTACCATGCACCAGGAACAGACCTACATCTGAAAGCCCAGCACTGTCGGATGGAGTCCCTCCTCTGAGAGGGTCAGGTGTTGAAGAGAAATGCTCCCAAACAGGATGGAGGGAATGGCCATGAGACAGTAACAGTTCAACCCAGAACGGAAACCACTTTTAAGTTCATCACAGGAAGCCTCAGCCTTTGAGGGCCACTCAGGAAGGATGATTGTAGAGATGAATGAGATGTGTTGAGAAAAGCATTAGACCTTCTGTTACCCAGGGTTCTTAACAAATTCAGGTTTTACTTGGTGTGGCCGTTACCCACTCAGATTGGGCAGGAAGGAGCCAGAAGTTCATTCTTTTCTCTGTAGATCTCAGCTGCAGCACTTGGCTACAAGATCAGCTCAGAAATGAAAGAGGTCTTGACGGAAAACAGGAGGAAAACCATATTATTTTAAGTGGAGGTGGTACTTCTGTGGGGCAGTTGATCCTTCACAACCAGACTCAGGGTGGTCCTCAATGCCCTGCTCACCCTGCTGAAATAATCTCCTTCAGAAAAGGAAAGATGACCCAAACCCATAAGTGTTCCAAATTTCCAAATTTGCTGCCATATCGAATGCAGCACTTCAAAAGCATCATCTTTTAGGATTTGAAACAGTTTAGCTGGAATTCCATCTTCTCCACCAGCTTTGTTCATAGTAATGCTTCCTAGGGCTCACTTGACTTCACAGTCCAGGATGTCTGGCTCTAGGTGAGTGATCACACTATTGTGGTTATCTGGGTCATTAAGATCTTTTTTGTATAGTTTTTCTGTGTATTCTTGCCATCTCTTCTTAATCTCTTCTCCCTCTGGTTAGGTCCATACCATTTCTGTCTTTTATTGTGCCCATCTTTGCATGAAACGTTCCCTTAGTATCTCCAATTTTCTTGTAGAGATCTCTAGTCTTTCCCATTCTATTGTTTTCTTCTATTTCTTTGCTTTCTCACTTGAGAAGGCTTTCTTATTTCTCCTTGCTAGTCTCTGGAACTGTGAATTCAGTTGGGCGTATCTTTCCCTTTCTCCTTTACCTTTCTACTTCTCTTTTCTCAGCTATTTGTAAGTCTTCCTCAGACAACCATTTTGCCTTCTTACATTTCTTTTTCATGGGATGGTTTTGGTCACCACCTCCCATACAATGTTACGAACCAAATGGTTTGGTTTAAATACTTAAGAATCCTGCCACCCTGACAATGACTGAGCAATGCCCAAGTCCATTAGGTGAATAAGGCCATCCTTGCCAGAATTTAGAGTGACCCTCCCCCTCTTCCCTCTTCCTCTTCCAAGAGATACACCTCCTTCTCCCTTCTTATAGGCTGTTTCTGCTCCACTGAGCCCCGATTCAATAGTTTTTAATTCAAGGTCAAATCAACCTAATAATGATTAGGTTGATTATTATCATTACCAAGATCATTATCATACTAAGGTCATTATCAACCTAATAATGACTACTCGTAGAGCATTTACTCAGTGATGCTAAGAGATTTCAAAGCTTCATGTCCAGGGACTTCCCTGGTAGTCCTGTGGTTAAGAATTCACCTTGCAATGCAGGGGACATGGGTTTAGTCCCTGGTTGGGAAACTAATATCCCACATGCTATGGAGCATCTAAGCCTGCATGCCACAACTAAGACCCGAGACAGCCAAATAAATAAATAATTTAGGCAGATAATTATTTCTTGGGGAGAAAAATTTAAAAACCTCATGTCCAAAAGCCGCCCAAGGATAAAAGTTAAAATAAGCGTTCCCCTAGAAATAGAAGGAACATTGTAGATCCCATTGCGTGCATGCGTGCTAAGTCACTACAGTCATGTCTGACTCTTTGTGACCCTATGGACTGTAGCCCGCCAGGCTCCTCTGTCCATGGAATTCTCAGGCAAGAATAGTGGAGTGGGTTTCCATGCCCTCCTCCAGGGGCTCTTTCTGACCCAGGGATCAAACCCTGGTTTCTTATGTCTCCTGCATTGGCAGGTGGGTTCTTTACCACTAGGTCCACCTGGGAAGCCCATAGAGCCCATGACTACATGATTAAACCTTTGGACAAATGTAGAAAAACTGTTAAAGGGGAAGGAGATTTTCATGCTTGATCCTCAAGAGTTGTTTAAGCTCCATACAAAAACCTACATAGCAAACACCCAGATTTTCATTTCAGCAGTCTTCAAAGCCAGTAATCAGAGTGAGGTTCATACCTGGCCCTGGCGGGCCTCTCATGCCAGGAATCCCCATGGCTCCTTCCGGTCCTCTCGGGCCTGGTATCCCAGGAAGCCCTGGGATTCGGGGGCAGGCATCCAAGTCTGCTGGGGGCCCAGGCTCACCTGAAATTGGAATCACCACCTGTATAAGGGGTTCAAATGCTTATGAACCAGTGCCTTCTGCAATTTGGATGGGCTTCTGACACCACGCTGGAATGTTATCAAGAATGTTCAGCCATCCAATGTCAGCTCTGTGAAGACAGGACTTTGTCTTGTTCACTATGGGGGACAGGCAAACTTCTCCAAATCTTTTCGTTGAGTGACTGAATGAATGAGTGAATGGGATTTCAGAGGAAGCAAAAGAAGTAGGAAATAGTGAAATCTGGCTGAGACAGTGACTGTTTGGTGCACTTCACAGGATTTGCCATCTTTGGGCCATTTCTTACTAGGTGCTGGCCACAGGTGGCATGGGGAGAGGACTTGGTGGGTTCCTCACACTCAGCTTAAGATTGCTTTAATTCAGCTGTCTACACTGCAGCCAGCTGGGTTTCCAGAGTGTCTGCTACTCAAGGAGACATGATTTCAGGATGGCTAGAGGCACTGAGGCAGCAGTGATTTTCTACCTTGAGTGCACGTTGAAATTATCCAAGAGAGTTATAAACATTCAGATATCCGGGCCCCATCCCAGAAATAGTGGGTTAATTGGTACAGGATGTGGCCGGGGCAGTGACCTCAGGCTTGACTGTATAATAAATCCATCTGCAGAGCTTTTCAAAAATACTGCTGTGGAATCTAGAAACACGGTACAGATGAACCTATTTGCAGGCAAGGAACAGGAATGCAGACATAAAGAAGGCAAATGTGAGCACGGGGCAGGGAAGGAATGAAAGGGGAGACTGGAACTGACGTATTAATATATATGTACTGCCATGTGTAAAACAGATAGCTAGTGGGAACTTGCTACATAGCTCAAGGAGCTCAGCTCGGTGCCCTGTGACGACCGAGGTGGGTGGGATGGGTGATGGGGTGAGAGGTCCAAGAGGAAGGGGACATATGTGTACAAATAGCTGATTCACTTCATTGCACAGAACTGTAAAGCAACTGTAGTCCAATTTTTTTAAAAAGTACTACTGCCAGCACCCCACCTAGATTATTAGAAAGGAATCTGTGTGAGTGAAATCCAAGCATCACTAATTTTTTAAACTCTCCAGATGATTCCAATATTCGCCCAGGCTAAGAAGCACCACTGGAAAGCTGCAGCTGTGACCTGAATACATCATGACTGTCTCTCAGGCTTGTTAGAGCCCTGAGTCTCTGAGTCAGTAGGTCTGGGGGAGGGGGCATCAATTTGCATATTCTAATAAGTGCCCTGGTGAGCTCAATGGCGCTGATGTGGGAATCTCACTTTTAGAACCGTAGCCCTAAAGGTTGAAATTTCTTAAATTCTTGGTTACACTCACATCTCTAAGACGGTTTTTTTCGCCCCTAAATCTTCATTCAGTCTCCCAGCAGTCATTCCACAAAGGACCAGAAATAATAGCTCTAAACAAAAATGATGACTGCTAACACCTAGTGGACGCTTTATCATGCATCAGAAGTGAAAGTGTTAGTCGCTCAGTCGTGTCCGACTCTTTGGGACCCTATGGACTGTAGCCCGCCAGGCTCCTCTGTCCATGGGATTCTCCAGGCAAGAAGACTGGAGTGGACAGCCATTCCCTTCCCTAGGGCATCTTCCCGACCCAGATCCGGGGATCAAACCCAGGGCTCCTGCCTTGCAGGTGGGCTCTCTACCATCTGAACCACCAGCAAAGCTCAACATGCCTCAGACCTCCTGCTAAATGCTCTATGACTGAATGTTCCCACCCAGGCTGTGGGTATGTGCTGCGGTCATTAGAATGTTACAGGTAAGAAAACTCAGGCCCAGGGAAATAAATGACATTTATTTAGCGACAGATCAATGTCATGCAGCCAGTTTGTGGCATAGTCTAGATTAAAATCCAAGACACCTTGGCTCCAAAACTGTGCTCTTCACCGTCACCCCATACTGCCCTCCTTAAGGACTCTGAACGTCTACGTGCTGAATTCTAAGAAGTGCAGCATATTGTAAAGCACATCCTTTATTAGTTATTGATTTCTTAAAATTCATTCAAATGTGCCAAATCATTTTAAAAACAATGATAAAGAAGTGAGAAGATCCTAGAAAACCTGGCCATAATGGCAACGGAGTCTACACGATAGTAACTGTGTCTTGGAAAATGGACTTGAATGCTATAAGCAGTTTGGAATTTAACCTCCTAGAAAATATTGTGTGAAACCACAAATAACACCAAGTTAGAGGTCTTTTTACAGTATGAATTATTTAATGTAAAACTTGGCTTTTTTACTCAGGGTGAATTGAGAGATGTATATTTCTTATTTTTCCTAGATAATCTGGTGTGTTACGGTGGAAATTCACCAGTGGGGGTGGAGTGGAAGCAGGTAAGTAAAGGCAGGGCTGGGTATTTGGCTGGTACTTTATATTTAGGATGTTGCTGTTATCATCTAGTAAGTCACAGTATATACTGTGACTACAGACACTAAAAAGGCTAAGTGAAAACTCATTAAATATACAGCAATAATTTTAAAATATAAACATTAAAAGCAGACAGACTTCTTAAAATTCTGATTTTGCTTTTTCTTTACTTTTTGACAAACCAGAAGCTGAAAGAAAGGGACTGAGGCATCTCTTCTAAGGCCCCTAAAAATAAGATACAGCGTCTGTATGCAGGGCAACATTGCTTGGGGTTAATAACAGTCTCTTGGAAAGAACAAATGCCCACATTCAGGGTTTTCCTTTCCTTCTTTTGAGAAACTCTTTTTATTCTCTTTGAAAATGCCAGGCACAAAATCATATGTTGCTTTTGCATTGTAGAGGATTAAGTGCATACTTAGTTGAAAAGAATGGCATTTCCATTTTAATACACAAAGGAACTTGCTCATGGAAAATGGACCTTGGGTGTGGCGGGAAAGGCTTGTCACAGCCCCTGACCAGTGGTCAGGACCCATCTTTTCATGTTGTTGATATTGTTTATTTTAGGGATGTTCTCTGTATTCATATTGCAGAAACTAGAAAGGAAACGTACACTGGTATATACTGTAGCATCTCACATAGAAAGCTCATTCCCTGTGCCTGAACTGAATTATATAAGCCGAGTCTCTACACTGCCTCGACAACCTCTCAGGAGGTCCAGCACTGGGACACCCTAATATAGGGTTACTATACCTGTAATGAGGAAGCGGAAGCATTCAAACCTAACATAATTACAGCACCCCATCTAAAAAATTGAACAAAGTTGCCCTCACAAATACAGTGAAAAAAGCAAGTATGAAAATGACTGGAAACAAGATTTAAAGGAAATTATTCATCTTATAGCAAGGCTTACCTCTGGAACCTGGAGAGATCCAAAGCCAAAAATGCGAGGCCACATAACGATTTTCATAAGGCGGAAAGAGATTATAAATGTGTAAGTTAGGACAAAAGTGAAATAGATTGAAAATGCAAATAATAATTTGAGGACAGCAAAGACAACAAGCAGAATGACAGCATCTTATTTACATAAAAAGTCCACATTCTTGTTACTGACAAGAATGGCTATGATGAATGAAGTTTTCATATCTAGAAAGACCTGAAATGAAACCAACTTGCACAACATAAAATTCAAGTCGGTTTCTTACAGCAAATATGCCCTAATTTAATGTATGGAAAAATTCTGTCCTTTTAAAGGCTTCTGGAAATTCCATATTAATTTGCCGAGTTTTGTAGATTGTTCACATAAAAGAAATAGAAGATGAATCATAGTAGTTCTTCATCATGTTGTTCTGTGGTCCATCAAAAGCAGTACAGTTTTCATACTCTTTGGACTAGAGTGCTAATTTAAGAGATTGCAAAATATTCAGAACTGATACCACACTGCTGTCATATTGACTTAGGATCCTGAAAGGTATGACTTTGCCAATCTCAGATACACATGTGTGCCCTTCCAACTCTTCCTTGGCTTCTTTTGACTTTTTGATGAAAACCTGTTGTCTATAGAGCTGAAAAACCAAATAGCCTTTCATCTTCATAGAAACTAATATACTTGACAAGAAACATTAAAATAAAACATCTAGAAAAATTAATGGTAGGAAATTTGGAGACAAGAATATACAATGTTTACATACAACGATCAAGTCTGTCTTCGGATCTTGTGTGAAGGAACAAGAGTTTATTTACCTTAGAAATAGTATATGTAAAACCAACTCCTAACTTTCAAACTCACTTGTTCTAATTATAGGTAAGATTTCCAAACCTGAGACTCTGTCATGCAGCTTGAGATAAACATAATCTTTATAAAAAAGGGCTTAACTTCCTAGAATTTGCTGATAATTTCAGAATAATTACTTTCTGAAAGATGACCCTCATAGTAAATATTTTTTAAAAAACACTCCATGTGGGCTGCTAGCTGGAGATGATTAGGTGTTAGACACTTACCCGGAGGACCCAAAGGCCCTCGTCTGCCTGGAGCTCCAGGTAAACCTTTGTCTCCAGGTAGCCCAGGACTTCCAGGTGGCCCCTGTGGCCCCGGGAATCCCATTGGTCCTAAAAGAAACATGAAAAGGAGGGCACTAGAATGAAGCATTATAAAGACAACAACAACTTGATGGACTGAATTCAGAGGTTCGCTCCAGCAAAATGCAGGGCAAAGCCAGCCTCGGATTGGAGAATAGCTCCCTCTTTCTTCTGGAAGGCTGAGAAGAGTTGCGTCTGTCTAAAGGAAACACAATAATCCATCAACAGGACAAAGGAAAATCAATCCATGACCAGGACAAAACTAAGTGAGGATGAAAACCCAGTAACCCTGAACTTCTTCTGGAGACAGTCAAAGGACTGCCAGAGAAAGGGAAAATTAGGAAAGATGCTCCACTATCTGGGAACACCCACCCTGATCCTGAGAGTCCACCCTTCTCTTCCCCACTCTCTCAATTTCAGCCAGAGCAGCTACTCAAGTGCCTCATACACACTGTTCCTTCTCCCCTCCTCATCAAGGAAGTCCTCCACATTCTGTAGGGTGCAGATCACACCAAGGAGACTCTCCCTGGAATCCCAACCCAAGTCCAGTTTCTTTGTAATAAGCACTCAGAGAAGTGTGCCTCACCACCCAAAGCATGTCCCTCATTTAGTATAGTTCTTGTTCAGTTGCTTGGTCGTGTCAGACTCTGTGACCCCATGGACTGCAGCATGCCAGGCTTCCCTGTCCTTCACTATCTCTTGGAGCTTGCTCAAACTCATGTCCATTGAGTCAGTGATGCCATCCAACCATCTCATCCTCTGTTGTCCCCTTCTCTTCCTGCCTTCAATCCTTCCCAGCATCAGGGTCTTTTCCAATGAGTCAGTTCTTTGCATCAAGTGGCCACAGTATTAGAGCTTCAGCTTCAGCATCAGCCCTTCCAATAAATAGTCAGGGCTGATTTCCTTTAGGATTGACTGGTTTGATCTCGCTGCTGTTCAGGGTACTCTCAAGAGTCTTCTCTAGCACCAAAATTCAAAAGCATCAATTCTTCAGCGCTCAGCCTTCTTTTAGAGTAGGAAATGGCAACCCACTCCTGTATTTCTTAAATGCCTGGAAAATTCCATGGATAAAGGAGTCTGGAGGGATATAGTCCATGGGGTTGCAAAGAGTCTGACACGACTGAGTGACTAACACTTCAGCCTTCTTTATGGTCCAATTCAGTTAATATAGATGGATACTTTAATGTGAGTATCTTTCTTCCCTTATGAAACCATATATTTAACTTAATTAGTGGGTACTCCTTTTGAATTTGTTCACTACTATATTTCTGTGGATTCCTAGTAATAATTTATGGAACAGATCAAATATTTCCCACTGGGTAAGTCTAAAAAAGGTAAGCTGAAGAAATTCCCTCATCCTTTTAACAGTTAAGCACTCTTTGGCCCTAGGCTCACTGGAATGGGAATTAAGAAGCATAATTAGAGGTTCTACCAATATTTCCAACTCTTGGTATACCCTTTTGTAGGTTGCTATTATTTATATGTCTTGCTATTTCCCTAATCCTGAAGTATATTTCCAGGTGAAAGCTAATTCTCTAGGGAAGCCACTGGGGAGGAGGAGTGACTTATTAGGGAGAGGAACAAGGCTGTATAGCCAGCCCACTTCCTTTCTCTTGGTGATTTGAATGCTAGGTGTATCTGTCCAATCCAGGAGTTTAATTAGAAGCCAAAATACCAGCAGATATAAGCCACAATTTCTAAAATTGATTTTACCACTAATAAAGGTGAATAGGATGGCTGAGTACTGTTGTACAGGTTGTGCACTGCACAATTTCAGGGATGCCATTTGTGTTCTAGTCATAGCAGCCTCATGGTGATTCTGACCTTCCCTCTGCTCTAATCGTTTAACTTATTTCACATTTGTTTCAGAAATCAGACAGAGTGCTAGTTACTGGTATCCTGCAAAGTTCAACATTTGTTTCTCAGGTATCAAGTTTCCTTATTTATGACATAAGGGAGCTAAAATGGATAATCTTTATTGGTCTCTTCTCAACAAAATGTCCTATGAACCTTATAATTCTCTAAAATTGTTACAGCCAAAAACTAAGGTTCCCAAATATTCAGTTCAGTTGCTCAGTCGTGTCCAACTCTTTGCGACCCCATGGATTGTAGCACGCCAGGCCTCCCTGTCCATCACCAATTCCCGAAATTTACTCAAACTCATGTCCTCAAATTGGTGATGCCATCCAGCCATCTCATCCTCTGTTGTCCCCTTCTCCTCCTGCCTTCAATCTTGCCCAGCATCAGTTCAGTTCAGTCACTCAGTCATGTCTGACTCTTTGCGACCCCATGAATCGCAGCACTCCAGGCCTCCCTGTCCATCACCAACTCCCAGAGTCCACCCAGACCCATGTCCATTGTGTCGGTGATGCCATCCAACCATCTCATCCTCTGTTGTCCCCTTCTCCTCCTGCCCTCAATCTTTCCCAGCATCAGGGTCTTTTCAAATGAGTCAGCTCTCCGCATCAGGTGGCCAAAGTATTGGAGTTTCAGTTTCAACATCAGTCCCTCCAATGAATATTCAGGACTGATTTCCTTCAGTATTGAATGGTTTGATCTCCTTGTAGTCCAAGAGACTCTCAAGAGTCTTCTCCAACACCACAGTTCAAAAACATCAATTCTTTGGCACTCAGCTTTCTTTACAGTCCAACTCTCACATCCATTTATGACCACTGGAAAAACCATAGCTTTGACTAGATGGACCTTTGTTGGCAAAGTAATGTCTCTGCTTTTTAATATGCTGTCTAGGTTGGTCATAGCTTTTCTTTCAAGGATCAAGCATCTTTTAATTTCATGGCTGAAGTCACCATCTGCAGTGATTTTGGAGCCCCCAAAAATAAAGTCTCTCGCTGTTTCCATTGTTTCCCCATCATTTTGCCATGAATTGATGGGACCAGATGCCATAATCTTCATTTTCTGAATGTTGAGTTTTAAGCCAGTTTTTTCAGTTTCCTCTTTCACTTTCAACAAGAGGCTCTTTAGTTTTCTTCGCTTTCTGCCATAATGGTGGTGTCATCTGCATATCTGAGGTTACTGATATTTCTCCTGGCAATCTTGATTCCAGCTTGTGTTTCATCCAGCCCAGCATTTTGCATGATGTACTCTGCATATAAGTTAAATAAGCAGGGTGACAATACACAGCCTTGACATACTCCTTTCCCTATTTGGAACCAGTCTGTTGTTCCATGTCTAGTTCTAACTGTTGCTTCTTGATCTACATACAGGTTTCTCAGGAGGCAGGTAAGAATTTAAGAATTTTCCAGTTTGTTGTTATCCACACATCAAAGGCTTTGGTGTAGTTGATAAAACAGTAGATGTTTTTCTGGAACTCTCTTGCTTTCTTGATGATCCAGTGGATGTTGCCAATTTGATCTCTGGTTCCTCTGCCTTTTCTAAATCCAGCTAGAACATCTGGAAGTTCATGGTTCATGTATTGTTGAAGCCTGGCTTGGAGAATTTTGAGCATTACTTTGCTAGTGTGTGTGATGCGTGCAATTGTGCAGTAGTTTGAACATTCTTTGGCATTACCTTTCTTTGGGATTGAAATGAAAACTGACCTTTTCCAGTCCTGTGGCCACTGCTGAGTTTTCCAAATTTGCTGGCATCTTGAGCACAACACTTGCACAGCATCATCTTTTAGGATTTGAAATAGCTCAACTGGAATTCCATCACTCCACTAGCTTTGTTCTAAGGCTCACTTGACTTTGCATTCCCCAAATATTAGCAGTTAGGTAAAACCTAATTAAAATAAATATTTTAGTCTTAAATAGTGGGAGAATTCAGTAGTGAAGACACTTTTGTGAATATAAAAAGGCAAAGTCAGCAATCTAAAACTGAACTGTCTAATACAGAAGCCACTAATATGGCTATTAAACAGTTGGAATTGATGAGGCCAAACTGTGTTCTGCTATAAGTTTAAAATACACAACAGATTTCAGCATCAAAGAGGAGCATCTTATTTGGGAAAGAAACTAGGTTTGTACAACCAGCCCTAATTATCCCTTTGATAATTTATATTGATTTCATGTCAAAATGTAATAATATTTTAATATATTATGTTAAAGTAGGAAAATCTATTTGTTTCTTTTCCCTTTCTAAAATGTGGCTATTACATCTTTTCATTACATATGTAGCTTGCATTAAATTTCTATTTTGTAGTTCTTGTCTAGAAGATTATCAAGCATGTTATTAGGGACTGAAGATGAACTTGTGTTTCTTCTTCTTACTTGTCCAACTGTCACCCAGATTTTAGGATTCTGGGCAAGTCAGGACATTCTGGAAATGTAGTCATTATTGCCATAGAAAATGAGAATGACCTCACAGTGGTGCATAGCCCAGACCTGCGAGCCAGACAGGGGAAGTCATCTAGTACACTTAAAAGAATTATTTGCATTCATACCTTTCTGGCCATGTTTTCCATCACATCCTGGGAAGCCTTTGTGTCCGGGAGGGCCTGGTGGGCCCGGGAGACCCGGAGGCCCCGGCAGACCACAGTCTCCTGGTTCCCCTTTCAGAAGGTCGACACTCCCAGGTGGCCCTGGAGGCCCAGGTATTCCTGACCACACGAGTAAGCAAAAAGATTCTTTTAGTCAAAGACAAATGTGCATGCTGGCTGCCTAAGAGCTTCTTAAGGAAAGGAATTTAATCGTTTACAAGCAAGGGATGCAAGGAATTAGAATAAGAAGGTCAATAGTATCAGAGGTGAAGCAGTATGTCTCATGAAGCCCAAGTTGAAAAATGTAAATAGTCTGTTAGTAACTATTAGGAAAAAATGAGCTATGCAAAATCTTCCTTCCCTTCAGAGCCATTCCTTCTGGAAGCATCAGTTTGTGACTTTTCTTTGCATTGCCATCCCATTGCTTTCATGTGATAGATGGATGGATGTATAGATAGATGAATAGATGGATGGGTGAATGGATGGATAGATGGATGGGTAGATGGACGAATGGGTGGATGGATAGATGGATACATGGATGGATGGATAGATAGATGAATAGATGGATGGGTAAATGGATAGATGGATGGATGGATGGATGGATGGATGGATGGATGGATGGGTAGATGGGTGAATGGGTGGACGGATAGATGAATAGTTGGGTGAATGGGTAAATTGATGAATGGACAGATGGATGGGTGGGTGGACAGAGAGATAACAGATTTTTAAGAAAGTCTGACTAGGCTCCTTGGTGGTCCAATGGTTAAGAATCTACCAGTCAGTGCAGGGGACATGAGTTTGATCCTGGTGAGGGAAGATCCCAAATGTCTGTACACCACAACTAAGCCCATGTGTCACAACTACTGAAGCCCAAGCACCCTAGAACCGTGCTCTGCAACAAGAGTAGCCTCTGCTCGACATTACTAGAGAAAGCTCATGCAGCAGCAAAGACCCAGGGCAGCCAAGACTAAATAAACCAAAAAAAAAAAGAGAGAGAGAAAGTCTGGCTGATGACAAATGAATATCCACTCAATTAAATTTAAAATCCTATTTGAAAACCATTGTCTACACATGGTATTTGAGCTCAAGTTCTATTCCTACTTAACTTCTAACCTTCTTAGCATATTTTTGGGCATTTCAGTTTTTCATAGTGTAAAGCAGAATTATATATTTTTTATCCCACCCTCACTAAAACCTAAAGATTTAAAGGTTTCTGTCTCTCTGGAAGAGTTCTATGAGCTAGTAGGAATATGATTGCCTGCATTTGGCAGAAGACTGCACGGAGCCACACTCTTATTACAACTCCCCAGTCAGCTCTGGTTCAACCTTACTTTGTTAAATATTGACTAGCTAGAGTTCATCCCAGTGAAGTGATAACAGGAACAAAATGTACTGTGAGCAGTGCATGAAGAGACTCTGTGTGTGTGTGTGTGTGTGTGTGTGTGTGTGTGTGTGTGAGAGAGAGAGAGAGAGAGAGAGAGGTAGGGGTCCTGTCATCTCTGGGCTGAGAGCAGTGCTTTATGTGCTAATACTGAGACCAACAAGGAGGATGAGACCACCTCCTGATGGTCCCTTCTGCACCCTCAAGCTCAGCATCAAGCCAGCGATAGGCAAGACTTGCTCTGCCTCAGAGGTGGTCTGATGGAGTTGAAATAGAAGAGTGAGGGGTCTAAGCACTGGTCCTGGGTACAGTCCTCAGAGCTCCCCACTGCCCACGCTCCCCATTTTCCATCTGCCAAACTGATGGGGCTGCTGACGTGCTTCTACTTGACCATTCTCTCTGCTCCTCCATCCCTACAGAGCAGGCAAGCGTCTAAGGAAAGCAGCACCATCACCCTTTGCCGTGACTGTCCCATACCTCTTAGACCATCGGGGCCAGGAGGTCCCTGATCTCCAGGCAGACCTGGGTCTGGAATGTCATCCTTAAGAGCTTTTCCTGGAGCACCTGGGGGACCAGGCAGTCCAGCTCTCCCTGAGGAGGAATGTGTTCAGCTGTTAGTCTCATGACATTTGGGAGGTTTGGTTTCAGTTATCAAGTGAAGGGCAAAGCATGCTGCTTTCTTACCTGGGGGTCCTGGGGGACCTGGTGGACCTCTTTCTCCAAAAAGTCCCAGAGGAGAAATTCCTGGGTTCCCGGGGTCTCCTGTCTCCCCTTTAGGGCCGGGCATTCCCACTGGACCCTGGGGGCCCATTTCATGCGACCCTTAATGAGGAAAACAACATTAGTGATGCATCTTCTCCTGGTGTGTCCCTGGCATGGGGGCTGGAAAGGAACTGCTTCCCAATGGGCATAGGACAGGAAAGGAGCGCATTCTGCCGAGACCAACATTGTCCACAAGAATGATCCGAATGGCTGCACAGTCTTCCGGGGGTCACTGTCCCCTCTCTTACGACCCATCACACCTGTCCAGCGTAGCTCTAACTTATTTTTATGGTTGTTTCCCAGATTTAAAAACACAACCACTTAGTGACAATTCCAACCCTTCAACCTCTACAATCATTAAGAGTGAAACGAATGAGATGGAAGAGTAAATGACTGTGAATAAACTGGCTTGACGTTTAAGATGGAAACTGGCAAATAAACAGAACCATTGTGCGGTTCCATGTTGAAAAGGCAGAACTCCACTGGTTTCTTGGAGAGGGCACACATTTTACCAGATGATTTGGAAAAGCCAATAACAATCCTAAGTGACCTGAATGACGTCTTGATCTTCCAAACCGTATAAACGTTTTCTCCCTCCCCAACTACAGATTCAAACCCGGCAGCACAATTAAGTCCTTTTCTCACCGTCTCACAAATGAGCAAGTCTGCTTCCAGCTACCTCGTCTGATTGCAAGCTCTTTTTCTGAGAAACAATGCAACCAACGTGAATTCTATTCAAATAACAGAACAAGCTAAGATGTTGATGATTAGCCTATTTGTGGCATCAAAAATAACAGCAATTTGTTCAGGTAATTTGTTTTCACAGCAGGCTACTGAAGGATGCTGAAGTACTAATTAGACCCACGTGGTTGTACTTGGCATGACAACACGTAAAACAATACTCTAGTATCCTGACTATTTATTTGTTATTCATAACATTTTGAAATCTAGCTCCACCTAAGTGATTATGCAGAATATTTTTAATAGATAGTCACAAGCAGTATCAACAATAGGCAATGTTAACCCACCATTCCTGCTTAAATTGGGTTTTCTCAAGTGCCCGTTTGATAAGTCATCATCAAAACTAGAAACAGTTCCAACAAGGTGAATCTAAGCTAAACCAGTGTCTCAGTTTCGCATCCGTATCTTGTGAAGGGAGGAAACACCAGTGGACTCTCATGGTTCGTTAATGAACTCAGTTCAGCCTCTTGCAAAGGTTCTCTCTTACCTGAAGCGCCTTTGCTGCCTTTCGGACCCTTCAAACCATGCAAGCCGTTCAGGCCGGGTGACCCCAAGGGACCTGAAACACATCACACGTCTGTGACCCACAGGGGAAGACCCTCTATTCACATTCTCTGACTGTACCTCGCACGCACAGTCCAGGGGAAGGTTAACTGACAGGGACCCACAAATTCTCTAGGTGGGAACCATGAGACCTCACCATCTAAACATCATAGGAAGGCAGAATCCTCGCCAGGGATCATCACTAGACACGTTCATGTGATGGATGTTTTCTGTTAACATAGACTGCTTAACATATACCTTTAAATATTATATATTTAAATATTCTTTCCCATTATGGTTTATCACAGTGAAAGTGAAAGTGTCAGTGGCTCAGGCATGTCCAACTCTTTGCAACCCCATGGACTATAGCCTGCCAGGCTCCTCTGCCCATGGAATTCTGCAGGCCAGAATACTGGAGTGGGTAGCCTTTCCCTTCTCCAGGGGATCTTCCTGACCCAGGGATCAAACCTAGGTCTCTTGCACTGCAGGCAGATTCTTTACCATTAGAGTCACCAGGAAAATATTTTTTTCCCATTATTCTTTATCATAGAATATTTAGTATAGTTCCCTGTGCTATACAGTAGGACCTCACTGTTTATCCAGTCGATATATAACATCTTGCATCTGCTAACCCCAACCTCCCACTCCATCCCTAACTCGGCATATATCCTAGAATATAACTTTATTTTTTCATAATGTGGTTTTTTTTAAAATGTGGACCATTTTAAAGTCTTTATTGAATTTGTTGCAATATTTCTTGTGTTTTAGTTTTTGGCTGCAAGGGATGTGGGATCTTAGCTCTCCGACTGGGGACTGAACCTGCACCCGCTGCACTGGATGGTGAAGTCTTAACCACTGGACTGCCAGGGAAGGAAGTTTCCCTTTCTTTGGTTTCAACACAGTGCTGTTGGTTTCTGACCATATCATGAATCTCCTTCTCTCTTTCTAGACAGACACAGTCTAGAATTACTGAATCTTGGCATAGGAAATGACCTCCAACTTTACAACAATAAAGTCATTCTAGATAAGGAAGAGATTGGGTGGGAGTAAACCCCTGTTTCCCTCCTCCCATGACCAGAATCTTCCCTCTCCACCAAGATCTGCAGATTTTAATTTCTTCACAATCTACCTGGATAAATGTAGTAAGACAGTAAGGACAGGTGGGTCTGTAGCACACTGAGGAATGCGTGTCCTGCTGATGTTTATGAGCACCGTGCCCTTCAGAGAGAACAGGCCTGCAGCTCAATGTGGCTGCAGCTATTTCTCTGCCACCAATTCTGTCAAAGAGAACCTCTCTGACGCCTCTCTACAGAAACCAAATTTATTTCATGATGATCACTGAGAACTCCATTCTTTATAACTGGATAGATCTCACTCATGCCTGCATCTCCTTCTAGAACCTTCTGTCAGATGTCACTAAGGAGCCATCTACTCATCTGACGTGTGCACTCGGTCGCTCAGTCATGTCTGACTCTTTGCAACCCCATGAACTGGAGCCTGACAGGCTCCTCTGACCATGGAATTTTCCAGGCAAGAATACTGCAGCGGGTTGCCATTTCTACTCCAGGGGATCTTCTCAACCCAGGGATTGAACCTGGGTCTCTTGTGTCTCCTGCACTGGCAGGCAGATTCTTTACCACTAGCACCACTTAGGAAGACCAAAATAAACCATAAACCGTTACTGAGAGATACTATGGGAAGATCGAAACGAACTCTTCTGTCAACCCAATATGTATTATATTGGGTTGGCCAAGAAGTTCATTCAGATTTTTCTGTGTAAGATGTTATGGAAAACCCCGAACAAACTGCTTGGCCAATCCAATGTAATATGTGCTACATGACATATAAATATATAGATTTGTAGGGAGGAAGTAAAGGGAAGCAGGGAGAGAGGGAGGGAACAGACAGGTTACTAATCTGTACAGAACATCCCTGGCTGCTGAGTCTTCTGCCAAGTGCTCCACACACATCCGATGGACATGTGGATGGATATGGGAGAAGAATCTTCTCAGCCCCTGGCCAAGCCTGTTCAATAAATGTTTGTTGAGTGAGTGAGTGAATGAATGAGGAAATGACCAAGTCTAGAACAAGGAGGGTGAGGGACTGAACAGGGGGAGTTGTTATTTATTGCTAAGTCATGTCCAACTCTTTGCAACCCCATGGACTGCAGCATGCCAGGCTTCCCTGTCCTTTACTATCTCCCAGAGTTTGCTCTAACTGATGTCCATCAGGTTGATGATACAATCCAACCATCTCATCCTCTGCTGCCCCCATTCTCCTCCTGCCCTCAATCTTTCCCAACATCGGGGTCTTTTCCAGTCAGTCAACTCTTCACATCAGATGGCCAAAGTATAGGAACTTCATCCTCAGCATCAGTCCTTCTAATGAATATTCAGGGTTGATTTCCTTTAGGATTGATTGGTTTGACCTCCTTGCAGTCCAAGGGACTCTCAAGAGTCTTTTCCAGCACCACAATTCAAAAGGATCAGTTCTTTGGCGCTCAGCCTTTTTCATAGTCCAACTCTCATGGCCATACATGACTACTGAAACAACCGTAGCTTTGACTATACGAACCTTTGTTAGCAAAGTGATGTCTCTGCTTTCTAATATGCTGTCTAGGTTTGTCAGAGTCTTTCTTCCAAGGAGCAAGCGTCTTTTAATTTCATAGCTGCAGTCACCATCCACAATGATTTTGGAGCCCAAAAAGATAAAATCTATCACTGTTTCCACTTTTTCCCTGTTTATTCGCCATGAAGTGATGGGACTGGATGCCATGATCTTAGTTTTTTGAATGCTGAGTTTTAAGTCAGCTTTTTCACTTTCCTCTTTCACCTTCATCAATAGGCTCTTTAGTTCCTCTTTGCTTTCTGTCATTAAAGTAGTATCATCTGCGTATCTGAGGTTGTTGATATTTCTCCCAGCGATCTTGATTCCAGCCCAGCATTTCACATGATGTACTCTGCATATAAGTTAAATAATCAATATACAGCCTTGACATACTCCTTTCCCAATTTGGAACCAGTCCATTGTTCCATGTCTTGACCCACATACAGTTTTCTCAGGAGACAGGTGAGGTGGTCTGGTATTCCCATCTCTTTAAGAATTTTCCATAATTTGTTGTGATCCACACAGTCAAAGGCTTTAGTGTAGTCAATGAAACAGAAGCAGATGTTTTCTTGGAATTTCCTTGTTTTCTCTATGATTTAGCAAATGTTGTCCCTTTGATTTCTGGTTCCTCTGCCTTTTCTAAGTCGAGCCTGTACATCTGAAATTTCTCGGATCACATATGACTGAAGCCTAACTTGAAGGATTTTGAGCATTACCTTGCTAGCATGCAAAATGAGTGCAATTGTACAGTAGTGGGAACATTGTTTGGCACTGCACACAATTTGGCATTCCAAATTTCTTTGGAATTGTAATGAAAACTGACCTTTTCCAGTGTTGTAGACACTGCTGAGTTTTCTAAATTTGCTGACATATTGAGTGCAGCACTTTGACAGCATCATCTTTTAGGATTGTAATCAAGGAGGGTGAGGGGTTGAACGGGGTGAGAGAAAGCTATAAAAATGAGTGAACTCCAATCTCTGTTTGCATGTCACATCTTTCATTGATAGATTTATAGGATGAGTCAGATTGGGGAAAGTTAGTGTTATCCATTTGTATATAAATAATTCAAGCACTCATTATTATTTCTTCATTAAGGTAAGTCCTCTGTAGAGTTCTTATTGGAAGACAGAACAGTTCATTGGTTCCACTTTATTTTTTACCAATACTGGAAGCAGAGTTATTACTATTTTAAAATCTAAACATTAAATTGGTTCAAATGAGCCATATTCTCTCGAAACCAAAAAAGGAGGGAATGCACCCCCATTTTTCCTAAAGCTCTTATTTCCTAACCACTTTTATCAGGTCTAGCTGAGCTTGTTTTCCAATTCTCTTTCCTACTTATGAGCAAATGTTTCAAGTTTGCACCAAAAGAACACACAGACTTTCTTCATCTGCCAAATGTGGATATTTATTGCCATCTATCTGAAACGATAATACATTTTTTGAGACTACTCTGCTATTTCAATGTGTTTTGATCTCCAGCTTAAGCCACTGAGATTGATGGCTTGGGGACTTGGCTGGGGGTGGAATGTCTCAGCTCCTGCCAACTCTCCATTGTCACATCAACACGTCCAAATCCTGCTCTGTCACAATTTCAGCCTCTCGCCATTGTTGAACTGGCCGACCCTTATCTGACCCAATGTTATCTTTCTAAATTGAATGCAGCTACATCTGGGTAGGGTTTTAAGGGCAATTTTTCCTTTTTTTACTGAAAGCTTTTTATCCATCCCATCTCTAAATCAGAAAGTTGTTCATGCATAAAATACATACAGGGCAGATGAGAGGTAATTAGGCTCACAAAACACAGTCCTCGGTAATGAGGCTTTTTTTTTTATTTACCTCTCTGGTCATCCTCCGGCTTAGCAACCACCATTTAAGGCTGCATATCGCTGCACACACAGGGGAGGGCGTTCTCTAGTTGGAGAATCTGATCTCATCTCCCAACTGTAAGCACAATTAAAGCTTCCATCTCTGTGAGCCAGCAGACTCGTGACCAGATGCCCACTCTGAGGTTTTCTTTTGCTGTCAAACTGAAACTGCTTCCCTATCCCCAGGAACCTTTCACAGTTTATACCTTTAATAGGGTGACTAACTTGTCCATGTCTCCTGGCGCCTAGCCTATTTCTAGCACTGTGAGTCCTGTGTTCTGAACATTTCTTCTGGCCAAGGCAAAGCGGGACAGCTGGTCACCCTAACTTGAAAGCTGCTGGGAAAGAGACCTTTCTTTGAGCCTCTAGGTAATAGTTGAGCAAAGTGGAAAACAGCAAAACAGATTCTGAAATAAGATGGAATTCTCCTTTAATTCAGAAAATACATGAGTGCCTACTAAGGGAATGCACAAGAGCCTAAGATAGGGTCCCCTACACTTGGAGCTTTAGCCCCTAAATGTACCTGGTGACAGGCACTGGGGAGACACAGGGCTGAGACAGCAACCATCCCTGACTTGACAGAACCATCAGGCAATTACCTCAAGGGTGGTACATGCTGTGGGGCAGGGTCAAGGAGGGGGCTCTAGTTGTAAAAAGGGAGGATGTTTCTGATTTTCACAACTGTGAGGTGCCGGGCCTGTCTGTGCTGATAAAAGACTTCTCTAGGTGCTTTGTTCTTATGAAACAGTTTACTTGCCATCGACCAAAATAACCCAGCCCACATTCATTACATGCTCTCATGCCAAAGCTTATTATTTTAGGCTTCTATTATTACAGTCTTCTATGGGGCTTCCCAGGTAGCTCAGTGGTAAAGAATCTGCCTGCAATGCTGCAGATACAGGTTAGATCCCTAGGTCAGGAAGATCCCCTGGAGAAGGAAATGGCAACGCATTCCAATATTCTTGCCTGGGAAATCCCAGGGACAGAGGAGCCTGGTGGGCTACAGTCCATGGGATGGCAAAGAATTGGACACAACTTAAGAACTAAACAACAGCAATGATGAATGCCTAACTAGGAATTGAGCATATATAGGTACTGGAAGTCTCAGCACCAAGCTATTTTTACCTATGTTGAAGTGAAAGTTTAAATCTGATGGAACATAAGCAGGACTCAGAATCCATATGGCCTGTTCTAGTAGAGCAAACAACTTGGAGTTCAGCAGCTGGTTTGTTCAAACAAGATAATCAGTCCCCTTGACTTATTTAGAACATACTTCAAATATTTAGTTTCTCAGTTCAAAGCATTTCTGCCGGAGTGTGGTTCATTTTTCTATCAGCATGATAAATGACAGCAATGGATTTATATTGTAGACGTTTTCATTCCTAAGAATGTATTTCACTGTTTTGTGGATTTATAAAAAAAAAAAAAAGACTGGTTGTTCACTGGGCTGTTTGCAGGGAAACAGTGTCCCCGCATGGCCAAGAAACATCATTGCAGCATCCATCTCTACAGTGGTATATACGTTTGGCTCAATTTCCTCATTACCTCACTCCTCCTCTTAGCAAACTTGTTTCATAGCACTGAATTATGATGTCATTGGAGATAATTTTGTTATTCGATCAAACTCACTAGCTATTAGTTTTTTAATAACCTCTCATACTGAAGCTATGTGGTAAGTGCAAACAAATTCAAGGAAAGGAAGAATCAACAATCAGAACACGAGCCTTGTCATTTGAGTCAAGCTGAGCGTATAAAATGGCACTCGGGCTTCCCTGGTGGCTGAGATGGTTAAGAATCTGCCTGCAATGCAGTCTACCTGGGTTTGATCCCTGGGTCTGGAAGATCCCCCGGAGAAGGGAAAGGCTACCCACTCCGGTATTCTGGCCTGGAGAAATCCGTGGACAGAGGAGCCTGGTGAGCTACAGTCCATGGAGTTGCAAAGAGTCAGACACTACCTAGCGACTAACATTTTCACTTTTCAGGATACTTGAAAATCCTTGCCATTTTACTATACTAGGAGGGTAGGAAGAAGTGGAGATTCCGTGGAAGTAAAGCAATGGAAAACATTTTCTTCTCATTCTTTATCAACTTAGTCTCTTAAACACTCAAAAAAGCATCAGAGAATACCCCCAACAGAGTTGTAGGGTTTGCCAGAGACAGGAAACAGCCACAGTAACCAGAGAAACTCGTAAAAATAACAAAATTATTTTGCTTGGAATCCTAAATTTACCACCAATCACTGCACTTCACATTACTAAAAAGGCCAGTGAAGAGGAAGAAGAACAGTGCAAAGATATCTTATCTCTGTACTGGTGATGGGAGCTGGCCCTGGTCTAGTTATTTGGCTGCATAGAACTATGTAAGTGTATACCAGCTCTTCAAAATAAACAACTTCCCTCTATCTATCTGACAAATGAAGAGGTGAGAGTGTAGAAAAATGTTACTTGGATTTTCAAAACAATAGACTGAGTGAGCCCAAAAGAAGGGATTTCCAATTCTTCTAAGAGGAAGTACTCTTTATTTTACCAAAATTGACTGTACTTATGAGACAACTAAGGACTTCTTGGGTGTTGCTAGTAGTAAAGAACCTGCCTGCCAAAGCAGGAGACCCATGTTCCATCCCTGGGTCAGGAAGATCCCCTGGAGGAGGGTAGGGAAACCCACTCCAGTGTTCTTGCCTGGAGAGTCCCATGGACAGAGAGGAACCCAGTAGGCTACAGTCCATGAAGTCGCAAAGAATCAGACACGACTGAAGCGACTTAGCACCCACACACACATGAGCGAACAAACAGAAGTGGGAGGAAAGGGGAGGAAGGAGATAGAGGGGTCTTGGCTACAGAAATCTACCAAGTAAGGCTTGACCCTTCAACTGTTGACTGAGGTAAAGACAGAATCTCAGCTTCATAGCCACTCATTCAATTGTTCATTCTTCCACTTCTCCATCAATTAAACAATTAATTGTATTTATTCACAAAAATAAATTTATAAGTTGTAATTTTAATTTATAAATATATTTACATTTTATTTATTTTTATAAATAAACACAATAAACCAACCAACAGACTTACTAGGAATCTACTTGTACCAAGGATATAAAAAATAGGTCTTAAAATTAAAAATCA
Organism: Dama dama; assembly: GCF_033118175.1. NCBI lineage: Eukaryota > Metazoa > Chordata > Mammalia > Artiodactyla > Cervidae > Dama > Dama dama. The sequence goes on along the minus strand of NC_083688.1, from coordinate 20,119,300 downwards.
AGCTACCATATGATCCTGTAATCTCACTCCTGAGCATATATCTGGAGAAAACCATAATTTGAAAAGATACATGCATCCCAGTGTTCACTGAAGCACTATTTACAATAGCCAAGACATGGAAGCAGCCAAATGTCCATCAACAGATAAATGGATAAAGAAGATGTGCTATACATATACACAGTAAAATATTACTCAGCCATTAAAAAAGAATGAAATAATGCCATTGGCAGAAACACGGGTCGACCTAGAGCGTATCATATTAAGTGAAGTAAGCCAGACAGTGAAAGACAAATATTATATGATAATGCTTATATGTAGTGATCAAAAAAAAAATGATACAAATGAACTTATATACAAAACAGAAATAGAGGAGGGGACATAGGTACACCTATGGCTGATTCATGTTGATGTATGGAAGAAACCAACACAACACTGGAAAGCAATTGTCCTCCAATTAAAAATAAATAAATTATATTTTTTAAAAACAGAAATAGAATATAGAAAACAAACCTAACTCTTACCAAAGGAGAAATGGGGGGAGGAATAAATTAGGAGTATGGGATTAACATACACAATATTATATATAATATAATCAACAAGGACCTATGTGTAGCACAGGAAGCTAATATCAATATTTTGTAATAACCTATATGGGAAAAGAATCTGAAAAAATAGATATACATGTAAATATGATTGAATCACCTTGCTGTATACCTGAAACTAAGACAACACTGTAAATGAACTATAGTTCAATTCTTAAAAATGATTCTTGGTTTTTGCCAGATCTGAAAGAGACACGTGCACCCCAATGTTCATCGCAGCACTGTTTATAATAGCCAGGACATGGAAGCAACCTAGATGCCCATCAGCAGATGAATGGATAAGGAAGCTGTGGTACATATACACCATGGAATATTACTCAGCCATTAAAAAGAATTCATTTGAACCAGTCCTAATGAGATGGATGAAGCTGGAGCCCATTATACAGAGTGAAGTAAGCCAGAAAGATAAAGAACATTACAGCATACTAACACATATATATGGAATTTAGAAAGATGGTAACGATAACCCTATATGCAAAACAGAAAAAGAGACACAGAAATACAGAACAGACTTTTGAACTTTGTGGGAGAATGTGAGGGTGGGATATTTCAAAAGAACAGCATGTATACTATCTATGGTGAAACAGATCACCAGCCCAGGTGGGATGCACGAGACAAGTGCTCCGGCCTGGTGCACTGGGAAGACCCAGAGGAATCGGGTGGAGAGGGAGGTGGGAGGGGGGATCGGGATTGGGAATACATGTAAATCCATGGCTGATTCATATCAATGTATGACAAAACCCACTGGAAAAAAAAAATAATAATAATAAAAAAAAAAGAAAAAAAAATGATTCTTGGTTTTTAAAAAAACTTATATTCTGGGATTTCCCTGGCAGTACAGTGGTTAGGACTCCATGCTTCCAATGCAAGGGGCAGGAGGTCGATCCCTGGTTGGGGAACTAGGACTCCACATGCCTCGTGGTATGGGCAAAACATTTAAAAACTTTTTTAAACTAAAAAAAAAATTAACATTATATTCTGCTTGGTGAGAAAGATCTCTAAACAAAAACAAATATGATACAACATAAGCATTATGCTAGAGATATACAAAAAAGTACTATGGAAAAAAATATTTTTTCTATAATGAAAGAAATGGACTGAAAAGGAATTAGTACCATGGATGAATGGAGGGGTATGAGATTTGTTTATATATATATAAACAAATATATACATTATATATAAATATATATATATTATATAAATATTATCACACACACACACACACACACACATATATATTCTATTCTACTCTATTCCACAAGACCTATATTATAACCAATCTACTACACTTTTAGAGGGATAAAAACTTAACCAGGAGAAAAGCATTTCTTCATCAAACAAAGATAATGTACACAGGTTCCTCCTTCGCCATAACATCTTATTCTTTTCTCTTCCTTCTACTTTGCACAATTGGCAAATACACATTTAATATCTGTCTCCCCTTCTCAACTGTGAACTCCACGAAGGCAGGAACTATGTCTGTTTTCTTCAGCATTATGTGTCTAGTGTCTAACAGAGAAATCTAGAACACAAGAACTTGACTCTCAGGGGAGAGGATAAATGCAAAGGCTCAGAAAATTATGGAAAACAATGGGAGAAATGTCCTAAAAAATGAGCATCATTTTGGTAGAGCCGGTCAGGAGACCAGGCCAGTACTGCCTGAGTAAGAAAGAAAAGGAGGTGTCCACGGGCATCCTGGAAAAAAGGGGGACCCCAGAACATGTTCCTGGGGTGTGAGAGAGGCACTGTGAACTTGTGGGAGCATCACTGGCTAGAATTTTCTGAGGGGTCAGGGTTCCTTTTGACTTACCTTTTATTCCTGGAAGACCTGGTGCCCCTGGGTCCCCCAGGATGCCTCTTGGTCCAGGATCCCCCACTTCTCCTGGAGGTCCCTGCAGCCCAGGTCCCCCTGGATTACCTGAGGATGACAGGGTGGTTTTGCAGGCATCCAGGCAATACACAAGTTTCATTAACTGGGGAGACCATCTATATTCTTAATATATGGGTACCTGGGATATTGTTTTATTGCTTTTTCTTCCTTAACCTCCTAGTTTTAATCTCAAGAGGAGAAAATACACTTCAGATTAAAGTTGCCAATTTTGATTTGAAATTTTCACTTGATTCTGAATTGGCAGGAGGAGGAGCCATTGAAATGTTGTGTTGAATGGGTGAGGTTTGTCTGAAGGCTAAAGAAGAGGAAATCAGCATCCTGAATGGAAGAGGCCTTAGGGAAGGCTGGAGAGGAGCTTTTCTCTGTCAGCCCATCACTTTGTGCCTGGCATCCTCCTTGGATGAAGACAGGTCTGTCTTCATTTGTTCCTAGACCAACCCAGTGAGATCAGTCTATCTCCAACTTAGGGGTCAGGGACAGGTACATTTAAGTGACTTGTCCAGAGTCACAGGTCTGGGAAATGGCAGAGCCAGCTCTGGACCAGTCTAAGAGACAAGAGCTAGATGAGTGCCCGGGAAGTCTCTGGGTGCCTTTCAAGTTACCTGGACATCCTGTTGGTCCAGAGAAGCCAGGAGGTCCTGGCCTTCCCGGTGGTCCTCCAGGACCTTGAGCACCGGGCAAGCCCTGCTCTCCAGATGCTCCCAAACGTCCTAAACAAAGAAGGATCGAACATCTGAGTAGTTGCAGTTGCTCTCCAAAGTGGTGAATCTATAAAACCTCCAACTTCAGCTCTTGCTTTTCTACTCTTACTTTTATATACATACAATTTTTCTATTGAAAAGATAACATATAGGAAAAATTGAAAACAAAATACCTATAATCCCACCAACTTAACATAGTATTTCATATATATAACATCGTGCAAATAAGGCCTCCAATTTTACATCCTGATTTTTAATTAGTGTTGTATCATAAGTAATCTTCCAAGCTTCATATCATTTTCCTAATTATTGTTTTGAAACAACTGGCTGATAGCTTATTGAGTTAACTCTAATTAAATTAATTAACTAATTTTCTCTACTCTTGGCCATCTGAATTATTTCTAACTCTTACTATTATGCATAATGATCCTTATATATTTTCAATCTTTTTTTTTCTCCTATTAAATTGTTTCCTTAGGAAAAATTCCTAGGAGTAGAATTTTTAGGTAACAGAGTCTGATATTTTGGTTGTTTTTAATGCATTTTTAAGGGCTGAAGTATTTTAAAGTAAATCACAGACATCATGGAATTTCATCCCTAAATATCTCAGGAGGTATGTCTGAAAACATAAGAACATTTTCCTATGTGGCCAAAATAACATCATCACAGCCAAGAAAATTAATCATGTTCAATACTCATTCCATGCTTGAGTTGTCTCAATTGTCCTCTTAATGTCCTTCACAGCTGGTTTGTCCTCACTGGGTCCCCTTCCAGAACTACATATTACATCTGGTGGGTACATCTACTAGGTTAAAAAAAAAATGGACCTTGGTCCCCTTCTCAGGACAGTGACATGCTGAAGAGGAAGGCTCAGCTGCTTTTAGTGTTCAAGAACAGACCATTCAGCATTTGGTTCTTGAAAGAGGTTGCCTAGTGGTTTTGGATAAAGTCTTCATCAACTCACATCACCACACATAACCCACCCACAGCCCCACAACTCCGAGAGCATAACATGTGCTCACTGAAGACTTTTTAGTTTTTGGATTTGTTTTCTTGCTAATCTAGTAAGAATGAAATGATACTTCAGACTTTAAGTCATATTTGATTACTAGAGATGTTGACTTTGCCATGTGTTTATTCATTATCTATGACTTTAATACAATTTATATTTATAGGATAAACCAATAGTCTGTGCCAAAATTCATCAGTTGAATCTGCAAACAAATTACATGGTACTGTATTTACAAACCCATGGAGGTCAGAGTCACTATTCTAAAACACAAGAAACAAGCCTGTGTTAATCTATACTTGTTCCTGATCAAATTTCAGATCATGAGCTTCACTGTGTGTTGTTTTATTTATCCTGAAAATATCCCTGCAGTAAAGGTGTTAGTTGTGTTAGTGGCTCAGTCATGTCCAACTCTCTGGAACTGTAGCCTGCCAGGCTTCTCTCATGGAATTCTCCAGGCAAGAATACTGGAGTGGGTTGCTATTTCCTTCTCCAGGGGATCTTCCTGACCCAGGTATCAAAGCCAGGTCTTTTGCATTGTGGGGAGATTCTTTACCATCTGAGGGCAGCATTTTCCTGTTTGCAAATGAAAGTTGTTTAGTTGCTAAGTCATGTCCAACTCTTTTGCAACCCCATGAACTGTAGCCTGCCAGGTTCCTCTGTCCATGGGATTTCCAAGGCAAGAATACTGGAGTGGGTTACCATTTCCTTCTCCAGGGGAATATTCCCTACCCAGGGATTGAACCCAGGTCTCCTGCACTGGCGAGCAGATTCTTTACCACTGAGCCACCAGGGAAGCCTTTTTGCAAATGAAAAAACTGAACTATTAAAGGCTTGCCTCTCCAATCACAGTTGTATTAAGAACAGATCTTCTGAGTTAATCTCTACTGTATTTGCTCTCTGAAACAAAGGAAAGGGAAGTAGAACTGAACCCAATACAATCATATAAAGTCCCCTGAGACAGGCTGCAGATCCATGCCTTCTTGTTAGGCTTGTTCAAATTCAATCCAGCTTTTTTCCAGTCAATGAAAATTGCATGTTTAGGTAAACTCTGTGCTGGTACATAAAGTATGATGTAACTTTAAAAATTTAAGCAAAAGCCATGGCATTTGGGAAAGGGAATGATTTAAATGGTGATAACCACAGGAGACCAGGGAAATATAATACCAAGGCAAATTTTCTTGAAAAAGTGAGCCTATATATAAAATAACTCAGCTTTATGATTTTTAACTTAAAATATTAGGTAATATAAAAGGTCTCCATTTTGGACTACTTTCAGCTCATGAAATCTTACTCTCTTAAAGGTTTTACATAAAAATAGCAGTAAGTGTGGAAAGATTTCTTCATGTTTTGCTGATGATGACAATGATGAATTACACATTATATTTGTGTAGCACTTTTTGGTTTACAAATCGCTTTTAAGGAATCTCATTTGATCTTCAGAACAACCTGTGATCTGCTTAAGGCCAGTTTACAGATGAGCAAACAGCTCAGAGATGATAAGCAACTGGCCCAAGACCACATATTCAGTGGTAATGGAGGTTGACTTTGAACCAGTGATTTTCCTTTCTGAGACCTCATTCTGGTACTTTTTATGAACCCCTACAATGCTAACCTCAAAGCTATTTTCCCCTCCAAATGTACACACGTAAGCTATACATCTCAGTTAAAATTATATTATCTAAATCTATTTGACATGCCAGAGGTAAAAGACCCAAAGGGAAGGGAATGAGAAAGCAAGGTTTTGCCAGGGTAATGGCTTGTTCTTCTGTTAGATTTCCATTTTAGCAATTTATGATATAAAAACAAATTTTAAGTCATTCTTATTGTAAATATGGCTTCCCTGAGCCTATAATTTATTAAGTTGTGGAGGTAAATAGAGTGTAAATGGCTTCCCTTGTGGTTCAGATGGTAAAGAATCTACCTGCAATGCAGGAGATGTGTGTTTGATCCCTGGGTTGGGAAGATCCCCTGGAGAAGGGAATGGCTACCCAGTCCAGTACTCTTGCCTAGAAAAATTCCATGACAGAGGAGCCTAATGGGCTCTGTAGTACCTGGGGTCAGAAAGAGTCAGACACGATTAAGCAACTAACACACACACATAGAGTGTAAAGACAACTGAAACTCTATAAAATGTCTATAGTTAAAAAACAAATTTTTTATTTATTCTTTAAAATAAATAAATACATAAACAAGTGAAATAAAAACAAAGAAATAAAAATTCCCATAACAGATCTGCTCAGACAGTCTGTCATATGGAATGAAACGTCACCATCACCAGAGAGAATTTGAAGATAAAGCATGAAACGATTAATATAAGACATTTAATTTACAAATGCATGCTCAGTCATGTCCGACTCTTTGTGACCACATAGACTGTAGCCCACCAGGCTCCTCTGTCCACAGGATTCCCCAGGCAAGAATACTGGAGTGGGCTGCTATTTCTTCTTCCAGGGGATCTTTCCAACCCAGGGATTGAACCGCTGTCTCCTGTGTCTCTTGCATTGGCAGGCGAATTCTTTACCACAAAGCCACCTTGGAAGCCCTTAATTTACAAGGTGCTCATCTAAGTGTAAACCTAGTCTCTAACTTGTCCACTATCAGCTTAACAGCACTGGGCATCACTGAATGAACCAATTACTGGTGGAGAAACAAATATTCCTTCCTGGCAGTGGATATCCTTGTGTACACACCTTTGTACATCTGTCTGATTATTGACTTCAGGTGTATTCCAACACGCAGAATTAGTAAAAGGCTATGTGTATTTTGTCAGCTGTGGGTCATCTTCTGTAGGCAGCCACAGGCTCTATGGAGAGCAAGAACTCACTGGAACACTGTCATCTGTTCTGAGGGATTACACATCAACTGTTGCTGATAAATAGAGTACTGTTTCCAAAGACTTGTTATGGATGATGAAGCTTTACATTTTTTTTTTTTTTGGTTTGGTTTTTAGTAAATCAGATACACAGGAAATGCGGTATTCTATAATATTATATCTCAGCAATAGCGGCCCTCGGGTCATTCACCTATGCTTTTGTGAGCAGAAAAGAAAGGGTTGGAATGAAAACCTGTCAGTTGAGTGGTTCTTGCTAATTATCATTTTTAATTACAGAGATTGTAAAAGGGTCCAAATTTTCACTTTTGACCCTGGGAAGTGTGTTGTTAACATCCCAAGTCATGGGACCCATGATGGAAAGAAGATGGTGAGTCTCCGGTGCTCTCCTAGGCCAGTGATTATACATAAGTTTTCTGTTTCTTTCTTTCTTAAAAAAAGTTTTATTTATTTATTTGGCTGTGTCAGGCCTTTGTTGAAGTGTACAGGCTTCTCTAGTTGTAGCACGTGGATATACTTGCCCCATGGCATCTGTGATCTGAGTTCCCTGACCGGGGATTGAACCCTTAGAAGGCAGATTCTTAACCTGTGGACCACCAGAGGTTAAGTCCCTACACATAGTCCTTCTGATATGTATCTTAATGAGTAAAGAGGGGAGAAAATACTGATATAATCATTCCCAGCGAGGAGGATGAAGTAATTGTTCTATTTTTCAAAACACACTTACTCTTTTTTGTTTGAATAAGAAAACGATGTGTCTGTACCTGGATATCCGGGGCTACCTGGCTCACCCTTTGGACCAGGTAGGCCAAACTGACTTGCAGATTCTCCTTTGTACCCTGTAAGTGATAAAATACACACATTATTTAAGAGAGCTTATGTTTTTTTCCTCCAAGTGATGTAATAACTTTCATGTATTTGTGTTTTTATCGTCTATCTTCAATGTTCCAGGAAAGGATTTTTTGAAAAATGCTTTTTTTTTTACCCCTACATAAGAACATAGGGGATGCAAGGTGAGATTTAAGAACATATGTAAGAACACAGATCCAAGGTGTGATTTAAACACACACACACACGTTTATAGTTCATAACAGTCATAAGAAACAAAAGATCTTAGTAAGCTTAAATTTTTAATTTTCTGAAGTAGTTTCAAATTTAGATGTCTATTTAAGAAATTACTTGGCATTGAGTAACTATATCCTCATACTGTTTTTCAGGAAGAGAAAGCAGAAGTTGTTACTGTTTTGGCTACTGCAATCACATTTCAAGCTCTCTTCAAGGAAGTTCAACTCAGTGTCCTTGAAAAAAAAAGTCACAAAAAGTCATCTTATTGATGACTTCACAAGGCACATTCAAAGGCCACTGTAGGCACTGATTCTCACAGTCCCACAGAGCTGTCCCACACTGCTGCTGTGTCCTGTCAGACACAAAGACTCATTTAATACATCATAGCTGAGAGTCAGTTAAAAGCCGCTTACTCCTTGGAAGGAAAGTTATGACCAACCTAGACAGCATATTAAAAAGCAGAGACATTACTTTGCCAACAAAGGTCCATCTAGTCAAGGCTGTGGTTTTTCCAGTAGTCACGTATGGATGTGAGGGTTGGACTATAAAGAAAGCTGAGCACCAAAGAATTGAACTGTGGTGTTGGAGAAGACTCTTGAGAGTCCCTTGGACTGCAAGGAGATCCAACCAGTCCATCCTAAAGGAGATGGGTCCTGGGTGTTCATTGGAAGGACTGATGTTGAAGCTGAAACTCCAATCCTTTGGCCACCTGATGCAAAGAGCTGACTCATTGGAAAAGACCCTGATGCTGGGAAAAATTGAGGGCAGGAGGAGAAGGGGATGACAGAGGATGAGATGGTTGGATGGCATCATTGATTCAATGGACATGAGTTTGGGTAAACTCTGGGAATTGGTGATGGACAGGGAGGCCTGGCATGCTGTGGTTCATGGGGTCGCAAAGAGTCAGATACGACTGAGCTACTGAACTGAACTGAACTGAGAGTCAATTATAAACGGAGGATTCAAAATGGTGTAGTAGGGAAGGGCAAAATAATTGATGTGGTTTTAAGAGAAGAAGAGAGCTAATTAGGCACATGCTGTAGCACTTGCCCACCAATACCCCTTTAAAGGGGTCTCACCCACACCTTAGAGAAGGTTCTCTTCCACCTGACCCTACTCATAATTGTGGTCAGCCCTTTGAAGGGTACAAATATGGTCCATCCCAGGTCAGCCAGCCTTTGAGAAATTGTAATAAAAAGTAAGAATTTGAGTTCCTTGCCTATTGAGGCAGAAATCAAAAGCATTTTCATGATGGAGGTTGGTTATCACAATGTCCTGGTACAGATCATGTTCAAGTGCAATCCAAACATATCCGGAGAGATCCAGAAAGGATACTGAATACAGAGTGATAAAGCTGGTTGTAGGCAGATAAGTGAAAATCAGACCATGGGGACAAGACTCAAGAGAAAAAACTATGGATTGCCCAAGGGGTAGGTTCCATCAGACTGGTCCCACAGAACTATAGCTCTTATTTGTGGGCTCCACGAGACAGCTTTTACTTCAGTATCTTCATTGCACTTCATTTTCTGGAAAAGATGGCCAAATGCAAGGAGGAAGGAAATGAGAAGAAATAGGTTTGTTCTTTGAGAGAGGCGAAACATCTATAATAAATGCATAGATGAATAGAAGAAAAGATGAAGAGTGTGTTCTGAGCACTGAAGCTATACAATATCAAAATCAAATACGAAAACTTTCCTATTTGTAAGTATTTCTGAAGAGGAGATCTAAATTACTCTTTCTGAATAAGTAAGGGTGCACAGTTCATTTTTTTCATATAGCAATTATCCCATTATTTATGGAGTGTCTCTCAAAGTAAAAAGCATGTTTCACTGGTAGTAAGGGAGAAGATTTTTAGGCAGCTCAATAATCACTGTTTCATATTTTAGGGTTATTTATTTTAACCTATATTGAAATAAAATATAACTGTACATCAAGCCTGTAAATTCACAGATAGTGAGGGTAAGGCTAAGGTTAAAAAATGTGAATCATTTTAAAGTAGATTTAAAGAAAAATATTAACCCAATAGTACACAAAAATAGTAAAAATATTAAAGCTTGTGTGTAAACATTGCAATTTAAGATAGCCTGATTTTTTGTTTGTTTGTTTATCTGCATAAAGAGCTAATGATACCTCTATTTCTAAGGACATTTTTAACCTGGGGTTAACTTTCTATCCCTATTTTCCTGGAAACCTGATAAAGGTAGAATGTAAGTTGTGTTACAAGGCAACACTGTCTCTGGCATAAATTAAACTAAGGCCTGTGAGGCCAAATGCAGCCTGCAGACTTTTATAAATAAAGTTTTATTGGAACACAGCCATACCCCTTTGTTTTCATGCTTGCTGTGTTTTCATGTACTGCTGTTGCAGCAGAGCTCACGCAGCTAAAGATATTTATGATCCGGCCCTCTGTCAAAAATACATTTGCTGACCTTTGGCTTACGGTAAAAAATCCCAATTGTAAATTCCACTTGGCCCAGGAGTTCTTAGTGACTATTACCCCTTGGTGAGAAGCCAAGGCTGTGCCTTTCTCTATCTACCATGACTCTTGTGACTGAGCCCCTAAAAGCTGTACCCATGCAGTTTTTAGAAGCGACACTGGTTCCTCGGGGGCATGGGACATGGGCCTCCAATGTGAGCTGTCACTCACAGAGCTGCAGTCACTAGAACGGCTGTGAGGACTCCTACCAAGCACGCGGACATGTTTTCTACACAGCACCATTGGATCTGAATGACAAATACAGATGATGGAGGTCTTATCTGACTGTCTAGTAGAGTCTGTGAAGAACTCTTTCAATGTTGCTGTTTGATACACTTTGCTTTTCATGCCAAAGATACTTGCTCACAATGTTACAAACACCCAGGACTATGAGTTTGGTGGATGGCTACTGTATTTCCAAGCCATACCTTTAGGTCCTCTTGTACCATCAATTCCTGAAGGTCCCGGGCACCCTGGAGAACCTGGCTCACCCTGATAGTTTAATGAAACAGAAGTAAGACTTTAACTGAATTTCAGATACAAATGACACACTCTTAACATGACCCAGTTATCATTTTCTATAACAAATTAGGCTTTTATGATTTGCTGTGGTAAAGAAAATTGGAAATGCATCGCAAGCATATCACTGCATGCATCCAGTTTGTAAAAAGCTGACAAAATGCTTCCAGAATTAGCAATACCAACAGGAGGTATCCAGTTCTCTATATTTGATTGTAAAACAGTAATTGCATCACATCATTTGAACTTGAAGCTTTGAATGAATGAACTGATACCAAATAAAATATTATTATAAAGTAGTTCATACCCAAAGCTTTAAAAAATCTATTTTACTCCAAAAATGAATAGCAAAGTATGTTATACATTATCCAGAAGTTGTAAGGTAGGCTTCTGCAGTTGTACTTCCTGCGGTATTTTGCTCATGATTGTAAAGATAAAAAATATTTACAACAAAATCTATGATGTCTGCCATTGGATAGGAAGGCTTTGAAATCAGAATTTGGGTCATTTTTCACATGACTCTTTAATCTGATGTACCAGCAATCCTGAGGCAAGTCTCTATGAAGCTGTTTAAACAAAGAAGGAGTAGTATGCGGAGTAAGTGACCTGTCACTGGAACCAGGCATGAGCACTGGCCAGAAATTAGTTACATCATGGCCTTCCAGAGTCTCCATTCTTCTCTCGACCAACTTATATTCTAAAAGCTGTTGAAAGGACCCTGACATACACTGGCAAAGTAAGATGCCTAATGGGCATCCCGAGGGCGAAAGGTTTTACTATTTCTTTCCTTCCAAGACAGCAGCTGCTTACCTGGTCACCCGGAAATCCTGGAAAACCAACGACCCCTCTCAGCCCAGGTGAGCCCGGAGGGCCTGGGGGTCCAGGAAGCCCTGGCTGCCCATTTCTCCCGGGCTCCCCAGGGTGAAATCCAGGTGGTCCATAGCTTCCTGGCTCTCCTCTCCTTCCTTGTATCCCAGGATGACCTTTATCACCTGATGGAGTTGGAAGAATTACAGACCTCCTGGAGGAAATTTGGGGCTGGGTGATAGTTAGAAAACAGGTCTTTGGTCCTACTTATAGGAGATGAGGGCTTCCCTGGTGGCTCATATGGTAAAAAATCTGGAATGTGGGAGACCAGGGTTTGATCCTGTGTTGGGAAGATCCCCTGGAGGAGGGCATGGCAACCCACTCCAGTATTCTTGCCTGGAGAATCCCCATGGATAGAGGAGCCTAGCAGGGTGCAGTCCATGGGGTTGCAGAGTCGGACACAACTGATTGACTAAGCATACAGGAGATGAAGCCATGTCCTAGGAATTAAGACTACTAATTCCTGCCCTAAACCACATCACAAGGGTTTCTGGCTTCTATGATCTCACTGTAAAAAGGATTCCTCCATAAAGAATCCCAGGGCTATCCCAGAGAAGGATGCTTTATTTATTCCAGCATCACTTGCTTTATTATAACACGCTTATTTTACAGATGAGGAAGGACTTACCCATAGAAGTTAAAACATTCATCCTCTAACAACTAGTTGAAGAAAGAACCCAGATCTCACGCAGATCAGGTCTAAACCAGGGAAGGGGAACACAAACTTGCCATCAAACCACTTGCTCTGCAGTGTATCTGAGGGCCAGCAGCGCAGGCCTCAAGGAGCATGTTAGAAATCCAGACCTGCTGACTCAGTAACTGCATTTTAACAAGGGGCCCCCAGGGATGCCCACTGAAGGCCGAGTAGCACCTTTTGTGCTTGAAATTCTGGATAGTCACTGTGCTATTCGTTTTAATGAAAGTGTTAGTCACTCAGTTGTGTCCGCCTCTTTGCAACCCCATGGAGTGTAGCCCACCAGGCTCCTCTGTCCATGGGATTCTCCAGGCAAGAATACTGGAGTGGGTTGCCATTCCCTTCTCCAGGGGATCTTCCTGACCCAGGGATTGAACCTGGGTCTCCTGCACCGCAGGCAGATTCTTTACTGTCTGGGCCACCAGGGAAGCTCAAACCCAGGAACACTTTAAACATGGAACCAGTGTTTCAAGTATCTGTTTGAACTGATTCTCATTTGGAATATCCAAATCTGTTTCTTTTTTATTCTGCAGGTACAAGGGCTTAATTGTTCCACAGTACATGGGATCTTCCCAGATCAGGGATTGAACCCGTGTCTCCTGCACTGGCAGGCGGATACTTTATCACTGAGCCACCAGCGAAGCCCCTAAACACATATGAATTACAGCTAAGTTCTAACATGGAAAAAAAAGTACCATGAGGGAGATTCCTAGGCATGTATTTTTATTTTTATCTAAAGAATGAACTTTCCTAAACTCTGTATTACAGTTTCCTTGCAAAAGTTGTCTAATATACATGCTTGTTTGAATGACCTGTAAAGAAGTTAATTTACTTGGTATGGTTAAAAAACATAAGCATTTACCATTTTCTCCTGGGAATCCACTATCCCCAGAAGGTCCAGGTTCTCCAGTTTCCCCCTTCTTAGAAATAATATCCATTTCTCCTTCATATCCCGGGGGTCCTCTTGCTCCTTTAGATATTAATTACATAAGAGCAAAACAAATTACGACTGTATAAGAAGCATCAGACATGTGATTATTCCTTTGTGGCTCTTCACATCCAGTTTGCAGATTCTCATTCAACCGAAACTGTATTTATGTTCATAGACTGCACGGTATCAACATTGTTGATTGACTTCATAAAGGAAGGTCCATGCCTTTTACACTCCTTTCCCACCTTGTCCAGCAATGGTGTCTGATATATAGTAAGTCCCTACCTATGAATGAGTTATGTTCCTAGAGTGCGTCTGTAAGTCCAATTTGTTTTTAAGTACAACAAAGTTAGCCTAGGTTCCCAACTAACATAGCTGGCTTATATAGTACTATACTGTAATAGGTTTATAATATTTTTTACACAAATAATATATAAAACACAAAAAATCTTTAATCTTATAATAGAGGATCTTGAAAAATAAAAGTAGTACCTTACAATAGCTGCATGCAGGGGCTGGCATCGAGTGAACAAGCAAGAAGAGTTACTGACTAGAAGAGGGACAGGATGTGGGAGATGGCAGAGCTGAAGGATCGTCAGCAATAGGAGACAGAGGGTGAGGCGCAGTTTCACTCATGCCTGACATTGATGGAACGCATGTCTACATCTTTGAAGGTTCACAACTTGAAGATTCGTGTGCAGGGGACTTACTGTACACTGAGTGCTCAGGGAATGTTTGCTAAATTTAAGCAAACTGGTCTCAGTGAAAAAATGCTTGAAAAGTTCCAGGTCTAAAATACATCTCTTTATCCTGTAAATTTTAAATTGTCCATCTCATATTTTCCAGTTCCTCATTTTCCCCTTCCTAACTACCCTCCAATTTTCTCTTACATTAAAAGAACGGACAATTAATTTGGTTCTCCACATAGAGAATTCTAAAAGGTAGGAGGGGTGGACAATATTTCTCCTCGTTTGAGCAAGCACTGGCCAGTGGTAGATGTGGGCTGGAATGGGCTCATCCCAGCTTGGCGAGAGTCACTTACTAACAAGTCAAGAATTTTGTAAACTAGTTGCTAAACCACTGGTTGTTTTAAATCAGTCATGGTGGGAGTATTTGCAAACACTACAGATCTGGGCATTTTTAAAAAATTTTATTTGAGAGCCAGTCTACCAGCACATCACTGGCATTAACCCAATTTTAAATATTTTTAGTGAGATAATTATATAGTAGCATAATAGCACAGCAAACATCACTTATCTAAGCTAGCAGAGAATGACTCTTTCATTCCTTGATTCTACATAAATAATTTGCAGGCTAGTAAAACAAAAAATAATAGTATAATCAATCAACTAAAAGAAATTTGAATAAAGTATGAGGCTGTTTGCCCAAAGGGTTTTAAAGACAAAAATTTTTGTTTTTAGAAATTGTCAAGCCTTCATTCTTAACAGTGGAAATGAATTTGTACCTTCACTCTCCGCAGCCTCTTTGGGTAAGAGATCAAAGTAAATATTTAACAAGAATGGGCACAGAACCCTGACACCAGTGGTCTTGAAGCTTTTTTTTTTTTAATAATAGTGAAAACTCTTTTTTTAAATAGAGCTTGGGAGGGATGCAATTCACAGCCCAGATGAAAGCACACTCAAATAGTTGAATGGTCAGCAGGCTATGGCCCAAGAGCCAAATCCTGCCTGCTGTCAGTTTTTATATAATCTGTGAGCCCTGAATGATTTCACAATGTTAATCACTTGGGGAGGGGACTCAAAATAAGAAGAATAAAATGACATGTGAAATTAAATGAAGTTCCAATTTCAGTGTCCATAAATAAATTTTACTGGAACACAGCTATGTTTTTTTGTTTACTTGTCTCAGGCTGGTTTTGTGCTCTAAATGCCGAGTTGCATAATTTCGACAGAGACCATGGGGTCTGCAAAGGCTAAAATATTTATATCTGGCTTTAAACAAAAAACTGGTTTGTTTGCTTGCTTGTTTTCATTAAAAAAAACTTGAAGCAGGATTTGGGGGCCAGGAGCCCTGCTTGCACCCCATTACCAAAAGGTGAGAAGGTTTTCTGAAACCCAAAAGCTACCCATCAAAGCCCTTGTTAATTTTCTCTGTTAATAGAACAATTCATTGACCACAGTCATATGTGATAAGACTGAGAGGTAAGGAAAACCAATTTTGTTTAAAATCCTAAAACAAACACCACAGATTCAGAAGGAGCTGAATGTAAGTGGCAGAAGGGTCCATTTTCTTTTTCAGGGATTGTACTTACAGTTTCTGGCCAAAGACTAAAAACAGGCTGTGTTGCATCAAGAGGCTGTTAGCTGTTACCTTTGCCACCTTTCAGTCCTCGGTCTCCCAGGAAGCCAGGCCAACCCTTCTCTCCGTGTTCTCCCTTTCTGCCAGGGTGTCCATCCTGACCAGGTTTTCCTCTCTCTCCCGGAAAACCCAGGAAGCCAGGCAGCCCCTGGGGTCCTGATGAATGAAAACATGAAAATTTAGGGAAAGTTTTATAGGCTAATATGGTTCCTGGAACTGTGTTTCTTTCTTTTTTTAAGATTTTTGATGAGGAGCATTTTTTGGTATTTATTTATTTAGGCTGTGATGGGTCTTCACTGCAGCGTGGGCTTGTCTCTAGTTGCAAAGAACAGGAGGTACTCTTCATTGTGGCGCTCCGGCTTCTCATTGTGAAGCGCAGGCTCTCGGGTGCTAAGGCTTCTGTAGTTGCCGCACGTGAGTTCAGTAGTCGTGGCTCCCAGACTCAAGAGCGCATGCTCAGTCAGTTGAAAGGCCCCGGCGTGTGGGATCTTCTCCGATCAGAGATCAAACCTGTGTCTCCCGCACTGGCAGGTGGATTCACCACTGAGCCACCAAGGAAGCTGGGTGGGGACCATTTCTAAAGTCTTATATTGAATTTGTTACAAAGTTGCTTCTGTTTTAGGTCTTGTGCTTTTTTGGCCACAAGGCATGTGAGATCCTAGCTCCCTCACCAGGGATCAGATCTCCACTCCTGCATTGTGAAGTGAAGTGGGAACCACTGGACCCCAGGGAAGTCCCTGTCTGTGTTTCTGGCCATCCACTTAGAGATCCGAACTTGCCTCAGCTCTCAGCTGTGCTCAACCACTATCAACCTCACACCTGTAACAGCCATGCTGTCCTACACAAGCTTCAGTTTTCTGTCCCACAGATCTCAACTGTAGGCTCTTATACTTCTGCATTCCAACTCCATAAACTTCAAGGGAACTGGGCTTGGGGGAGGTGGGGTGGAGTTTTGGGGCCCGTCCAGGGTGGATGCACACCTGCCCGCCCTGACCCCACTCTCTATCAGAACCCCCGGTCCTTTGGGCAGAAGTGTTTATGGGTTCTGTATACCTAACTCCACCACACCCCTTTTTCCCATTAACTTAAACCAAAACATTCTGCCCCTGAAAATCACAATACAGAGGACACAAAGAAGGAAGGAGCCCCATGGGAAATGATAAAGCCAGGCTAACAGACCAGTCAGGCTGTTTCCTAGGTCCAGAAGATCTGCTGGAGAAGGGATAGGCTACCCACTCCAGTATTCTTGGGCTTCCCTGGTGGTTCAGCTGGTGAAGCATCTGCCTGCAATGTGGGAGACCTGGGTTTGATCCTTGGGTTGGGAAGATATCGTGGAAAAGGGAAAGGCTACCCACTCCAGTATTATGGCCTGGAGAATTCATTCCATGGACTGTACAGTCCACGGGGTCACAAAGAGTCCAACATGACTGAGTGACTTGCACTTTCACCTTCAATATACCAGTTAAATCCTACAGTAAAGTCACATGTACAAGAGTAGTCTTCACCTGGCAGTGGATTTTAAGTTTATAAACTAAGGGAAATATTGGAAAAGCGATACACACCCTTTGGGCCTGGAAGACCAGGTAGCCCATCATCTCCAGTGGGGCCTGGGAGTCCTGGAAAACCTGGGGTTCCATCTGCGCCCGGCCGTCCCGGGACTCCAGGGAGGCCCTTCATTCCAGCAGGTCCCAGAGGTCCCATGTCCCCTCGCTGTCCTTTCCATCCTGGGGCACCTGTGATGTGACAAACAGCAGTGACAACGAGGCATGAAGACTGAGAACCGGCTTCACACATGAGCAGGAAAAAAAAAAATCCAGAGTAACTTCAATTGTGTATCTATGGCCAAGTAAACAATACTTATCAGCTAAAATAACAGTAGCAACTTTCCATCAGTTTAAGGTTATATTTTTCTGGCTGCTATAAAAAGAAAGGCAGATTATTTAAGCAAATATTTCCCTGTTGAGATGCATTATAAAGAGTCTTTTAAAATGGAAAATGGATAAGGGTAAAGAATTTATATTTACTCTAGGGTAAGGCGAGGGTGGGAACTAACAGAAGAAAACATTCCAGGTGCTTTTTGAAGCTACCGCCAAGTGAATTTTGGTCAAGCTGTTTACTGTAATGAGAGAACTATAGGAAACAGCAACATCATCTAGTATTAGGGTGGTAAAAATAAAGCTCTAGTGGCACAGTTTGCTCCCATCTCATTCGGCTCCTTCAAGAAGGCATATTCCTGGTTTTGGATAGATGACATTAGGATCTAAATAATAGATGACAATCTAAATGATGAAATAAAGATCCCATTGGAAATAGCCCCCTGGCACCCCTGTGTTGAGAGAGAGTTTTTCATGGGTCTTTGAGCTCCTATGATATCTTGCTGGGTGTGCCAAGAACACAGAGTCCGGACTCACCCTTATCTGGAATATTCTCAAGGTTGCATTGGCAGTGAGCAGCCTTGACATGATTTAGTACCTCCCCTGTGAAGAAACTGATGGGAAGAGCTGACTGATTGGAAAAGACCCTGATGCTGGGAAAGATTGAGGGCAGGAGGAGAAGGGGACGACAGAGGATGAGATGTTGGATGGCATCACCGACTCAATGGACATGGGTTTGGGTGGACTCCGGGAGTTGGTGATGGACAGGGAGGCCTGGTGTGCTGCGGTTCATGGGGTCGCAAAGAGTCGGACATGACTGAGCGACTGAACTGAACTGAACTGAACTGTGAAGAAAACTGGGGCTTCCCTGGTGGCTCAGTGGCAATCAATCTGCCTGCAATGCAGGAGACACAGGAGATGTGGGTTTGATTCCTGGGTCAGGTAGATCCCCAAAGGAAGCCATGGCAACCCACTCCAGTATTCTTGTCAGGAAAACCCCATGGACACAGGAGCCTGGTGGGCTACAGTCCATGGGGTGGCAAAGGGTCAAACACAACTGAGCCACTAACACTTTAACACTTTCACTTTCTTTCTGGTGAGAAGAGCAGGCTGTCATGTAGGTTACCTCATTATTGACCAGAGGATTTTTGCAGGAACTAATGCCTGTGGCCAGTGATTTTTGTCTTGGCTGGCCAAAAATTAATTCTGTTATTTTGCTAACACTTTGCTGGCTATTTCATTCCATGTATGCTTAGTCATTCAGTCATGTCCACCTCTTCGACCCCATGGACTCTAGCCCACCAGGCTCCTCAGTCCATGGGATTTCCCAGGCAAGAATGCTGGAGTGGGTTGCCATGCCCTCCCCCAGGCGAGACCCAGGAATCAAACCCGCATGTCTCCTGTGTCTCCTACCTTGCAGGTGGACTGTTTACCTGCTGAACCATTGGAGAAGCCCCAGTTACATCTGACACACCTGTAATACCATGTACCATGTATTGGTACCATGAGTTTTAGTTTCACTTGCCATGTCAGAATCAGTCACTAAGGTTTTTTGTCTTTTTGTTGGCCTAATATTCGTATTGTCTGAATCAGAACTATATTCTGAAGAACTATCATCTTCTGAGAAACTACTATATATGTAACATGGACAATCAGATAAAGCATCTGTATAAAATTCACCAAAAAATTCTTCTTCAGTCAAAATTTTTGCAATGCTTTAATTTTTAAAATTTTATGGTAATAAACTTCGGTTTATAAAATACACTAGGTTAGAACAAAAACCTAACAGGATAATGTGAATGATAATGACAATAAATTGTATAATGAACTCTTGATCATTTTAAGCTCTAACAACTTCACATGGTGATGTTAATTGTAATCACTCTCTAAAAATGTATTAATATATCTCCAATCAGTAATGTGTTACTATACAGCCATAGTAACCCAGGCTCAGAAACTGCAACCCATCATGTATGCAACATCCACTTAGCCCATCTTAGATCACACCTGAGAGACTTGGGTGACATGGGGGAATGTCACCAACAAGAAGCTCATGCTCCTTGCTGTGCTGTGAATAATAATGTCCTTGACCCAAGAGTCTTGCTCCTGTCAGCACCCACAAAAGAACAACAAGTGAGGTTATTCCTTTGTAAGTAGGTACATCCCATACCTGTCGCAGTTCTTGACACCTGCCAATGCTTACCTGGACTGCCTGGAGCCCCAGGGAGCCCCGGTTGCCCTGGGATCCCTGGAGCACCTCTTTCACAGGAGTGACCAGGTGGGCCTGGGATCCCTGAAAACCCAGCATTTCCCTCTCGGCCTTTGGGACCTTGGAGACCTGGAAATCCGGGCATGCCAGCTGGCCCTGAAATGACAGTTCATTTTGATACTCAGGACATAAACCATACAGATGGCCTACGATGGTGTTTGTGTGGATCAGTATTGGAGGTAAACATTTTGATCCTGACTCAGGACTCCAATGAGTTACGCCTCTGAATGCATTTTCTTGTCATAGATTATAGTGAGCTCCAAGTACACCCAAAAACTATGCCTGTCTATGAGAATTACTTGGTAAGGTTATGCAGACAATACAGAAGTTGCTTATGCAAATTTTTTTTTTTTTTAAATGTAGCTCTTCCTGAGTTTAATTAACCTCTAACATTGCAGTGGCCCTTATACCAAATCTCCACACTGCTTACACACCCTGTGTACATTGTCTGAATTGGCATTTTGTAAGTGATTTCATCACTGGACCTCTCAAATTTTTATATATTGAGAAGACAACACCAGAATTTTCAGGAGGGGTAAAAAGTCTTACATAATTCTGTACTCTAACCTAAAACTCTATTTTATTGTTTCATGTTCTCATTGTATTTTGGTTCATGTGTTTGCATTTTTTAAATAGTAATCACAGAGCACTTTCAGTTGTTGGATTATTTTACATTGCAAGTTAATATGCAAATATTTTCCATTTTATTGTAATCTTTACAGATATAATTTTAATTGTTAATGCTGTTCAGTTGCTAAGTCGTGTCCAACTCTTTTGCAACCACACAGAATGTAGCCTGCAAGGTCCCTCTGTCTCTCGGATTCTCCAGGCAAGAACACTGGAGTGGGTTGCATTTCCTTCTCCAAGGGATCTTCCCAACTCAGGAATCAAACCCATGTCTCCTGCATCTCCTGCTTGGCAAGCAGATTCTTTACATTAATTGTTATAGCTGAGTAGTATTCCTTTGTGAGCATGTATATATATAACTTTACTGTTTTCAGTTGTTCCCCTACTGTGGATAATACTACAACAGTATTTTCATATTAACTTTCACATTCTTTTGAACACTTGCCTTAAATACATCTCATAAGTGAGAGAGTGGGATTACTGGGTCAAAATTATTTTCATTGACTCACATAATGTATTATCTTGTTCTGTTCCAATTAAATGGGTCTCTGTTTATGAATGTTTCTGGTTTATATACAAACTATTGAATAAGCTCCCCTAGGACAAAAAATGTGGCTTATTCACCAGCCCCCTGTCTTCCCTGCACTGTTATATAGTACTATCCTGGGTACCTATTAAATACAGGCCCGTCCATTGTAAGAAAAGAACTAGAAGGGTGTGTGTGAAAGTCTGATCTGTGGTCCACTTTTGGTCACCAGGCTTCAGGGGCTAAAGTTCAGACTGCTGGGTTCCATGCAATTCTGATGCAATGAATCACAATTTCTGAGACTGGGGCCCAGAAGACAATGATGTTAATGACTCCCACCCTGGGTTATTTTTAAGTACAGTAAAATCTGAAAGCCTCTGCTGGGGATCCTGAAGAAGCCAAAGTGATTTCAGAAAAGGATGTGAATCAATGCCAGGGGCCATCTCCCCATCTTGTTTCTCTGCCCTGCCCGGTAGCCCTGCTGGAATGAAAGTCCCTCCAGCCTGTCACCTGCCCACCTAATACAGCATCTGCTGGCATCCTGTCCTGCCCTCTCTCAGTCGGGCAAGGGCAGTGGGAGGGTCACAGGGCTCCTGCTCCTCAGCACTCACATGACTGTCCTGAGTCCAAAGCAGGAGGACATCTGGTAGCCACTGGATCAGATTGAACTGACTGAGCCACAGTAAAACAACAAATAAAATGCAGAGGCAACTCTGGGGATGCAGGTTATTAGAAACGTAACCACTGCCCATAGATGAGGGAAGATGCTCGAGTGAACATTTAACATTCTAGATTTTTAAGGCGAGACAATCTAGACATTCCTCAGGGACCTGTTCAGGGACTTAGCTTTATGGACCGAGGGGACAGTGCAGCCCTCATACCTGTGGTCCCTGGACGCCCGACATCGCCTCTGAGTCCTTTGGACCCTGGTGCTCCTGGAAGACCACTCTTTCCCGGGAGTCCTGGGTAGCCGATAGCAGGATCTCCTGGGGGTCCTTTCTGACCGTTCACTCCAGGTGAACCTGGAGCGCCTGGGGGCCCAACAGGGGAGGACCCCTTTTCACCTCCCAAACCTGGTTCTCCTGTATCACCACGGAAACCTACCCAACAGAAAAGTGTTTAAATTTTTACACGTACAGATATAAAACCAACACATGTGTAAGCATACTACTTCAATTAAAAACACATTATTTAAAAATACAGGGGTACTTACTAAAATTAAAGGGTAACTTAATAGGCAATATTGGGGTTTTTTGTTGTTGAAAAATTGTAACTGTGTTTCCTATAAGCCAATGATATTTCCATATTGCTTTCATTTACTGGCAAACTGTCTAGACTGAGCAGTTTCTAACAACATAGACCAATAATAGCCTATAACTCATGCTCCAGGCTTAAGGAGCCCCGAAAAGTCACAAAAGTATAACCCAGAAGTTATCAAAACATAGCTAAATGCTTAATGTATTTAAAAAAAAAAAACCCATCCCCCATTCACGTAGGGATCCCTGGGCCATTTGCTGACTGTGATCATCCAGTTTAGAGGTATCCAGACATTTCTAAACGAAAAGCTCTTATTTACCAGGTGGACCAGGTCTTTCTGAGATTCCTGGTTTGCCACGTTGACCCTTTTGCCCATCCAGACACCTCAGCCCAGGAGCACCCCGATGACCTGGAAGTCCCTTTGGACCTAAACAATAACAACAAACACAGACTCGATAAAACACAAAGCAAATGAGAACAAAATAAGATGACTTAAAAAAAAAACAAACCATGTTAAATCTTTTTTAGGATATTTTCACTTTATGGAAGTAAAAGTGTTGCCTGCGTGTGCCTGATCAGTTGCTCAGTTGAGTCCGACTCTGTGACCCTGTGGACTGTAGCCCCCAGGCTCCTCTGTCCATGGGATTTTCCCAGCAAGAACACTGGAGTGGGTTACCATGCCCTCCTCCAGGGGATCTTCCCAACCCAGGATCGAACCCACATCTCCTGTGTCTCCTGCATTGCAGGCAGACTGATTACCACTGAGCCACCAGGGAAGCCCTAGCCATATTTATATAATCATTTTATGTCATGTGCTCCAAACGAGTATTTCACAGAGATGTGTATTAAGTTACTTTCTCAGAAGCCATACAGTAAAGAATTTATACCACCATTCAGATGAACCTTTTGGTACCTTCCTGCGCTGAGTCTCAAACACAAATACATGAGTACAACCTTCCTTCTAAGAGGACAGAGGTGGTGGCCAGTGTGTAGCTTGATGAGAAAACACCAGAATAAAGACCAAATCTATTTCCCTGCATTTACTACATTTGCCCTTATAGGCAACAAGTACCTGCAAAAGGAATTGGGTTTTTTTAAACTTTCTGTGATTTCTTGCTAGGAGCTATCTTAGCTAAAATAACTTATAAATTATGGATTTCAAAGGAGTTAACAACTGCTAACTGAAACTGAGAGTTCACTTCCCTTGAGGCTGAAGCTGCTGAAAGTAATCATACGCATTTTTTTATCCATCCATAGGGGCTTCCCTGGTGGCTCAGAAGGTAAAGAATCTGCCTGCAATGTGGGAGACCCAGGTTTGATCCCCAGGTCAGGATGATCCCCTGGAGAAAGAATGGCTACCCACTCCAGTATTCTTGCCTGGAGAATCCCATGGACAGAGGAGCCTGGCAGGCTATGGTTCATGGGATCACAAAGAGTCGGATACAACTGAGTGCCAAACACATCTATCCATGACAGCACTATGTGAAAATGAGCATTCGGTGAATCAACCAACAGTTCTTCACTCCACAGACACAAAATTACATCTCCACAAGCTACTGTCTTGTGGTGGGTGGCCTGTATGTCCCACACTTTGATCTGGGGCTTGGTCATGTGACTTGCTTTGGCCAAAAGGATCCTCGCTAACACCATGAAGCAATGAGAGGTGTGAGGAGTGCCGGTGAAGCTGGACGCCACCCTCTTACATTTCTGCAGCCACAGGAGCAGGGCATACCCTGGCACCACAGAGGTATGTGTTGCACATCTAACCTGATCTGGAGCCAGGGACCAAGTCAACAGAGACCATCTAAGGTCAACCAACTACAGACCCATACAAGAGAAAATAAATATGATTTATTAAGCCCACTGCAATTTGGAGGTTGTTACACAACATATTGGGATGAAAGCTAGTGGTTAAAGAGGGCAAGAGAAGGTCATTCATCATTCAACCTTTAAATAATTTCTGTAGTGATGTAGAACAAAAAGGTGACCTCTAGTGGCCATGCTAGTACTTAATGGATCAATTTAAGTGAACTCTGAATGAATATTGGGTTGGCCAAAAAGTTTGTTCAGGTTTTTCTATAAGATGTTATGAACTTTCTGGCCCACTCAGTAAAAAAGAACTAGGAAAAACAATCCCTTATATAAATTTTGGGTTAAATTCAGCTATAAATAAGTGATTGAATCAAGTAACATGATTGTATAAAAGTGTAGTCAGGGGTGTAGATGTGTGGGCATTTTTCAGAATGTCTCTAGTCAGAAATCTGGGTCTTTTGGACAGCAGAATAGAGTAAAACTTAAAATTAGTAAGCAACTTTTTCACTATTGGGGGAAGAGGTAAAGAAAAGATAAAGTTTTAAAATGTTCAGTTTTTGTGTTAAAAGGGCAGTCAGTTTTGCTGACACATGATCAAATCAAGGTAAATTTTGCTGCACAGAAACATTATTCAGAGTGTGTTCGGTAGACTGGGGACTTAGGGGTAATGCCTACAAATCCTGTTTCCCCAGAGTCTCTCAAAACTTTACAATCGGGGTAGAAATAGCCTGAAGAACTCCCTAAGGATTTGCTATTGGTTTATCTGTCTTGCAGGTTCTTTTACTTTGAGAATGTGTATGACAGGAATTTCTCCTTGATCGTACCTGGAGGACCATCAAAACCTGGAGGGCCTGGCCTCCCAGGGTATGTTACGTTACAAGGAATTGTGTCACCTGGAATGAAAAAGAAAAAAAAAAGTGTCATTCATATAATTGATAGATCTATGCAAGTCTCAATAACAGCTTAATCAAAATGCTTTTTCATATAGAAAATGTGAAATTCAAAAGAAGAAGACCCTTGGCCATCATTAGTTCAGTTCAGTTGCTCAGTCGTGTCCGACTCCTTGCGACCCCATGAATCGCAGCACGCCAGGCCTCCCTGTCCATCACCAACTCCTGGAGTTTACTCAAACTCATGTCTATCAATTTGGTGATGCCATCCAACCATCTCATCCTCTGTCGTCCCCTTCTCCTCCTGCCCCCAATCCCTCCCAGCATCAGGGTCTTTTCCAATGAGTCAACTCTTCATAACGTCACTTGAATTACTTTTATTTTGAATTTACAGAGGATCTAACCTGAAATCTGAACTTCAACTGTCAGAACAGTAATAAACAGAAGGGGAATAAGGAAAATGTTGATTCTAAGAAATATTTTAATGAATAATCTATAGAAAATAATAAATTTATAGGTCCATGGATGCCTAATACAGTGGAGTCAGAAGCTCTGATAAATCATGAAACAGTAGTAAGTATCCAACACTAAGACTCCAAGATTTGGCTCTGGATGTAGGGGAATTGTGCCCCAAGAAAGAGACTGGGAGAGAGATTAATTTAAAAAATGCCACTTATTGAGGGTCTGCCATGTTTCAAATATATTCTCTCTCTCTTGTTTTCCTAATGACTCTGCAATGTGGTTTTTGTCATCCCTCATTTTATTTAGTGGAAAAAAAAACTTCAAAGTTGTGCCTCTGAGTTCTCGTCTCCTTTAAAACGCAATGTTCCCCTTTTAATAGAAATTACATCTCCTAATGTATTACACTAAATGCTGTCAAATAAAAAATGAACCACATGAATAAAAATCATGCTAGATGATTTTGATGGTCACAAACCATGATCTTAATCCATATCAAATTTTGAGTTATTTGTCTTTCTATGTCGTCAAAACAAAAACCAAAGATATATTATAAAATCCCACAATTAACTATGTAACCCAAGTTACATGTACATATTACAAAATCTTAAATAAATCTTTTTCCAAGTTTTTAAAAGTTTTCAGCTATAAAACTACAAATCACTTTATTGTTTGGAATTCAAATAACTGTCAAATATATTTAAAAGACCATTTTTTTTCTCGCTAGAATGCTTACAAATGGGTTTTCATGGGCAATGCTGTATTTTAAAATGAAATGTTGGTGTTTTTTAACTAAAATACAACAAATTATCTTGAAACACTGTAAAAAAGAGAGATTTTTAATATATACACATATGTAATTTTAAGAGTCAGATTGTCCACAGTGATATGGAGAAATGAATGAAAGGCAATTTGCCAAACCAGTAAAACAGCAAAGACAGCTGAGCATTTTAAAGACTTGTTTTAAATATTGATTGTGCTGTAATGCTTTTATTTGTTTGACAACATTCAAGGTTTGAACAGCAACTTGTAGGAATTTTATTTTAGAGGTTCTGCCACAGCTGTAATATCTCTGCGCAGAAGAGAGGCTCACTTTAGTTTCCATAATTGCACCTGACATTCTGCCACAAGAACATTCAAAGTTACCTTTCTGACCCTTCCGACCATCAGGACCCCTGTTGCCTGGATAGCCTGGAGCTCCTGGTTGCCCTCTCTCTCCTGGAGGGCCAGGAAATCCCAGGCCTGGGGGCCCCCTAGGCCCTGCTCTGCCAGGGGGGCCCAGCGGTCCAGGAGGCCCTTCATCACCTGGGGCTGCATCTTCGTGATCACCCTGGGAATATTTGCATCACAAGTCAATCATCAATCTTTGAAAGGCCATGAACACAAAGCTATCATTGTCATCGTAGGCTACAGAAACGCATGCAGAAAGCCAGTGATTCCAGAAGTTACTTAATAGCAAGTGTGATTTAAAATGTTTAACCTGGATTTTTTCCAGACATATACAGTATACGTTCTTCAGGTGTGTGTGTTATGCCTCAAATACAGAAAGTTATGTGTGTTACATCTTTTATTTTTAAAGATTTTTTGATGTGGGCCATTTTTAACGTTTTTATTGAATTGGTTACAACATTGCTTCTGTTTCCTGTTTTGGTTTTTTGGCCCCGAGGCATGTGGGATCTTAGTTCCCTGACAAGGGATCGAACCCATATCCCCTACATTATGTCCTGTAGTCTTTTCTTATGAATTTCATTAGCTACATGTGCTCTCCATCCAAAACATGTTTGAAAAATGCAGAAATGTCATTTATTCGCTGGACCCTGCATCAGCCAATATGTCTATCCAGTAGATCTGCACTAGTTCCTGCTTTCTTGTTTGCTACTTTGCCTCACGTGCTCCTCCATCAGGAACCAGGACTGAAGGTAATTCTCAGGACCTGTGTGTATCCTCCACCCTACAGAGTCAACTGAACAGTCCTGAAACCAGTGGGGGCTTCACAGAGACAAGGGCCCCAGAAGGAAATAAACACCATGAAAATAATACAAAGACTAGAGACAGAACGTCTTGCCGTGATGAACCACCACTCAGGATTTTAGACCATCTGCAATATGCCATATCTTTATAACAACCATCTTTTGTGGCAGTGAATCAAAGGTGACTCTGATTTACAGCACGCTGACACTATACTGAGTTTAGCTTTTTAAACTGGGATGCTTTGTGACCGTATGAGTGAAACTCTACAGCAGGAGAATTATACATACAGGCGGCCCTGTATCCCCCTTTTCTCCAGCATATCCATCTCGACCGTGTTGTCCCTGCTGCCCTGGAAGTCCAGGGGGCCCATCAGGCCCTCTTTCTCCTTTGTGTCCTGGGAACAAAGGCCAAAAAATTTAAGTCCTTCTCAGCAGTGAGCAAAGGTGAAAGGAAACAAAGGACTAAAAAAAAAAATAAAGGCAATGACCTTGACTCTGCATGGGCAGGTAGAGATTCCTCTGAGTGTCTCAGCTGACTTAAAGTCACGCACAGACAATCACACAAAATCAGAGGGGAGATTGACAGTGGCCAAACCCGCTGATTCTCTTATTAGAGAAGCATTTCTTTTCTCATTCTGACAAAGAGATTGTGCGTGGAGGTGCCAATCTCTACAGCATCTTCCTCAGCTTGTGTGATGCCAAACTTGGTACCCATGCCTTGGCTATAGTGAATGGGGAAATGGTCCATGGTTGAGCATGTGCCCCAGGCTAATCCAGTCCTTCCTGGACATTTTTTCCTAGTTGGAGCAAAAAGAAGTAGAGCTCTATTTCACCTCTGGTTATGAACTTGGAGCCACCTGTAGGCACGTACCCATAGCCCAGAGAAAACCAGATGGGGAGAAAATGCAGACGGCACAATGAAAGATACAAGATGCTGAGACAGCCTCCCGATGCAGGCGTCCCAGTGCAAATCATACATCTAATCTTTCAAATTTTTCTTACATAAGTCAATAAATTACTTCTCTAAAAACACTACTTCAAGCTGGGTTTCTGTCACTTACAACCAAAACATTCTTTTTAAAAAAATGTTTATTGGACTTTGTTAGGTCATGTTTGTTGCAGCATTCAGGCTCAGTTGCCCTGCAGTATGTGGGATCTTAGTTCTCCAACCAGGGATCAAACTGGCATCCCCTGCATTGGGAGGTGAAGTTTTAACCACTGGACCACCAGGGAAGTCCCCCCAAACATTCTTGATTAATACAAGATACTACAATGCAGTGAATAAACCCTGGGCAAGTCAAAGGAGGTCTTGTTTCAATCAAACCCAGTTCACAACAAAGGATTTGAGTATGTGACTAAACGAGTGTTTGTGTTTTCAGATAAGATACAGAGAATTTAGGCTCAACATTCACACGACTCTGAAGGGCAGGGAATATGTTTAAGCAAACTCAACAATCTCAAATCAAATTACAGAATTGACCTTAGGTCACAGGGAAAATTAATGCGAAAGAATGATTCATACATCATTCATAAAGTGGCAGGGAGCAGAGTGATTGATTATGCTCACCTTTCACTCTTGATACAACCATGTCACCTTTTTCTCCTTTGCTGCCAGGTAGTCCTGAGGCACCAGGTTTTCCCTTGGTGAAAAGAAAAACAAGTCAGTTTAGTTGTGATGAGTCAAAAATTATTTGTATACACCTAACCTATCTCCTCTTTCCTTCTAAATCACCTGTTCTAGATTCTAGTTTGGCACCATTGGATTCATTCTCTTTCCTCCCTGCCTTATAAAATAGAGGTTCTTGAACTGCATGTAAAACTGGTGGAATCTGAATAAAGAAAGATTCTGCACTGGAGTCAACAGAAATCATTGCCAGTTTCTTGGTTTTGGCAATGTACTCTGTTTAGATAAGATATCACTGGGGGCTTCTCTGGAGGCTCAGTGGTAAAGAATCTGCCTGCCAATGCAAGAGACAGAGGTTCGATCCTTGGGTCAAGAAGATTCCCTGGAGGAGGAAATGGCAACCCACTCTAGTGGTCTCGCCTGTGAAATACCATAGATAGGAGCTTGGTATGCTGCAGTCCATGGGGTCACAAAAGAGTCAGATACTACTTAGCGGCTAAACAACAGCAATATATCATTGGGGGAAGCTGGGTGAAGGATTCGTGGGACCTCTCTGTATGATTGTGCAACTTTTTGGGAGTCATAAAATAAAAGCATCACAAAACAATTTACAATAAACAAACTTGACTATCTTGGGTGTTGTAGTGTAGAATTGGGAGGAAAAGTAGGGGAGGTAACTACAAAAGCTGCCACTAGAGGGACCTCCCTGGTGAAAGTGAAAGTGTCAGTCACTCAGTGGTGTCCAACCAACCCAAGGATCAAACCCAGGTCTTCAGCATTGCAGGCAAATTCTTTACCATCTGAGCCACCAGGGACATCCCTGGTGGTCCAGTGGTTAAGACTTTGCTTCCAATGCAGACGGTTCGATTCCTGGTCAGAGAACTAAGATCCCACATGCTGGAGGTGTGGCCAAAAAATTTAAAAATTAAAAAAAAGAGCTGCCACTAGAGTTGAATGCAGACATTAGGGATGAAAGTGATGAAAACAACTGTGATACTGATGAACACTGATGAACAAGAGAAGACAAAATAAGAATGCTTTCTGTCATCAATGTATTTCCACTTTATGACAAATAAACAACTAATTTTGGCCAATGGGTTTATCATCTTTTGATCTCAACACTGCTCTGAGACTGGACTATTTGGGTCATGGTTTTGTAAGCGTTACATATTATCAAATATTAAGCTATCTCAAAAATCTTTTATCCTACTTTTGGTATATTAGAATGACCAAGCATTACAGTAAATACAGTTATAGAAGCACACTGTACATAGCTTACGGTCACTTATCTAGTGACTTCAATAATCAAGAAACATAGGTAAGAATCTGGAAGGAAGTAAAAATGACTGAATGGAATATTTGCTTTGCTTATACAGATGCTACTTTGTCTTACCTTCATACAACCTAACACCATGTTCTAGCAGACTTCATTATCTTTGCCTAGTTTCTATTCGTTTGGGAGCAGTGAACTATGAAGGGGAGTAGAGGTACCAGTGGAAATAAGTGCAATGGCAGTATCAAACAGTGAGAGAAGAAACAGCCTAAAATGTACACAACAGGTATCAAAATCAAAGTGGACCAAACAGTTGGGAGCCACTTAGTGTAAAGAAAATATCGCTTTGCACACACCACTCAATACGCCCCAAAATCTCATTCTAGGACACCATCCTGCATGTAATGATGTCCAGAAGGGAGAGCTGGAAAAATTTCTTTGTAGAAACAGCCAAATGAGATAAGAAAAGAGCTTTAGAAATCATAAGGTGGGAATATAGGTGAAGCGTTCGTTGTCTTAATTCTTACTTTTACTGTCTGTGCGAAGTCTTAAGTTAACAATGAGACTGGCCAAAGTGTCTGGCAGACAGCATCCAATCTAAGAGTTGGTTAATGAAAATGCCCTTCTAGTACATGAACTATCAAGACAGAAAGCTATTCCCAGAGCACATGAACCAGTTTCTCTCCAGAAAGAGATTGACAGTAGCATGCTTAAATAAATAAGACCGGGGTACCCTAAAGATCAAACTCACCCCTGGGAGTCTGAACAGTTTATTTTTGCGAGCCCATGGACTCTTTGCAACCCCATGGACTGTAGACCATCAGGCTCCTCTGTCCATGGGATTCTCCAGGCAAGAATATTGGAGTGGGTTGCCATTTCCTTCTCCGGGAAATCTTCCTGACCCAGGAATTGAATCCAGGTCTCCTGCATTGCAGGCAGATTCTTTACTGTCTGAGCCACCAGAGAAGGCCTACACTCTCACCCTGAAGATCAAATTCACCCTGGAGTCTGAGAAGTTTATTAGCCAACACATCGGAGACTTGGGACAAACAGTTCTGATGCTCTGCCGGTGTAGAATTTTAAGTATTAGAGTCAGATCAGAGACTTAGTTGAGCTAGTAAGGGGAAAAAAACATTAACAGCACTGTGTTAACAGCACAGATCTCATATGAAGAATGCAAAAAGAAACACTGTGAGGACGAAACCAAAACTGCCAGAGGTTTAGCCCTTGTCAGTCTGTGGCCTTTGGTTTGCCCTGCAGCTCCTCAGGGCCAGTGACCCTGGTCATCCGGTTCACTGGTGTGTGACAGCTCTCAATGCATGGCTGAACTGAATTCCTACTAACCCTGGAGGACAGGTGATGGGATATAGATTTTCCAGGAAGGCCACAGAGATCACCAGTGTCAGGTTTGGGGTGTGAAGCTTGGTCCACGTGCTCCTAAGCCCCATGCCTTGCACTCGAGCATCCTGGTGGGAAACTCCCATCCTAGGAAGTGCTCTCAGACTAAGGCAATGAATATAAAGCTTTGGTCCAATTACAGAAAAAAAAAGGGCAGAGAACGTAAACCTACTTTTCTGTGTTGTACTTTGCCACCAACCTGTGGCTGCTGGGGCCAGGGATCAGCAGAAGAGAGATGTACGGAGGAGCGAGAGTACCCTGTCTGTGGATCCTTTTGTCCATCCCTCGCCCACCCCCACCCTTTCCTTTCCTGTGTCCCATGGTGTGAACCTGATCCCTAACTGTGATCCCAGTTTGATGAATTTAATACAGAGAAGTCATATGGACAGAAGCATACATGGAACAAAGACATCAGAAATATAGCCAGTTTAATACAACATTGTAAATGAACTATACTTCAATATAAATTAAAAATTTAAAAACATTAAAAAGGTAAGCCCTGGAGCAACTGAATTATATAAACTTTTGCCAGGATAACCCTGGATGAACCTGTAACTCACAGGCCAAGACGCTAGCTCTGAGAAGCAACTCAGTGTGAAGGCAGAACAACTTTAGAGCCAATAAAACCTTCACTAAGATTAAGTAACGACACAGAAAAATGATGATGAAAAATTGTTGAATTAAAGAAATCAGACTATAAAATGCAAAACACTTAGTAATTACAACCACATTCACTCAACATATGTGTATGAAGGATGTAGCTTCCCCTTGAGTTGACTTTGCTAGTGTGACAAGCAGGATGTATGAAGAGTGAAACAAAAACCTTCACTTAAGGCTCTGAAACTGGGATCTTATTTTCCCAAGATTTCCTGAGGGAAATGGAAAAGAGTGCACTGGGGCTGATGGTTGGGCCACAGGCCACCCCAAGATTAAGCCTCTGTAACAAAGGCTGTCTCCAGCCTCCAGAGGAGTGCCCTGGAGGACGTTGATCTTATTCCGAGGGACAGCCTCAGTCCACGGCACTTGTAATGGTTCCTTGGAATGGTCAGCAAAAGAGTCATGGCAAGATCTCACCCACCCTCTGGCACAAAACATCATGTGAACTCTGACGGAGCCAATATTTATAGCTCCAGGCCGATCGCTCACCTGGATCCTTCACTTGAATCATCTCGGCTTCTACTCAACACTTCCACTTGCTTGTCTAATTGGTGCCTCACACTTATAATGTGCCCAATGGCTCTGCATCCTTTCGTACCCCATGCTTACTCTTCACGTTGTCCCCCCATCTTGGCTCCATCCTTTACTTCTCTGCTTTCCATATCCCATATATAGTCTCACAGCCAATCTGTAGGCTCTGTGGTCAAAATATATCTCCTCCTGCCACACCCAATATTAATATGGAAACCTGTCCACCTTTATATTTCACCAGGATTACTGGAGCAATCGCTCAGCTAAATCTTCCTACTTCCTCTCTTATCCTCTCTGGTCTGTCCTTAACAAAACTACCAGTGTGATACTATCAAAACCAATGTCAGATTTATCCCTCCTTAAGATTCTCCACCAGCTGCTCAATGGCATTCAGAGTCCAAGTTCTAAGTCAGCCCTTCTACAAAACCTTATGCTCTCCAACCCCTTCTAACCTCCAGGCGTTTCTTTGACTTCATCTGCTACTCTGCCCCTCACTCTACACTCAAACCACACTAGACGGCAATGGATTTTATTGCCATCTGCCATACTGGACATTCACTTGTCTATCTGTCATACCGTGTGTAGTCTCCCAACAGAGAAGGGGCCCCAGGAGGGCAGAGATTATGTTCTGGTCCCTGCTGTATCTGGAATAGCACCTGGAACATAGTAGGTGCTCAATAAACAATTGACTGAACAAATGAATGATGAAGGGATGAATAAAAGGACAGAGACAATTTTTTGCCATTAATATACTTATAGATTCAAAACATATAATATACTATAATTCAACTATACTTCAATAAAAATAAATTAAAAATACATAAAAACATATATATCACATTATATATACTAAAATATATATATTACAATATATGTATTAAAAACATATATATCACACTATAAATTAGAAAGAGGTACAACTGAATTATAACTCTGTTAAAAGATTAATACTGGGAAGTTACTCACCGGTGGCCCTGGAGATCCTTCGGCACCAGGAGGGCCTGGGGAACCTTTTTCTCCAAGCCACCCAGGGAGCCCCAAGTCTCCTTTACTTCCTTGCCTCCCAGGAGGCCCTGGAGGGCCTGGTGGGCCCATGAGACCAGGCTGGCAGGCACAGAGCCCTGAGCTCCCTAGACAGAGGATAAAAGGCAGCTTTGTTATATTTCCTGAATGAAATCCCAATAAAGTCCTTACTATACAAAACCAATAGTGTGAATAAGAACAAAAAGGGTCTGATGCACACAATTCTTATCACAGACAACTGAAAACATGTGATGGGGGAGGGATACAGAGCATGATGTGGAGGTAGCTATGGTCTGTGTGGGTAGACATATTGTTTCTAGACAATGGGGTGTTCTGTGTCTTAAAAAATTTATCCTGGTAAAATCAAGAGGAAAAGCTAATGCTGAATTCTATTGCAGAAACTTTGAAAATAAGAAAATTTCTTATTTTTAAAAGTTTAGATAGCTCTTATTTGGATCCTACTTTAAAAAAAATCTCTTAATTTGGTTCCTGCTGAAAAAAAAGCAACTAAAATTGGTTAGAGTATAAACTTTGAACATTTAAAGAATCCAAATAAAATATGTAAAGAGGATTATTGAATGCACTGCATATCACAGTTGATAAGTCACTAAATGCATTTTCTACTCATCAGGATTTTTAGTCTAAAAAATGCCTTTAGGATAATCAAAGTGCTCAGCTCTCATACCTGCCTGACTCTGTTGGTCAAAAATGCGCCAAACAAGTTAGAGTGTAGAAACAGAGCGCTAGAGGCATTTGGTGCATTTGGGAAAGATGGGACCCACAGAGAGAAATTGAAATTGAAGATCAAAACTGTCCTACCTCTGCTTTTTTCAAGGAATTGAGAGGATCTCATGGAAAAGAGTCACCACTTTGAGACAAATCTCATGGCAGATAAGTGTCTCCTTTATACTCTAAAATATGGATTTGACTTTTTGGCAAGGTCTAACCATGTCACGGAGAAGGCAACGGCAACCCACTCCAGTAGTCTTGCCTGGAGAATTGCCCAGGGACGGGGGAGCCTGGTGGGCTGCTGTCTATGGGGTCGCACAGAGTCGGACACGACTGAAGTGACTTAGCAGCAGCATCACGTCACAAGCACACAATGAGTTAGGTACTCACAGGGGTAACTAAAGGGAGTAAAAAACCTAAATGAAAGGCCACACTGTGCATGTCATGTAATACCTCCCAACCCTCCACAGGCTGTTTTTTTCTAGAAATTCTACTTGGAGGAATACTTGCCTTTTTCTCCTTTGGAGCCTCGTCTTCCTGGAGGACCCACCTTGCCTTTTATTCCTTGTGGTCCAGGTTGCCCAAGAGTACAATATACAACTTCACAGTGGGATAGGGGAGTGCAGAGAGAATTACACAGTTTTTGTGAACATCTACTACTGAACAAGTAGAAGTATCTCTCACACTTCAATCATCCCCTTACCCCCATTCTTTCTTCCACTCCTTTCTTAAGATTCTTTCTCTCTGATATAAGAATGTGTACACAAATAGACCATACAGTTGTCACAGCAAGCTTCTGGTACCATAACCATTGATTAAAACCATGCCTAATCTCAGCCCTAATTTAGTGGGTTGCAGGGTAAGGTAGGGAATAAAAAAACAAACAAATATACCAAAACAAAACAAATAAAGTAAGAATCAGTGTATGGCACAGATCATTTTTTTCCATTCAATTATCAATAATTACCTAATAAAGAAGGCAAAAAGCAGAGTTTGTAAAAGCAAAAATTCAGAGATATCTGATCAAAGATGACAGCTAAAGTACAAACAGTAAGTTCCTTGTTCTCTCCAAACAGACAGTAAAAGAATATTATAAAAAGACAGAATTCTTTAAGACAAAGAAACAAGAGAAAGGAAACAACAACAACAAAAAATAGTAAAAAGATTTAGCAGATTTTAAAAAGCTGAACTCCAAGAAGGTTGTGGGGGAAGCAGAAAAAGAACACAGCTGACTGAAAAATCTCTCCTAAAGTTCAGGAATTGGTACCTCTGAAGCAGAATGACAGTGAGGCCCCACACAGGATGACTGGTCAAAGAAACAGCTAAATAGTTAAGAACTCTTTTTTGAAAATTGCAGCAGGAAAAAACAAACTCCCTCAAATAAGAGAAAACAGACAATACAGTAAGAAAAACTCTTTAAAAAATAAACTATATAGTTTAAAAAGCAGACAAAGGAAGGCATTTCATCCCTGAGACATGAACAAGCGGCTGCAAAAAGACACATTAAGAGAGAACACCACCAACAACAAAATTCTCATAACCATATAAAAAATGGTTATAAAAGCAGAAATTTAAAAATTCAGAAGCAGAGTTGGAATATGGAGTTGAGGAAGTCTACCAGAAAGTGTTAAGAAAAATAAAAAGATGAAGATAATAGGTGAAGATTTGAAAAAGAGATGGATGGAGGTTCGTAACATTGTACAGGAGGCTGTGATCAAAACCACCCCCAAGAAAAAGAAACCCAAAAAGGCAAAACAGTTGTCTGAACAGGCCTTACAAATAGCTGAGAAAAGAAGAGCTGTGAAAGGCAAAGGAGAAAAGAAAAGATGCATCTAATTGAATGCAGAATTCCAAAGAATATCTCCCCTTCCTCAGTGATCAATGCAGAAATAGAGGAAAACAAAAGAATGGGAAAGACTAGAGATCTCTTCAAGAAAATCAGAGATACAAGGGAAACTTTTATGCAAAGATGGGCACCATAAAGGACAGAAATGGTATGAACCTAACAGAAGCAGAAGATATTAAGAGGAGGTGGCAAAAATACACAGAACTACACAAAAAAGATCTTAATGACGCA
Source organism: Dama dama (assembly GCF_033118175.1). Lineage (NCBI taxonomy): Eukaryota > Metazoa > Chordata > Mammalia > Artiodactyla > Cervidae > Dama > Dama dama. The sequence continues at coordinate 20,082,397 of NC_083688.1, read as the reverse complement.
AATAACCAAGATGGTGTGGTCACACACCTAGAACCAGACACCCTAGAGAGTGCAAAGTCAAGTGGGCCTTAGGAAGCATCACTATGAGCAAAGTTAGTGGAGGTGATGGAATTCCAGTTGAGCTATTTCAAATCCTAAAAGACAATGCTGTGAAAGTGCTGCACTCAATATGCCAGCAAATTTGGAATACTCAGCAGTGGCCACAGGACTAGAAAAGGTCAGTTTTCATTCCAATCCCAAAGAAAGGCAATGCCAAAGAATGCTCAAACTATCACACGATTGCACTCATCTCACATGCTAGCAAAATACTGCTCAAAATTCTCCGAGTGAGGCTTCAATAATACATGAACTGAGAACTTCCAGATGTTCAAGCTGGTTTTAAAAAAGGCAGAAGAACCAGAGATCAAATTGCCAATATCTGTTGTATCACCAAAAAAGCAAGAGAGTTCCAGAGAAACATCTACTTCTGCTTTATTGACTATGCCAAAGCCTTTGACTGTGTGGATAACAGCAAACTGTGAAAATTCTGAAAGAGATGGGAATACCAGACTACCTTACCTGCCTCCTGAGAAATCTGTATGCAGGTCAAGAAACAACAGTTAGAACTGGACATGGAACAATGGACTGGCTCCAAATTGGAAAAGGAGTATGTCAAGGCTGTATACTGTCACCCTGCTTTTTTAACTTATAGGCAGAGTACATCATGAGAAATGTCAGGCTGGATGAAGCACAAGCTGGAATCAAGATTGCTGGGAGAAATATCAATAACCTCAGATATGCAGATGATATCACCCTTGTGCTTGAAAGTTAAAAAAAAAAAAAAAGAGCCTCTTGATGAAGGTGAAAGAGGAGAGTGAAAATACTGGTTTAAAATTCAACAGTCAGAAAATGAAGATCATGGCATCTGGTCCCATCACTTCATGGCAAATAGGTGGGGAAACAATGGAAACCGTGACATACTTTATTTTCTTGGGCTGCAAAATCACTGCAGATGGTGACTGCAGCCATGAAATTAAAAGACACTTACTCCTTGGAAGAAAAACTATGACTAACCTAGACAGCATATTAAAAAGCAGAGACATTACTTTGCCCACAAAAATCCATCTAGTCAAAGCTATCTATGGTTTTTCCAGTAGTCATGTATGGATGTGAGAGCCGGACTATAAAGAAAGCTGAGCGCTGAAGAATTGATGCTTTTGAACTGTGGTGTTAGAGAAGGCTCTTGAGAGTCCCTTGGACTGTAAGGAATCAAACCAGACAATCATAAAGGAAATCAGTCCTGAATATTCATTGGAAGGATTGATGCTGAACCTGAAGCTCCAATACTTTGGCCACCTGATGTGAAGAACTGACTCATTGGAGAAGACCCTGATGTTGGGAAAAATTGAAGGCAGGAGGACAAAGGATGAGACGGTTGGATGGCATCACCGATTCAATGGACATGAGTTTGAGCAAGCTCTGGGAGCTGGTGATAGACAGGGAAGCCTGGTGTGCTGCAGTCCATGGGATCGTGAAGAGTCAAATATGACTGAGCGACTGAACTAAACCAAAAGTGACAGAAGAAATATGTGAGTTGTGGGGGAAAAGGAACCCAAAGAAATAGAGGCAGAGACAGAGAGAGAGGTAGAGACACAATTCCTAGGATAACGATGAAGGAAGATCTCAAGGCAGGATCTTAACATCAGCTTTTGAAATTGTAACCTGACCTAAGTTGAACAGTCATAAAGCTCCAGAAGAGACTTATTCAGAGATAAAACTAGTAATGAGTTAGAATGTATGATTAAGAGATTTATACAATTCTAGATGATTTGAGGTCAAATTAGCAATAAGTACATTGAAAACCAAGCAAACACACAAAAAGAATGTAAGACAATTATTAACTAAATGCCATGCTGGGAAAGCACAAAGCAATATATATTATTATATGACTAAACCAGTGAATAACATTTATATAATCCTTCAATATAAACACTGAATATTTAACTAAAATAATGATGATAACTGTATTGATAGGTTGTAGAAATAGAAAACGCGCATGTGTGGCAAGGAAAGAGGGACATTCATCTGTGGACAGGAAAGTCAAATGATAATGCTCAAACTGAAAAATTAAGAAATAGAGACACATGTTTGCTAAATGGTCATACAAGACAAATAACAGAAGATTCAGCTAACTGTATGGAAATAATTGCCCCTAGGGTGGACAGAATAGGAGAAGGGGTTGCCTGGGATGGTTATTTTTTCACAAAAGGCTTTATAGAGCTGTTTGACTCTTAAATCTGGTCTGCATATGACTCATAAAAATAAAAACTATATTCAAAAAATAAAAACTGTGTTAATTTACAAAATTCTATAATCACACTTAAATTCTCAACTGAACATTTTCACGTACTTTAATTGATGTGGTAGGTCAATATCAGTTTACGTTTTTGTGTTATTAATAACACTAACTTGGCTTATGAAATATTAGACAACTTTTCAAGAATTTGGAAAGTCACATTTTCTGGATGATACTGCAAATATCAAATGCAGCATAAATGTTATGAAATGTGAATGAAGAGCACTTTACCATCTGATCCTGGAGGTCCCGGCAGTCCTGGCACTCCAGGCAGCCCAGTTGGTCCCTGGTTGCCTGGTTTTCCTGGAGCAGAATCAGCTCTTCCAGGAACACCAGCTGCCCCTGGAAATCCTGGGTGACCAGGAAACCCGCGTGGCCCAGGAGGTCCTGTCATGCCTCCAAGAGAAATCAACAATGAAAACCACACATACTCTCAGATAATCTCACAGTAATACTCTCAAAAACTTTTTCTGTGGAAGAAATAAAAATCAGTACATCTTTCTTAGGCTGTGGGATTTTTTTAAGGAAAAAAAATTGTAGTTTAAAAATAACCGAGTATATCAGCCATCAAAATGCCTTAATTCCTATGAAACAAGAACACAAGTGGTAATAAGGAAGATTTGGGGAATCAAGTTTTCTTACTTTTTTGTCCATTCTTTGGAATTATTGGAAAAGAAGTGTATATTATTTAATTAAATTTACTTTAAAAATCTTTCCACCTTGATAATTTGATAGAACCTAACCTGAACAAACATATCAGTACATTCAGGGAATTAAAATATGAGCTCACAGAAAGACAAATACTATATGATATCACCTATACATGGGATCTAAAGAATACAGCAAACTAGTGAATATAACAAAAGGGAAGAAGATTCAAAGGCATAGAAAACAAATTAGTAGTTAGTGGTGGGAAGAGGAGAGGAGGGAGGGGCAATATTGGGGTAGGGAGCAACAAACTATTATGTATAAATAAGCTACAAGGATATATTGTACAAAATGGGGAATATAGCCAATATTTTATAATCACTAAAACTGGAGCATAATCTTTAAAACTGTGAAGCACTATACTTGCTCCTTGGAAGAAAAGTTATAACCAACCTAGACAGCATATTAAAAAGCAGAGACATTACTTTGCCAACAAAGGTCCGTCTAGTTAAAGCTATGGTTTTTCCAGTAGTCTTGTATGGATATGAGAGTTGGACTATAAAGAAAGCTGAGCACTGAAGAGTTGATGCTTTTGGACTGTGGTGTTGGAGAAGATTCTTGAGAGTCCCTTGGACTGCAAGGAGATAAACCAGTCCATCCTAAAGGAAATCAGTCCTGAATATTCACTGGAAGGATTCATGCTGAAGCTGAAACTCCCAATACTTTGGCCACCTGGTGCAAAGAACTGACTCATTGGAAAAGACCCTGATGCTAGGGAAGATTGAAGGTGAGAAGAGAAGGGGATGACAGAGGATGAGATGACTGGATGGCATCACCAACTCAATGGACATGAGTTTGAGTAAACTTCGGGAGTTGGTGATGGACAGGGAGGGCTACAGTCACGAATGAGTGACTGAACTGACTGACTGATACTGTACACCTATAACTTATAATATTGTACAGCAACTATACGTCAACAAAATTTTTAAATAAGGAGAAAATAAATGAGGTAATGTATTAAATCCTGCAGATAGGTGTCTGTGTGTATGTGTGTTAGTCGCTCAGTCGTGTCTGACACTTTGCGACCCCACAGACTGTAGTCCGCCGACCTCCTCTGTCCATGGGATTCTCCAGGCAAGAATACTGGAGTGGGTTGCCATTTCCTTCTCCAGGGGATCTTCCTGACCCAGGGATCGAACCCAGGTCTCCTGCATCGCAAGTGGATGCTCTTCCATCTGAACTCTTAGGGTAGCCCTCAGATAGGTATCTAGCATATAATTTTAAGCACTGTGTTTTTATAATTATCATTGACTAGGAGAATTTAATGAGAAAATTGGTGTTGCCTTTTAGATACTAAAATGTGACATTTGGGAATGATTATAATATGCTTATATGGAGATAGTCTTCTAATCTTTTAATCTCAAATTAAATGGGGAGCATACTTTCTTAACATAGCCAAAAAATTGGACTCATATAATTATCTATGTAGAGGTAAAATACTATAACCACGTAGGTTGGTGGAAAGCATAGAGATGCTAGGTTTGAACCTGACCTCTGACTGGCAACCCACTCCAGTATTCTTGCCTGGAGAATCCCATGGACTGAGGAGCCTGGTGGGCTACAGTCCACGGGGTCGCAAAGAGTCGGACACGACTGAGCAACTTCACTTCACTTCACTTCACTTCTGTCTCTCCAGCCACAGGTACCAAAGTAGGTTATGTAACTTATTTAATTCTCTACATCTTCCTCAGAGGCCCCTAATGAGGATGAAACAAAATAATCCACATAAGGACCTTAATGTAGTATCTGGCTATAGCAAGTTCTCAGCAAAGGATTGGAAATTCAGGGGAAGTCAAAGTAATATTCAGTGTGTTCAGGGGAAGTCAAAGTAACGCAGGAGCAGCTGAATCCTACCTCCCCTTGATACCCTACTCCACCCACCCCATACTGACAGCTTTGGCTTAAAGATAGCCGGAAGCCCTCATGTGACAGCGACCACTTCTCCTAGCTGCTTCCTCCTAAGCACACCTAGTACCAGAATCTCTCGGATGGAAGATGGTCTTTATTAAAGATGGCGTCCTGATAGCTCTCGCTTCTCACGCTCTTGCAGAACCCAGACACTCTCCTAGCAAGAAGTGCAGGTCCCCCTCCCCTGCAATGTGGCAGCGTTTGGTTACTGTATGGACTAATCAAGTATGGCAGGAGTGGCGCTGTATGACTTCCCAGGCCAGATTATTAAAGACGATTCAGCTTCTGCCTTGTGAGCTGAAATGCTTGGGACTGGAGTCCTGAACCACCATGGAAGCAATATTATCACTTGGAAGCCAGCATGCTCTAAGAAAGTCTAAGTTAAGCGCAGAGCCACACAGCAAGGTTTGAGACTATATGAGAGACGGATGAGAGAGATACCTAGCCAGTCCTCATGTTTCTATTCCAGCTAATCTACAGCTATAACTAGATGAAAATCTTTGCTCTGGAATCACTTGGCTTAATGCCTCCTGAATTCCTGAACCATGCAAAGAGTGAAGGGTATATACTGAATGTTGTTGTTTTAAACCACTAGGTTTGGGGTTATTTGTTTAGCAACAGACAATTGGAACCCTGTTTGTCATCAGTAATGTAGCACCCAAAGTAAATAGATGGCTTTCATTCCTGTGTACATATGTGCTGAGGCTTTACATATACATTCATACATTAGCTTTACTCCTCAAACAACTTTGTAAAGGTTGTACCTTATAGATAAGGCACAGTAAATTTAGGCCCAGTATAAGAAATGCTAATAACAGCTAACATAGTGAGTCTTTATGCCAAGTTGTATTCTAAAAACTATACACATTACTTCTTTCAACTGTAATAAGAACTCAATTTTGCAGATGGGAAAACTGAAGAACAGAGAGATTTAATAAGTGCCCAAGATCACACAGCTTGTAAGCACTAGAACATGAAACGTTGTTAGTTCACTGTATAAACACATAACTATTTCACCATACTACACCGATTGTGAAGGCTGGGATTCAATCATAGGTGTTTGACTCCAAAACTTCACGGTAAATACTATAGATGATTATAAAATTGAATAGGAGTAATAAAGGCTACATACATGGGTGTCCTTAAAACAAAATGAACATGTACTCCTATGGACCTGGTTGCCATCTTGTCTTCATAACGTTCCTAAGACCTGACTTGGAATGAACCTGAATGCTGCCTGCTTGCTGTCTCGCCCCGGGGCCAGGGAAAAAGCTCAACCAGCTTCTAACAGGGAGAATGGGTTGCACATCACAGCCTCAATCACCCACCGACAGGACACGATATCAATGAAGTTGTGGCCAGCATTAAAACTTTTTTTTTCCCAAAAGCAAAGAATGGAATAGAAAAGGGAGTGTCTCATATAACCCACAGATAATATTTTGTGAGATTTGTGTTTTAACCATATGCATGTATGGATGTATATATATGTGCATGATGTAATATAAATATTATACCATATAAAATTACTTCTTACTATGGGTTTAAGTCCAAATATGGGTTAATTCTTTTTCAGAAGATTTTTAGGATAAAGAGGCTTCTTGTTCTACTTGGTTTGAAATTCCCTAGAGACATGTGTTACTTACTCCCACTGGATTTTGATTTCAATCTGCTGGAAACACTATTTTATTATAAACAAGCCTGAAAGGAGAAATGTAAGATGAGAGCCTAGTGCCTCCTGATTGAGAGTAGTCTATATGATTTATATAGTCCTGGGTCAATTAAACCATGGCTACAATGTCTAAAGAGTAAATGAAATAAACAAAGCTTTATTTACTGACTTTATGGTCATCAGACTCTCTCTCAAGTGAAAGCCAGCTTCATGGAAGATTAAACAAGAACTGTAGTTCATGGTTGAATATCTCAGAAAACTTTTTACTCCTCAGGAAACATAACTTGAGACAGATTGAATAAAATTACATTTATTCCAGACTTTTCTCCTCACATGTTTAATCAATTCTCCTGGGTTCACAGAATGAAAATATCCTGTAAACTTCTATTCCTAATATCACTGAGACTATTAACTAAGATAGCACTTGAAGGAGTTGAAAGTCCTTGTGTCAATAGGATTATTTCTCAATATGACCATGAGCCATAGGGTTTTTCTGTGGGGGATGAGACTGTTGTTTTTTGGTTTAGAGGGAAGGAAGGAGAGAACTGTGGCTTTTGTTTATTTTTTTAACTAAGTGTGAATCAAAATCCTACTTTTTAATTCACAATTTGTATTTCCACATTTCATACAGAACATTTAAGTTGGGGCCTAGGTGGATGAACTAAATTTTAACAACTAGATATCCACAGGGAGAGCCTTCCAAGAAGGTGGTAAAAACCCAAAGGGACACTCTAATCCTAGCAGTGGTTTTGAAATCTTATCTGCATGTGGTAATCTTGTGGGAGGGCTTCCCCCGTGGCCCTACTGGTAAAAAAAACTCTCATGCCAATGCAGGAGACATAAGAGATGTGTGTTCAATCTGTGGGTCAGGATGATCCCCTGGAGAAGGAAACGGCAACCCACTCTAGTATTCTTGCCTGGAGAATCCCAAGGGCAGAGGAGCTTGTGGGTTACTGTCCAAATCGTCGCAATGAGTTGGACACCACTGAAGCTACTTAGCATGCATGCAAACTCATGGGAAGCCCATTATACATAGATGCTTCTTATCATACCCCTAAGATAGTGACTGAATATTTCTGAGCAGCAGTCTAGGAACCTGGGTTTTCTCCAATTAATTAGTCAATTGGTTTGAATTCTGTGCTTCTTAATCCTAGCTGTACATTAGAAGTAGGGGGACGATTTTATAACAGTAAATGCCTGGATGCATCCATCCCCCCAGAGAGTCCGACACTCCTGGTCTGGGTAGGCTCAGCCATCTGTATTTTTGAAACAATCCTAAGATGAGTTGGGCTTTGCCAGTGGCTCAGAAGTAAAAGAGTTCGCGTGCAATGCAGGAGACGTGGTAGGAGCCTCAGGTTCCAATCCCTGGGTTGGGAGGATCCCCTGGAGAAGGAAATGGCAACCCACTCCAGTATTCTTGTCTGGGAAATCCCATGGACAGAGGAGCCCAGCAGGCTACAGTCCATGGGGTCACAAAGAGTCAGATACAGCTTCACAACTAAACAACAAGATGATTTTAGTATCAGCTAGAGTGGAGAACCCCTGGTGTGGAGGAGGATGTAGCAAAGCTGAGCTGTAAAAGCCAGTGGATTCATACCTGCACAGGCTTCCCCTGGTCTACCTGGGGCACCAGGAGGACCACGTGGTCCAACAGCCCCTGTTTCTCCATAGCGGCCAGGGCGCCCTGGATCCCCTGGAGGGCCTGCCAAAAATAATGACATCATGTATATAGCAAACATATGTATACATTAGAAAATTCATGCACAATTACTTTTTGGGAGGCTTGCTCAATACAACTGGGAGATGAGGTTTTGCAGTTTCTCACCACATTTAAAATGCAGTATTTTAGACCCTCCCCCACAGACATGTGAAGTTGAAGTAGTGCTAAATTTGTCATTGATTGAGGCTGCCTTCTTCCTGGAGGCAGCGTTGTGGCAGGCCTTAGTCAAATGGTTTTAAATGTGTTTAGCAATTAAAATACCTGCTTTCTGAGAGGTAACATAATAAAAATCCCAGCAGGCAGTTTACACACTAACATAAAATTTGATGTCTTATGCTGATAGAGATGATCGAGATGTACATCTCTATTAGCACTTGTATAATTTACACATTATGAAGCCAATACTTTGGCCACCTGATGCGAAGAGCTGACTCATTTGAAAAGACTGATGTTGGGAAAGACTGAAGGCAGGAGAAGAAGGGGACGACAGAGGATGAGATGCTCCATAGCATCACTGACTCAATAGACATGGACTTGGGCAAACTGCAGGAGATACTGAGGGTCAGGGAGGCCTGGCATGCTGCAGTCCATGGGATTGCAAAGAGTTGGACACGACTCAGCGATTGAACAACAACAACAACAGTTAACGCATTCATGGTAAAGTTCATATATTTAGCCCACCTACTGTATAAAGTAGAGAAAGAGTGGACCAAACTCTTCTTTCGGGACAACTTAAATCCCATTTCAGCATAATTGATAGAGAAGTCAAATGGAACACAAACCTTTGAGTGGAAGAGATGGAGTTACCAAAACCCCTGGTGGTCCTGGGTGCCCACGGTCTCCAGGATCTCCCTGAAATCATTCATTCATTCACTTTTCTTAGAAATATTAACATTCTTCTCCTGTTTCCTGGCACTAAGTAAATATTAGAAGGGCCAAGAGTACATTCGTATAAGAAATAAAGCCTTTAGGCTGACTAGAGAAATAAATAACTGATGATGTTCTAAGAGGAACAAAAATAAGTAACCTCCTACCTATAAGCAGAAGTAAACAACCAACCAACAAAGTTCTCCCTAAAGAAGAATAAATCCAAATTCCAAAAATGATTCCATGCCCATAAACTAGATACCTCTGAAGCCATGGAATTTCTTCGATCTATAATAAGCATTAATGTCTAATTAGGCACTCTAGGACAAATGGTTTCTTTGCCTATAGCATCTGAACCTACATTTTTTTTGCAGCAAATATTGTCCCTCCTTAATTGTGTCATCTCAATGCCACCATGGCTTGTCCCGCACAAGTGCTGAAGGTGAGGTCAGAGGTTAGAAAGGAAAGAAAAATTGTAGTGGTGGTCAAAGCAAAGAGTTCTCCACAGTTGCCTCTGTTTTCAATCATGATACTTATGTGATCCCTATGGAATTTTTGAAACTTTCAGTACTTTTCATCTGCTTCAAAAAGATCAATTCACAAATGTAAAATATAATCATTATAACATGCATTAAAACAATATATGCAAAACTGACTCATTTTTAAAATGATATTTTGAAATATTTTAAAAAATAAATTAGATAGATAAGGGATATAAGTTGTTATTAGATTGTACTCAAATAGGCTCACTTTTTTACCTTTGGGCCAAGAAATCCAAATGACCCAGGATCTCCAAATAGTCCTGGTTTCCCCTACAAGTGACAAAAAGCATGCCTTTTTAAAAAAAAAAAAAGTGATTGTGACATTTTATCTCATTGACAAATTATCTCATTCTCATGTTATCTGAATGACACACGCTCCCTGAGATTCTGTACAAAATCTTAACACTGTTTTAGGTTGCATCAGAGAGTTTTGTGCTCTAGTTTTTGCACCCACAGCAAAATTATATAATTTATAAAATAAATGTGTTTCCTCTGCCATTACTGTGTATGAGTCTACATGCCCTGGTACAACTTTTGAATGATACTAAACTGCATCTACTAATGAAAAATGTATTTATCATCTCTGTAACAGTATACATTTACCTTTAATCCTGGAAAACCTGGAGATCCATAGGAACCAGGGTCCCCCTAATAAATTCACAAAAATCAACACAAGCAGAATTAAATAAAAATACATAAACCAATTTAATGAATTATTTTTCACCTTATGAGATTGCTTTTGGGATTTTTAATCATGCCTACAAAGATAACTGAACAAAGGAAATAAACATAAAAGAGATTCCATTTCTTTATAACATTTGCTATTTTAATTACTCTTCAATATTATTAAAAAAAAATCATGTCCTCTCCAGTGCTATAAATTAAGAATATAGTTTTGTTGTTTTTATTGCTCTTCCACTTTAATTTATTTAATGTAATGCTTTCACTGAGCTAAATATCTTTGAATCATTGCAATATAATTTGTCTGGAGAGTAATAGTTGCTCTATGCATTATCGGCAATAAAATTACTATGGAAGCCAATATTGCCTCATTAACTACTAAATCTGGAGTCAAATAAACTCAGTGCCTATGCCTATTGGGGTCTGGCCTTCATCATGACTCTGTGAATGGGGATCCCATTAGCGACAGGTATGGAGATGTTGAGGCCTGATGCTGTACTTTTTTTTTTCTAGCTACTGTCCATAGATCAGTACTTTCTTTTGTCAAATAGGCTTAACTGAACAATTCCAAGCTACAACCACACTGACACTGAGCCAGTGAGAAAATGTCATGATCCCATTTTTGTTATTGTTTAGCTGCTAAGTTGTGTACAACTCTTGGCAGCCCCATGGACTGCAGCATGCCAGGCTTCCTTGTCCTTCACTGCCTCCCGGAGTTTGCTCAAACTCATGTCCATTGAGTCAAGGATGCCACCCAACCATCTCATCCTCTGTCACTCCCTTCACCTTTGCCCTCAATTTTCCCAGCATCAGGGTCTTTTCCAATGAGTTGACTCTTCACATCAGGTGGTCATAGTATTGGAGCTTCAGCTTCAGTATCAGTCCTTCCAATAAATATTCAGAGTTGATTTTCTTTAGGATTGACTGGTTTGATCTTCCTGTAGCCTAAGGGACTCTCAAGAGTCTTCTCCAACACCACAGTTCAAAAGCATCAGTTCTTCAGTGTTCAGTCTTCTTTATGGTCCATCACTCACATCTGCATATGACTACTGGAAAAATCATGCCTTTGACCATGATCCCATTACTTCCTGCCAATTCTCCCATCTTTTGCTTGCCTGTTTTATCCAAATGATGTGCACAGAAGGGATGCTCTGGGGGCTTTAGCTATCACTCAATTCTTGCTGAGCAAAATACAGTACTCCTCTTTGAGAAAATCTCCACTTTTGAGCTCTCAGAATTATTGATTGAATCTTATAAAAATGGGGGAGAGAAATGCCTCCAAACTCACTGAAGTTAAAGACAGCATGAAGGATCCTTACCCGAGGTCCTGGAAACCCAGGAATCCCTTTCTCTCCTTTTCTTCCAATACCAGGTTCTCCCTTAAAAACATAACAACATTTAGAGGGGTTTAAGCAACTATATTTCAGCAATATGGAATGCAAAAACAAAATAAGAAATAAAAATTACTGCCATCAACTTAAAGGAAATGAATACTTTGGAATAGTCTTCCTACACGATTATGATAAAATAGTGAAAAATTCTAGTAACAGATCAGCATTTAAAGCAAGGATAATAACCAAGTAAAATTTTTAAAAATGAACGTAGTACATCATACACATTTTTAACATTATCTGAATAAACTACCTTGGGTCCTGGTGGTCCGGGAGTTCCAGTCATTCCAGGCATTCCTTTAATACCCTAAAATTGACAAAGAATATAATCTGCCTTACTCTTATTTAACATACTGAATTACACCCATTTCAGAAATTACCTCTTTCAACAACTGTTCTCCTAACTTTTTAATAAAGGATTACCTTCAACTGTTGCTAATTAACAACTAAGATCCAAGGGCACCTTTAAACCTGACACTCTTCAGGCCGGTTCTGTGTGAGAGTGTAGCCTCTTGGGGCATGGAGGAGGGGCGGTGGGGCGGGAGCCACCATGGGACCAGGGCAGAAGATGGAAGCTGGGAATGTAGCTGTTGAGAGGAGAGGCTCATTTTGAACAATGTAGTGAAATTGAATCCAGTAACTGAAAACTGATAGGAGAATTTGCACATGGCATCAGTAACATCAGTGCTGGAGGCTGACAGAGGAATTAACATTTGCCAAGAGTCTATTATGTGCCCAGCCCTATGCAACTGTCACCTTTTCAATGACCCAAGCATCAGATCCACATGTAACAACTAAAGGACAACTGGATTTCCTGTGGTCTTTTCAGCCACAATATCGAAGACATGAATGGGGGACCAGATCCTGGAGGACATGTCACCATTTGCAGCCCAAGCTAGGTCTGCCACTCAACACCTGGGTATAGTTGAGAACACTGGTAAACCTTTCCAAGCCTCCTTTTTTCAGCTCTGTATAGTGGAGCTAATAATAGTAGCAATCTGTGAAGGCTGCCTTGGGATGGAGGCAGTGTGGCACGTAGGTACTCAGCTTTTTGCTGGCATGGGAACGTGTTCAGAAAATGTTGGCTATGACTACTTTATCAAAGTATCATATGAGTTGAGAATTACCTTTTCTCCTTTATAGAGACCAGAATCTGGTGGCTGCACCAACAGAGTGGGTCCCGGAGAACCTTGCTGGCCAACCTCACCCTTAAAAAAAAAATCAAGATAATAAGAATGCCATTTTTAACTTTATTTTGAAATGAAATTTGAAGCAAAGAAGCTTTTCACAACTGTGATATAATTCTTATAATCCTGTGTAACATGTATCATGGATTTAAAATAAAAAACTTGCCAAATATGTCACTTAATTTTAAATGTTTATTGGTTTTCATAAATAATACATACTTATTGTTAAAAATGAATTTAAAAAATAAAAGTGATCCATAATCCTACTATCCAGAGACAATATGTATTAAAACTTTGGTATAGTTCTTTTGGTGTGCATGTGCTTGCATATATTTGTGTATATACATATGTATACATATACATATATGTGCACAATATGCATGTGCACTTACATGTACATGTGACTAAATGGTGCCTTGAACATATCAAAATATATTATAATCATAGTAAAACTATATAATGTCATTTAAATGTATAATACAGTTTATATTTTTATATTTTATTAAAATTTTAAGTCACAATATATTTTACAACAATAGTTTTTGCACATTTTCCTATTATACTAGAAATTCTTTAAAAAAACTGATTTTCAACACCTATGCAATAATCTTTCATAAATAATATATTATCACTTACTAAGTTATTTCACTTTGCTTTGATTTAGGTTATATCTAGTTCATTAATATTTTACATCTCTTTGTAGGAAATCATGAGTCAAGAGTTTTCATTTAGGTCATTAGAGATGTTGTTCTCTACCAGAAAAAAATGTTCCTTGGATTGGTTTTGCCACAATACAATGAAAACACACCCTTAATTAGAAGATAGTTATTTCATACTTTTCTGAATATTTCTATTATTTTGCACCTGGAATTATCTTCCCTCTTGTGTTAAAAACAGGTGATAGGTCAGGTTGTCAACTGTGTGTAGAAACCAGGCCCTTACTAGACTGGGTTCCTTTGGGCAAGTTTCTTAAAACCTCCTTATCCTTAGTTTCCTTAACTCCTCAAAATCTTTCTCTCCTCTGTGAAATGGGGATTATAATACTGCCTGCCTTTTGTTATATACATAATGCACATAAAAGGCTTATTACTTTCTGCAAAGTCAATGAAAAAATACAACCAATAATTCAATTCCTACCCATACCTGGGAAACTACAGAAGAACCAGGAGGTTAGGGATGTGGGTTTGGTTTGTTTTTCTTGATGTACCCTAGTAGCTAACACAGTGAGGGTGTAGCAGCCATTCTAGTGGCATCTGTTGCATGAATAAGTAATTGAACAAATGCATAAACACTGTGTATTTGCTTACTTAATAAATACATAATATGGATTGGTAAGATAACCATACTTATTCCTGTAACTGGAATAAAACTATACAAAACCCATATAGGCTGGCAAGCAAGGAGCCTCTTCCAAATGTTGGTCATGCTACTGTTTTTTTTTTTTTTTTTAAATATTGTGACAGTACCATATATTCATTTCAGTCAAAAGTACAAAAACATAAATTATGAAGAACAAAATGTAAATGATCCATAATCATACCCCCTAGGAAAATATGAGTAACAACCATTTAGGACAGTCTGCTCTGAAAATGGAGTGGGCAACATGGTCTTGGGCATTGTGAGAGCTCTGCACCAACATTTTAAAATTATGCCTTTATTTACCTAACAATCCAGAAGAAATTTTTTAAACTGTATTTCGGATAATTTGAACAGCCACCTCATAGTCAAATATTTCCATGTTACTATAGGAGTAACGGCCTGAGTTTGCAAACACGTGTAACTGTGTTGGTGCTGAGTTCTCTAACTTTTTTTTTTTTTTTTTTTTTATTATTTTTTTTTTCCAGTGGGTTTTGTCATACATTGATATGAATCAGCCATGGATTTACATGTATTCCCAATCCCGATCCCCCCTCCCACCTCCCTCTCCACCCGATTCCTCTGGGTCTTCCCAGTGCACCAGGCCGGAGCACTTGTCTCGTGCATCTCACCTGGGCTGGTGATCTGTTTCACCATAGATAGTATACATGCTGTTCTTTTGAAATATCCCACCCTCACATTCTCCCACAAAGTTCAAAAGTCTGTTCTGTATTTCTGTGTCTCTTTTTCTGTTCTGCATATAGGGTTATCGTTATCACCTTTCTAAATTCCATATACATGTGTCAGTATGCTGTAATGTTCTTTATCTTTCTGGCTTACTTCACTCTGTATAATGGGCTCCAGCTTCATCCATCTCATTAGGACTGGTTCAAATGAATTCTTTTTAATGGCTGAGTAATATTCCATGGTGTATATGTACCACAGCTTCCTTATCCATTCATCTGCTGATGGGCATCTAGGTTGCTTCCATGTCCTGGCTATTATAAACAGTGCTGCGATGAACATTGGGGTGCACGTGTCTCTTTCAGATCTGGTTTCCTCAGTGTGTATGCCCAGAAGTGGGATTGCTGGGTCATATGGCAGTTCTATTTCCAGTTTTCTAAGAAATCTCCACACTGTTTTCCATAGCGGCTGTACTAGTTTGCATTCCCACCAACAGTGTAAGAGGGTTCCCTTTTCTCCACACCCTCTCCAGCATTTATTGCTTGTAGACTTTTGGATAGCAGCCATCCTGACTGGCGTGTAATGGTACCTCATTGTGGTTTTGATTTGCATTTCTCTAATAATGAGTGATGTTGAGCATCTTTTCATGTGTTTGTTAGCCATCTGTATGTCTTCTTTGGAGAAATGTCTGTTTAGTTCTTTGGCCCATTTTTTGATTGGGTCATTTATTTTTCTGGAATTGAGCTGCAGGAGTTGCTTGTATAGTTTTGAGATTAATCCTTTGTCTGTTTCTTCATTTGCTATTATTTTCTCCCAATCTGAGGGCTGTCTTTTCACCTTACTTATAGTTTCCTTTGTAGTGCAAAAGCTTTTAAGTTTCATTAGGTCCCATTTGTTTAGTTTTGCTTTTATTTCCAATATTCTGGGAGGTGGGTCATAGAGGATCTTGCTTTGATTTATGTCGGAGAGTGTTTTGCCTATGTTCTCCTCTAGGAGTTTTATAGTTTCTGGTCTTACATTTAGATCTTTAATCCATTTTGAGTTTATTTTTGTGTATGGTGTTAGAAAGTGTTCTAGTTTCATTCTTTTACAAGTGGTTGACCAGTTTTCCCAGCACCACTTGTTAAAGAGGTTGTCTTTTTTCCATTGTATATCCTTGCCTCCTTTGTCAAAGATAAGGTGTCCATAGGTTCGTGGATTTATCTCTGGGCTTTCTATTCTGTTCCATTGATCTATATTTCTGTCTTTGTGCCAGTACCATACTGTCTTGATGACTGTGGCTTTGTAGTAGAGTCTGAAGTCAGACAGGTTGATTCCTCCAGCTCCATTCTTCTTTCTCAAGATTACTTTGGCTATTCGAGGTTTTTTGTATTTCCATACAAATTGTGAAATTCTTTGGTCTAGTTCTGTGAAAAATACCGTTGGTAGCTTGATAGGGATTGCATTGAATCTATAGACTGCTTTGGGTAGAATAGCCATTTTGACAATATTAATTCTTCCAATCCATGAACACGGTATGTTTCTCCATCTGTTTGTGTCCTCTTTGATTTCTTTCATCAGTGTTTTATAGTTTTCTATGTATAGGTCCTTTGTTTCTTTAGGTACATACACTCCTAAGTATTTTATTCTTTTTGTTGCAATGGTGAATGGTATTGTTTCCTTAATTTCTCTGTCTGTTTTTTCATTGTTAGTATATAGGAATGCAAGGGATTTCTGTGTGTTAATTTTATATCCTGCAACTTTACTATATTCATTGATTAGCTCTAGTAATTTTCTGGTAGAGTCTTTAGGGTTTTCTATGTAGAGGATCATGTCATCTGCAAACAGTGAGAGTTTTACTTCTTTTCCTATCTGGATTCCTTTTACTTCTTTTTCTGCTCTGATTGCTGTGGCCAAAACTTCCAAAACTATGTTGAATAGTAGTGGTGAGAGTGGGCACCCTTGTCTTGTTCCTGATTTCAGGGGAAATGCCTTCAATTTTTCACCATTGAGGGTGATGCTTGCTGTGGGTTTGTCATATATAGCTTTTATTATGTTGAGGTATGTTCCTTCTATTCCTGCTTTTTGGTGAGTTTTAATCATAAATGAGTGTTGAATTTTGTCAAAGGCTTTCTCTGCATCTATTGAGATAATCATATGGTTTTTATCTTTCAATTTGTTAATGTGGTGTATTACATTGATTGATTTGCGGATATTAAAGAATCCTTGCATTCCTGGGATAAAGCCCACTTGGTCATGGTGTATGATTTTTTTAATATGTTGTTGGATTCTGTTTGCTAGAATTTTGTTAAGGATTTTTGCATCTATGTTCATCAGTGATATTGGCCTGTAGTTTTCTTTTTTTGTGGCATCTTTGTCTGGTTTTGGAATTAGGGTGATGGTGGCCTCATAGAATGAGTTTGGAAGCTTACCTTCTTCTGCAATTTTCTGGAAGAGTTTGAGTAAGATAGGTGTTAGCTCTTCTCTAAATTTTTGGTAGAATTCAGCTGTGAAGCCATCTGGTCCTGGGCTTTTGTTTGCTGGAAGATTTTTGATGACAGTTTCGATTTCCTTGCTTGTGATGGGTCTGTTAAGATCTTCTATTTCTTCCTGGTTCCGTTTTGGAAAGTTATACTTTTCTAAGAATTTGTCCATTTCATCCAAGTTGTCCATTTTATTGGCATAGAGCTGCTGGTAGTAGTCTCTTATGATCCTTTGTATTTCAGTGTTGTCTGTTGTGCTCTCTCCATTTTCATTTCTAATTTTGTTAATTTGGTTTTTCTCTCTTTGTTTCTTAATGAGTCTTGCTAATGGTTTGTCAATTTTGTTTATTTTTTCAAAAAACCAGCTTTTAGCTTTGTTGATTTTTGCTATGGTCTCTTTAGTTTCTTTTGCATTTATTTCTGCCCTGATTTTTAAGATTTCTTTCCTTCTGCTAACTCTGGGGTTCTTCATTTCTTCCTTCTCTAATTGCTTTAGGTGTAGAGTTAGGTTATTTAATTGGTTTTTTTCCTGTTTCTTGATGTAAGCCTGTAATGCTATGAACCTTCCCCTTAGCACTGCTTTTACAGTGTCCCGTAGGTTTTGGGTTGTTGTGTTTTCATTTTCATTCATTTCTATACATATTTTGATTTCTTTTTTGATTTCTTCTATGATTTGTTGGTTATTCAGAAGTGTGTTATTTAGCCTCCACATGTTTGAAGTTTTAACAATTTTTTTCCTGTAATTGAGATCTAATCTTACTGCACTGTGGTCAGAAAAGATGACTGGAATGATTTCAATTTTTTTGAATTTTCCAAGACCAGATTTATGGCCCAGGATGTGATCTATTCTGGAGAAGGTTCCGTGTGCACTTGAGAAAAAGGTGAAGTTGATTGTTTTGGGGTGAAATGTCCTATAGATATCAATTAGGTCTAGCTGGTCCATTGTGTCATTTAAGGTTTGTGTTTCCTTGTTAATTTTCTGTTTAGTTGATCTATCCATAGTTGTGAGTGGGGTATTAAAGTCTCCCACTATTATTGTGTTACTACTAATTTCCTCTTTCATACTCGTTAGCGTTTGCCGTACATATTGCGGTGCTCCTATGTTGGGTGCATATATATTTATAATTGTTATATCTTCTTTTTTGATTGATCCTTTGATCATTATGTAGTGTCCTTCTTTGTCTCTTTTCACTTCCTTTATTTGAAAGTCTATTTTATCTGATATGAGTATTGCGACTCCTGCTTTCTTTTGGTCTCCGTTTGCATGAAATATTTTTTTCCAGCCCTTCACTTTTAGTCTGTATGTGTCTCTTGTTTTGAGGTGGGTCTCTTGTAGACAGCATATATAGGGGTCTTGTTTTTGTATCCATTCAGCCAATCTTTGTCTTTTGGTTGGGGCATTCAACCCACTTACATTTAAGGTAATTATTGATAGGTGTGGTCCCGTTGCCATTTACTTTGTTGTTTTGGGTTCACGTTTATACAACCTTTCTGCATTTCCTGTCTAGAGAAGATCCTTTAGCATTTGTTGAAGAGCTGGTTTGGTGGTGCTGAATTCTCTCAGCTTTTGCTTATCTGTAAAGCTTTTGAATTCTCCTTCATATCTGAATGAGATCCTTGCTGGATACAGTAATCTAGGTTGTAGGTTATTCTCTTTCATTACTTTCAGTACGTCCTGCCATTCCCTTCTGGCCTGGAGGGTTTCTATTGATAGATCAGCTGTTATCCTTATGGGAATCCCTTTGTGTGTTATTTGTTGTTTTTCCCTTGCTGCTTTTAATATTTGTTCTTTGTGTTTGATCTTTGTTAATTTGATTAATATGTGTCTTGGGGTGTTTCGCCTTGGGTTTATCCTGTTTGGGACTCTCTGGGTTTCTTGGACTTGGGTGGCTATTTCCTTCCCCATTTTAGGGAAGTTTTCAGCTATTATCTCCTCGAGTATTTTCTCATGGCCTTTCTTTTTGTCTTCTTCTTCTGGAACTCCTATGATTCGAATGTTGGGGAGTTTCACAGTGTCCCAGAGGTCCCTGAGGTTGTCCTCATTTCTTTTGATCCTTTTTTCTTTTTTCCTCTCTGCTTCATTTATTTCCACCATTTTATCTTCTACCTCACTTATCCTATCTTCTGCCTCCGTTATTCTACTCTTGGTTCCCTCCAAAGTGTTTTTGATCTCATTCATTGCATTATTCATTTGTAATTGACTCTTTTTTATTTCTTCTAGGTCTTTATTAAACAGTTCTTGAATCTTTTCAATCTTTGTTTCCAGGCTATTTATCTGTAACTCCATTTTGTTTTCAAGATTTTGGATCATTTTTATTATCATTATTCTAAATTCTTTTTCAGGTAGATTCCCTATCTCCTCCTCTTTTGTTTGACTTGGTGGGCATTTTTCATGTTCCTTTACCTGTTGGGTATTTCTTTGCCTTTTCATCTTGTTTAGATTGCTGTATCTGGAGTGGGCTTTCTGTATTCTGGAGGTCTGTGGTTCCTTTTTGTTGTGGAGGATTAACCCAGTGGGTAGGGTTAGACGATTGGCTTGTCGAGATTTCCTGGTTAGGGAAGCTTGTGTCAGTGTTCTGGTGCGTGGAACTTGATTTCTTCTCTTTGGCGAGCAATGGAGTGCCCAGTAATGAGTTTTGAGATGGGTCTATGTGTTAGGTGTGACCTTGGGCAGCCTGTATGTTGACGTTCAGGGCTATGTTCCTGCGTTGCTGGAGAATTTGCGTGGTATGTCTTGCTCTAAAACTTATTGACTCTTATGTGGTGGTTGGTTTCAGTGTAGGTATGGAGGCTTTTGGACAGTCACTTATTACTTAAAGTTCCTTGTAGTCAGGAGTTTTCTGGTGTTCTCAGGTTTTGGGCTAAAGTCTCCTGCCTCTGGATTTCAGTTTTATTCTTCCTGTAGCCTCAGGACTTCTCCAACTATACAGCCCTGATAAGAAAACTTCTAGGTTAATGGCTAAAAGATTCTCCCCCGTTAGGGACACCCAGAGAGGTTCACAGAGTCACATGAAGAAGAGGAGAGGGAGGAGGGAGATAGAGATGAACAGGAGGAGAAAAAGGGGGACTCAAGAGGAGAGAGACAGATCTACGCAGTTGTCTGTTCCCAGAGTGTTCTCCGTAGCCCAGTCACCTACAAAGATTCACAGAATTGGATTGGGAAGAGAAGGGGAAAGGAGGAAATAGAGGTGTTCTGAGGTAGAAAACAGAGAGTCAAGATTGGGAGAGAATAATCTTCGGTTTAAAAATAGGGCTTCTCTCTCTTTTTTTTTTTTGTAAGGTTATAGTGTGTTGAAAATGAAAATTAAGGAGTAGTAGAGGAGTACTAGAGGACTTTAAAAGAAATAAGAGAAAAAGAAAAATAGAAAATAGAAGAGAAAAAGGAAAGAAAAAAAAAAGAAAGAAAAAGAAAAAAGAAAGAAAGAAAAAAAAAAATTTTTTTTTCTCCCTAATTAAAAAATCGTAAAAGTCTATGGAAATGAAAGTTAAGGAGTAATGGGGGAGTAATAGGGGATTTTAAAGGAAAATAAAAGAGAAAAAAGAAAAAAGAAAAAAACAAAAAAATAAAAAAAATTTTTAAAAAAAAAAAAAGAGAGAAAAAAATAAAATTATATCTAGGAGTTTCTCTGGAGCTGTTGCAGTCAGTGTGGGTTCGGCTCAGTTTCAGATAGCTCCTCGTTCCAGCTTACGCTTCTCGATATCTACAGCCTCCTCAGGTGTAGTCAATGTTTCCTAGAGGGATTTTAATCTGTTGCACCAGTCCCTTCTGAAGCGGTTCCCTTTGTTTATTTGGCTTCCGTTTGCCGGTCTCTTCAGAGCCTCATTTCCGCCCTGACACAGGCGGGCGGAAGTGGACTCTTATTCAGGTAGCTAGTTCCGTCGCTCTGCGGGGAGGGGCTTGCGCTGCCAGGAGAGGCTGGCGCTGCGGGGCGGGGCTTGCGCCGCGGGGACGGGCTTGTGCTGCCGGGAGGGGCCGACCCTGCCCTCTCCGTCTGCGCCGCTCAGGCTCCCGGCTGTTCTATATGGAGTGCGCCCCGCGCTGCGCGAGGTTCCAGCCCTCGGGTGTTCCACAAAAGCGCGGAGGGAAAAGCTCCGCCTGCTCTCTGTGCCTTCCCCGTCAGAGCGGTCCAGGCAGCGAGGGGCTTGGTGGGTGCACTCTCCCCAGGTGTGGCGCGCCCCCTCCCTTCCGCGGACCCAGTCTCAGTTTCCGCTGGC
The DNA here is from genome assembly GCF_033118175.1 of Dama dama. NCBI lineage: Eukaryota > Metazoa > Chordata > Mammalia > Artiodactyla > Cervidae > Dama > Dama dama. The sequence goes on along the minus strand of NC_083688.1, from coordinate 20,060,672 downwards.
GCCAGTCGGGTGCGCGCGCCTTCTGCCCTCCGCGTCCCCAGCCCCAGTCCCGCCCGCGCCGGTCGGGTGCCTGCGCCCTGTGTCTCGCCGCGACCTTCCCCTCCCCCCTGCCTCCTGCCTACGGAGGGGCTGGGCCGGTCCGCAGCCTGCGAGCTCCTCTCTGGACTTTCTCGGTCTCTTTGTTCTGCGAACGGCCGGCAGTGTGTTAGGGCCGGTTAATTTACTCTCTCTCTTTTGGTCTCCCACAGTTCATGTTGGCAACTCACAGAAGCTCCCTCCGATTGTCCTCAGGGCACTCAGGCCCGGACCCTACCCCAAGCAATGCCACCTATGAGCTCCCGGGACGGATCTCCGTCCTTAGCTCTTTTGTCTCACTTTTTATCTTTTATATTTTGTCCTACCTCCTTTCGAAGACAATGGGCTGCTTTTCTGGGCGCCTGATGACCTCAGCTAGCGATCAGAAGTTGTTTTGCGAAGTTTGCTCTGCGTTCAGTTATTCTTTTGATGAATTTGTAGGAGAGAAAGTGGTCTCCCCGTCCTACTCCTCCGCCATCTTGGCTCCTCCCCTGAGTTCTCTAACTTGGCAATGCTTCCTCCCTGTGTGAGATTTCTCAAAATGGGGTGCACAAGTTTAGGGTTTCTGACAAACATACTCCAAGTTTGGAAAACATTGTTCTCATCTATTTTTACCCCAGTCATTTCTCTAAGCTGGTGGTTCTCAAGATTGGGAGTCGGGGGGCATAAGGAGGGAGGGGAGAGTTTGGATGTGCCTCCCTCCAGGAACATTAGGCAAGATCGTTTGACCTTTTGGTTGTCACAGTGAAGTGGAAGGAATCTTACCAACATCCAGCAGGTAGAGGCCAGGGATGCTGCTAAACATCGTAGATTGCACAGGACAGCCCCACGATAATGCATTAGTATTGTGAAGGTTGAGAAATGCTACTCTACATGTAGATTTTAATAATTTTTGTTGTTGTTTTGGCTTTACAAAGTTGAGCTTAGCCTTTTGTCACCTGTACTTTCTGCCTAGCATTGCACTTCCCCACATCATGATGTCTTCCAATATATTTTTGGCAAGTCCTTCTGTTAAATGGATGTACAGTAACTTACCCAACCTCATGCTGGGACCCCAGGAGAGGGGGTATCAGGTCTGTCTCACTAAAGCCCCACCCCCAGGACCAAACCTAGCCTGGCACAGGGTGGATGCCCAGTATCTTTTTACCCAGTGTTGTTGAAAGAGCCCGTCACCAGGGACTACCCTGATGGTCCAGTGGTTAAGAATATACTTTACAAGCCAGGGGATACAGGTTCGATCCCTGGTTGGGGAACTAGCATCCCACATGCTGGAAGCAACTAAGCCTGCAGTCTGCAACTACTGAGCTCGCAAGCCTCCATCTGCAACTACTGAGCCCATGAGCTGCAATGAAAGATCCCACATGACAAAATCACAATCCCACGTGCTGCAACTAAGACTCAACACAGACAAATGAATAAATAAATATTTTTTAAAAAGAGCCCCTCACCAACTCTTAAGCACTGCAGATTGCTTCTAGATGAACAGCCACCATAAAGCACTTTGCTAAAGCTTGTCCTTATTTAGTGTCCTACTTCAGCAGAAAGGACTATAAGTGTGAAGGGTGGAGGGAGTGGAAGAACGTGTGGCTAAACGCCTTGGATTGCAGCTATTTATGTTTCTACTTATGTGTGAAGTTTTGGATTCCGATGAAATTTGTAAAATTAAGTCAAACAAATCTGTAATTAAACATAATTGTTACTCTGGATGTATTCCCAGAATCATTCCATCTCTTTGGCCTAGGAGGAAGTGTGTCATATAAATTAATTTGAATTTACTATTAGATTTTGTCAGAACTGTCGTTCCACAGCCAAGGGTAAGGATAACCTAATAAGTCAGCAAAGACAAATCGTTGGCCACAAAACTGGACAGTGATGAGACGATGAACACAAGTTAAGTGATAATCAGAACTGCCTCCTAGACATGGGCAGTTCATGCATTTTAACACCTGCTCCTCTGTGCAAAATGGGATTCTTACCGGGTCTCCCATTTGCCCCTTTACTCCCACGCCAGGATTACCCTGGAAAAGAAAACAAAACAGAAACTCATTGCTTTTGAAGTAAGACTTCTGGTTAGGTAATTTGTTGAAGTATATTAAACAGGGCTTCCCCAGTGGCTCAGTGGTAAAGAATCTGCCTGCAATGCAGAAGACCTGGGTTCGATCCCTGACTTGGGAAGATCCCCTGGAGAAGGAAATCACAACCCACTCCAACTCCAGTATTCTTGCCTGGGAAATCCCATGGACAGAGGAGCCTGGTGGGCTGCAGTCCATGGGGTCGCAAAAGAGTCAGACGCGACTGAGCGACTAAACAATGATTTATTAAATACTTAGGGAATTTTAAAGAGGGAAGACATGATTCTGACAAACATCAGCAGTCACTTATCTTGTTGAACATGGACTTCACTTGTGTACCTTACTCATGGCTGCCTACCTTCAAGCCTGGACTCCCAGCGGGGCCTGGAGGTCCCTAAATCAACAGCAAAAACACACAAATCACTCATCAGTCACAGAAATCTGAATGTGGCCTTGTTGGGTGTCCCAAGCTCTTCTTTAGGAAACCCTTAATTTTCAAACATGCACAATGGACTTCCTACCACAGCTGGGCTGCTTGTCCCCGCCTCAATGCCACCCCCAGGGGGGATCTGTGCTTCAGAATGGACTGGCTTTCATAATGGTGGGTGTGCGCTGATTCATCAGGTCTCACAAAGGACCCACCTCTGCATGACCCAAGACTGCAATTCTGCTTTCTCCTGCTTTATTTCAACGTCAGGTCAGGGCTTCTAGAGGAACAGCATCAGCAATGCGGTACTTACTGCTAACCCAGGTTCTCCTGGGTACCCTGCTGGGCCTGCTGGGCCTCTCACTCCCCTTGATCCCTAAACAGGAGAAAAATCAGAGCCTTTGTTACCAAAAACCATAAGCATTGTTCTTGCAAGAGCTACATGTAATCGCAGGTAGATAAAGACCTTGAAGAAGTCAGTTCCAGACACACCTGCCCTCTTGGGTTGTCCTGGACAGCAGCCCTGACAGTTGGGGAAAGGGCACAGAGCAGGCAAGCAGCAGTGCTCAGGTGCCTAACCCCTACATTTGAGATTAAATTAAGACCCAGAGATCAGAGAAAACTTGTTCCACATATAACTTTAATAGACATCAAGATGCTCTTAATTGCCAGGAGAAATATCAATAACCTCAGACATGCAGATGACACCACCCTTATGGCAGAAAGCAAAGAAGAACTAAAGAGCCTCTTGATGAAAGTGAAAGAGGAGAGTGAAAAACTTGACTTAAAACTCAACATTCAGAAAATGAAGATCATGGCATCCAGTCCCATCACTTCATGGCAAATAGATGGGGAAACAGTGAGAGACTTTATTTTGGGGGGCCCCAAAATCACTGCAGATGGTGACTGTAGCCATGAAATTAAAAGATGCTTACTCCTTGGAAGAAAAATTATGACCAACCTAGACAGCATATTAAAAAGCAGAGATATTACTTTGCTGAAAAAGGTCCATCTAGTCAAAGCTATGTTTTTTCCAGTAGTCATGTATGGATGTGAGAGTTGGACTATAAGGAAAGCTTAGCACCAAAGAATTGATGCTTTTGAAGTGTGGTGTTGGAGAAGACTCTTGAGAGTCCCTTGGACTGCAAGGAGATCCAACCAGTCCATCCTAAAGGAAATCAGTCCTGAATATTCATTGGAAGGACTGATGCTGAAGCTGAAACTCCAATCCTTTGGCCACCTGATGCAAAGAACTGACTCACTGGAAAAGACCCTGATGCTGGGAAAGATTGAAGGCAGGAGGAGAAGGGTACAACAGAGCATGAGATGGTTAAATGATATCACCGACTCAAAGGACATGAGTTTGAGTAAACTCCAGGAGTTGGTGATGGACAGGGAGGCCTGGCATGCTGCAGCCCGTGGGGTCACAAAGAGTCAGACATGACTGAGCAACTGAACTGAACATTAAATCAAAACATTAATGTAGTTATACTCTATTCTTTCAACATGCCTAAAAGATCAACGTGAATAGGAATGTCCCCAGTTCAAGATCAAGGCAATTCAGTCTTCAACAAAATTCACAAGGAAAGGTAATAGCTGGGCAGTTCTAGAAGTATGAACAGAGGCACTCTGTTCTCCAGCTCACCCTGCCCACATCCGATGATTTGTGAGCATGCAGTGGCATTCCTCTCTCCTAGAGGATGAACAGCTACTTATTTTAACATCAACACTGAGGTATCTCATTGAAAACATAGCAATTAGCTTCCAGAGTAGGAAGATGGGAAATAATCCCATCAACAGCCAGAAGTCACCAAATGAAATTACTGTGAACCATTAGGAGGCAAAATTGCTTTCAGTTTTAATCTTGTGAACATTGATGAATTGGAACAAGTCTAATCACTGAATTACATATTCCAGGAACAAGAAGATGGTGCAAAATATTAAACACCATATACAATTACTGATTCAGCAGGCAAAATCGCTTTCACTGGACATATATGATTTAGGTAGTTTCAAAGAGGTACATTTTCCTAAATATTAAGTGACTGTGGCTACCTGAGCAATACCAAATGATCACTACAAGACCAAAGAGGCAGGTAAGCGGGAGCCAGCTGAGATTCAAGGATAGCTCTGTAGGCCTGTGATCAGCGCAGTCACGTAGGGCCTTGTGTTTGATTTAAAGCTCTGCTGTCATCATCTTGAAATCTGTAATAATTTTTGAACAAGAGTGGGCCCAGCAAATTTAGGTAACCTGTCTTGCTAATGGGGTTGTTGTGGGGACCTACTAACCTACAAGCGGGGACCACAGGTTATTTGAGGAGCAAACAAGCTCAGGGCCTGCCCCGAAGACTTACTGGTGAGCCGGGAGGTCCTGGGTCCCCTCTGTCGCCCTGCAACAGTAGCGGTACATTGCATTAGAAGAGCAACACTGTTCCCCTAAAACACACAGGACATAAAAGAAGAAACACACACAGGCAGGAATTATCTGGACAGTCCGTGCAGTTTGTTCAATTTGTCAGTGTAGGACAGACAGCTGTGGATAGGGCTCTGTGGAGACACTTTCCTGATTTTATTGTTAAGCCCCGAAATGCACTTCTAGTCAGTCAAAACCAACCAGAACCAGGGAAAGATCGCTGAAGTCGTGAGGACGTGGAACCAATGTGCAGGGCGGGAATAGAGACACAGAGTAGAGAACGGATATGTGGACACACGGTGGGAGGGGAGGATGGAACGAATGGGGAGATTAGGGCTGAGACATATCCACCACCAGGTGTAAAAGAGACAGCTAGTGGGAAGCTGCTGTGAGCTGAGAGCTCAGCTTGGAGCTCTGTGATGACCCAGAGGGGCGGGATGGGAGGTGGGGTGGGGGGAGGTCAGGAGGGAGGGAATGTGTACACATATGGCTGATTCCCTTGGTTGTACAGTGGAAGCTAACACAACATTGTAAAGCAACTATACTCCAATAAAAATAAAATATCAATTTTTTAAAAGGTGATTTGATCTTTCATTTCTAAAGCCTCACTTGAAAGGTTCCATTTCATCAGCATTGAACCGTCTCTCTTCTGACTGGCAGACCTTGGCTGCCTTAACGGATGCTGTTATCACCCCAGAGCAGGTGTAAAGGGAATTTGTGTTGCAATTCCCTCACACCTGCCTTTGTGCTCGTCTACCATTTCATGACTCTGTCCTGAGACTTTACCTACTTTTAAAAAATCAAGGAGTGTATATTCTCTTGAATATGGACTTTTTTTTGGCAAAATGTAAAATACATTGTAAAATATACATATGGTAAAATTTAATATTTCAACCATTTTAAAGTGCACAGTTCTGTGGCATTAAATACATTCACCACGTTATGCAGCCATCACCAACTTCCATTGTCAAAACTTTTCAGTTCCTCAGTGGAAACTTTGTACTGATTAAATATGAGCTGCCTAGCCCTCCTCCCTCCAGACCCTGACAAACATCATTTCACTTCCTGACTTTATGAATTCGACTACTCTAAGAACCTCCTCTAAGTGGAAATCACCCATTTTGCGTCCTTTTGTGACTGGCTTATTCCACTCAGCATAATGACCACAGGGTTCATCCCTGTTGTAGCATTCCAAAGGAAATCTCAGGCCATGTGTTCTCTGCATGGGTTTACCTGTATGGAAAAAAAATTTATTTGAAATCCACCCTGATCATAACACTTACCTGCATACCCTTAGTGGCACCTAAAATGAACACTGAATTTCCTTTTTCTCCTTTTTCTCCTGGAAGGCCCTGAAAACAAAATATTCACTTGAGAGAGGAAAAGAGCATATTACTATTTCTGTATTTTCTTTTGCAACTGAAATATTACCAATAAAATTACTGTTATAATCATATTTCACTAGCGGAGACTATTTCATTCTCATTATTACTATCATCCTCAGTTACTCATATACTTATTCAATATTTGCTTAAGATCTATTAAGGAATCTCCTAAGATGGAATATCTATTAATATATTCATAAACATATTACAAATATATATTATACATTATAAATAAATTATATATTTATATAGGTTATACATAATGTTAATACTTTATAGCTATTTTCTAATTATTCAGCAGGAAAATTGCATTTTTCCTTACAACATAATGTACATATAGCACTTGGATTATTCTTATAAGTAAATAACATTGAAGTTGTCAGTTAATAATTTATGCCCCAGAAATAGCAAAAAATTATTTTATCCATTTAACTATTTGTATTCAAAACAAAGCCTAGGTACCCTTGTAAGATTAACTTTTAAAAAAGATAACCTGTTTCTTTCAGAAGGTTTTTGCATGTAGCTGCAAGTTTGTTTACTTAGAGTAATTTTTAAAAGTGAACAAAACAGCTTAATGTACGTTCACCCCAAAGTTTCCCTATTTAATATTTTTATGACCAACCTAGATAGCATATTAAAAATCAGAGACATTATTTTGTCAACAAAGGTCTGTCTAGTCAAGGCTATGGTTTTTCCAGTGGTCATGTATGGATGTGAGAGTTGGACTATAAAGAAGGCTGAGCGCTGAAGAACTGCTGCTTTTGAACTGTGGTGTTGGAGAAGACTCTTGAGAGTCCCTTGGACTGCAAGGAGATCCAACCAGTCCATCCTAAAGGAGATGGGTCCTGGGTGTTCATTGGAAGGACTGATGCTGAAGCTGAAACTCCAGTACTTTGGCCACCTCATGCGGAGAGTTGACTCATTGGAAAAGACCCTGATGCTGGGAAAGATTGAGGGCAGGAGGAGAAGAGGATGACAGAGGATGAGATGGTTGGATGGCATCACCGACTCAATGGACATGGGTTTGTGTGGACTCCGGGAGTTGGTGATAGACAGGGAGGCCTGGTGTGCGCGGTTCATGGGGTCGCAAAGAGTCAGACACGACTGAGCCACTGAACTGAACTGAACTGAACTGTCCTACTTAATATCTTAATACATGTTAAGTTGGTTGCTCAGTCACTCAGTCGTGTCTGACTCTTTGTGACCCCTTGGGCTACAGCCTGCCAGGCTTCTCTGTCTACGGAATTTTCAGGCAAGAATATTGGAGTGAGGCGCCATTATAACACATTTCTATGAAGCACATGCAAGTTTCAAAGTTAATCCCTGTTGGGCGAGCGCTTAACTTTGCTTCCAAATGGAGGTAACTAAAGAGTTTTGTGGTAAATTACACCACCAGTTTCCTTGAGAAATCAGATTTTCTTATACAGACAGTTGTTGCTTCTCACAGTTCCAACACACAACTGAACTGTGTTTCAGTTCCACAAATAAGTTATATCACACCAGTCCTCCAACCAACTGCTTCAAACTTCAGTTACCACTGTGTATTAACTGAGCCAACACATAAAACACAAACATCACTGCTAGCTCAATGGTCCTCAGATCGCTATATAAGTAACAGGTGAATGAAGACCACGAAGGGATCATATCACTCCTTTCAAAGTTTACCCGTGACTGGTCACTAACATCTGTTAGCTCACACACAGCGAAGTATGTAGCTGTGTTGCCCCTGGTTACCGTCCCAGTGAGACACCCAAGTGACATTTCGTGAAAATAAATCATTGAAAGAGAGAATTGGCTAGCAAAGATGAAAAGGAAATGAAAAATGCTAATACTGGAGGCGAAATTCAAACAGAATCTAAGTGGAGTTATGGAAAAAAGAGCTATTGTGAGAGTGTTGTCACTACTGTCTTTCAAGCCAGAGGAATTCAGTGAAGGTAAACATATCCACATAAAAGAAGGAAGCGGTTGTGACTAAAAGAATGAAGATGTACCAGAGGAAGTGACACAGACAGAAGAACCTCATGGTAAAGAAACTCTTAGAGATATTTCAACACACTGGAAGCTGGTCCAAACTTAGAAAAGAGGGCGATACTCACCAAAGCACAAAAAACCCCTCCACTTCATGTTCTAAGTTACAGGACCAGGAGAAGGCAAGCCCAATTCAAACTGTCTTTAATAAGTTTTTACAAAGAAAGAAAACCCTTTAATTCTCAATGTTTTTAATGTTTTAGATTACAATGTGATAAATAAATATTAGTTTTAAAAATTACCCCTATATATTTATGAAGTTTTAATGAAATATCTTAAAGGTCACAGAACAATAGTAATTTTCCCACTGGATGTTAAGGTTGCTTTGTGTGCCTTTGGATTCCATGCCATTCTTAAAGTCTCAACTTCTGGGCAAAGTGAGGACCACCCATATATGAAATGGGTCAAGGGAAAAAAAAAATCACTTTTCAAAGAGACTATTATGACAAACTTCAGTACTGTGATCAGAACAATCTGCTGTGTTAAAGCTAAAATTGAGAACCCTGGTCTCTCAGATGTTCATGGACACTCAGTAGAATGCGGTGTGATCCAATTTGAAGATTTTAAGAAATGTGCATTCACCAGACTGCACTTGCATGTTCAAGGGGCTGAGTTTGAAAACAAATGGTGGTTGAGAAGCTTAACCATGGAAGTTGGTTGTTACTTGATACCACAAGAAAAAGGTGAATATGGAAAATTTTTTTTGAGTTCCGTGTTCAGACCATTTCCACTAGGATCTGGAGCAAAAGGAAAAATGCATAGAAGAAAGTAAGATGAAAGTGGTGATGAGAAAACCTTTTAGAAGGAATCTTGGGTGATGCTATTTAATTAGGGAAGCAGAAAGGCTGAAAAACAGGCACAGAAAATCAGTTTTGAAAGGCCAAATCATCTCCAGTCTTTATTTAAGTCAGAAAAGAGAGAAATGGGATATATGTGGTAGAGGAAAGAGTCATTCTTACTAAAGTTACATTTAAATAAAAGTGCAAACTTTTGAAGGGGAAAAAAAAAACCACTAAGAGCAGTAAAAGGTCTCTTAAGTGCTGGATACTGTCAACTATTTCTGAACCTCCACTCCAAACTCCTGTCATTTATTTGTTTCTTTTGCATTATGGGGGCTAGAAAGCTAAACACTACATTTCCTAGACTTCTTTGCAGCTGGCTGTGAAGTAGGGTCCACCTGGGAGATGTACTTCTGAGATTTGGGAGGCAGAAATGCACAAAACATCCTCTTCTGGTACTGTTGATGCAGCCAAGCAGGAAGATAGAAACCTAAGTGTTTGCTGGTGTCTTGAAGTGGGGATGAGAGGCAGTGGTTGAGGTGCAGGAGTGGCTTCTAACTTCTGGATCTCAGCTATGTGTGAGCCCCTGAAATCTTGCAGTGACCCCAGAGTTTTAATCCTCCAACCGTTAATATTAAGTGCCAAATTCCCTGTATTAAATTCCTCTCTGTTTGAAATACCTAGAGGGGTTTAAGCAGCTGCAGTGAACCCTGAAGGATAAACAACCTCAGTTTTGCTAACTGGCCTCCCTTCCCCTACTATCCATTCTCTATCCAGCAACCAGAAACATCTTGGTAGAACATCAGTCAGATCAGATCACTTCCTTCCTTAAAACCATCTAGTGTCTTCCCATGCTATGGAAAAGAAAACCCAGCCTCCTTCCATAGACTGCAAGGCCCCATGTCATCTACTGAGACAGCTGTTATGTCAACTCTCTGCTCTCATCCTCCAATCACCCCCATCTGTTCACCAGGCTCCCGGGATACTTGTAATAACTCTGTTTCTTGAACACATCAAGTCTGTTCCCACGGGAGGCTCTTTTCACTTGATCCCCACTAAAATGAGCTGTGGCTGTCTTACTGGGGGGCCTCGTGGGCCAAGAGCTCCTCTTTCTCCTGGCATCCCTGGATCGCCTCTTGAGCCATTGTGGCCATCTATGCCAGGTCTGCCTCTGGATCCAGGAGGCCCTGGGTGTCCCTACAGAAAACAAAATTATAGGTGAGGTATTTTTGTAAGAATATAAAGATTTAAGGCAGGAAGAGAAGGGGACAACAGAGGATGAGATGGTTGGATGGCATCACCAACTCAATGGACATGAATTTGAGTAAACTCCGGGAGCTGGTGATGGACAGGAGGCCTGGTATGCTGCAGTCCACGGGGTCACAAAGAGTCGGACACGACTGAGCGACTGAACTGAACTGATCATAACAAAACAGTTATGCAATATGCGTTCCCAGATTATGGCCTTTATGACTCATATGTTGTTCAGTTTTGTGAATCTTCCTTTCCCACCCACAAATACTATGTAGTACAGTGCATATGTGCATGCTAAGTCACATCAGTCATGTCCGACTCTTGGGACTCTTTGCAACCCCATGGACTGAAGCCTGCCAGGCTCCTCTGTCCATTGGATTCTCCAGGCAAGAACACTGGAGTGGATTGCCATGCCTTCCTCCAGGAGATCTTCCTGACCCAGGGATCAAACCCATGTCTCTTATGTCTCCTGCATTGGCAGGTGGGTTCTTTACCACTAGCACCACCTGGGAAGACATGAATTAATTTTCATACACTCCAATTTAAATTCATTTAGTCTGGAATATTTTCAGAGATTTGGGAGGAAATTTTCCTTGAAATCCTTAGAAAGACTCTAATTAATTATAACCATCCCCAAATACCTTTTTCTTCTTTCCTTTGATTTTCAAGTTAGAAATGAGAGCTTTAAGCCCACTCCCACCATTAGGACTCACAGCTAGTAAAATATTTCATAATGAGAATAAATTTATTTCCAGAAAATTATACTTGAACTGACAAGTATATCTAGCTCATGTTCTAAAACGTTTTTCTCCAATCAGTTTGAAAACCTTGTAACTCCATGGCTGATTCATGTCAATGTATGACAAAACCCACTGAAATGTTGTGAAGTAATTAGCCTCCAACTAATAAAAAAAAAAAAAAAGAAAACCTTGTTCTTCAAGTAAAGTGTTTTGGTCTCAGAGTTATTACACAAAATTGAAATGCACATATCCTGCCATTTATGAAAATAAAAAGATAAAGAAAAGTTTGCCATTTGCTGTTGTTTTTGTTCAGTTACTATATATCATATAAATACATTAGATCATGTGACTTTAAGGCTTTGATGAGTATCTTCCCCCCCTGAAATGGAAAAAACTTAAGGATACTTACAGGTATCCCATCCAGACCTGGAAATCCAGGAACTCCGGTTGGACCCTAAAATCCAAGAAAATAAAACAAAGATATAAAAGTTACTAAATTATTAGATTAACCTGTTGATTTACTTAAAAGCATTAGTAATTAATGGCTTGCTTTAAAAAAAAAAAAAACAACCCTTAATGGGTACTATCATCTATTTTTACATTAAGGAGCTCAAATGCCAACAGTTAGAAATCAGCATTTTGTTCCCTTCTTTTTGTACTTAGGAAGCCAACATGGCAGTATCAGTTCAAAGAATACAATACTGGATAATTAGAAATTCAACTTCCCAGAATCTCTTTATCCTAGAGAAAGAAAACCTTAAAGGTAAACATGGGTAATTGACAGGACCGCTTTTGCACACTCGCACTACAATAAGATCTCAAATTCACAACAGAGAATAAAGAACAGTTTTACATCCATATTACAGCATATTATACAAAGTTTCTAAAGGAACAAGTTCAATACAACAATTGATATAGAATGATTTCTAAGCCATGTGATTGAGTGAAAAAAGACTTGGCATGGTACCCATAGTATCATTTAGGCTTTTTAAAAAGTCATAGAGAAAACCACTCGTCACTGGATACATTCATGTTTTTTCATATCATTTTATGCATTCATTTTATTTGGGGCTGTGCAGGGTCTTCCTGGCTGCACAGGCTTTTCTCTAGCTGTGGCGAGTGGGGACTACTCTCTAGTTGTGATGCTCGGGCTTCTCACTGTGGTGGTTTCTCTTGTTGTGAAGCATGGGCTGTAGGGATTTCAGGCTTCGGTAGATGCAGCTCCTGGACTCTAGGGCACAGGCCCAGTAGCTGCGGTACACGGGCTTAGTTACTCTGCGGCATGTGGGGTCTTCCCAGATCAGGGATTGAACCCGTGTCTCCTGCATTGGCAGGCAGATTCTTCACCACTGAGCCACCAGGAAGCCTGACATGCTCTTCTCTTTAAGTATCTAGAAAACATCCAGAGAGGCACGCTCCTCTGGAAAGGGGCTAGGAATGAGGGCTGATTATACAAGAGGAGTTCAGGCTTAATTTTTATAAGGTACAACTTGTGATTATACAAAAATAAAAAATCTGGCATAGCAATGCTGGTGAGTGGTTAAATGAGTTTCACTTAAGAAGAGGCTTACCTTGTCACCTTTGCCACCTGCTGCTCCAGGACGGCCACTGTCACCTTTCATCCCTTTCTCTCCTGGGATCCCAATGGGTCCTGGGGGTCCCAGGGGTCCAATAGGACCCTGTGGCCCCGGTGGTCCCGGTTGACCCTAGGAAGAAAGGTTAAAAAGGTAAGGGAGGGGTGGATGAGCCTTAAGTAGAGTTTTCTAACACAAATATATGGTGACTCGGGTTTACAGAAGACTGGAAAATTAAGGGTGGAGCAAATTTTAATAACAGAAGGACAAATGATGAATTAATTACCAAAAAAGAAAGAAAATGTTGCCTTTTTCAATCTGAATCAAAGCTATACAATAAATTTGAATTACTGCATGTACACACACACACATCTACATACTGACAGAAAAAGTGAAAGTGAAGTCGCTCAGTTGTGTCCAATTCTTTGTGACCCCATGGATTGTAGCCCATGGAATTTTCCAGGCAAGAGTACTGGAGTGGGTTGCCATTTCCTTCTCCAGGGGATCTTCCTGATCCAGGGATCAAAGCTGGGTCTCCCGCACTGCAGGCAGAGGCTTTACCTCTGAGCCACCAGGGAAGCCCTCTTATTATTTTCATTCTGTCACTGAAATTTGTAAATCTTGAGCTGTTTAATGAAGTAAGTAATTTTTAAAAAATTTATTTGGCTGCATCGTGTTTTAGTTGCCACGCATGTATTTTCCAGTCATGGCACACGAGCTCAGTAGTTGTGGCATGTGGGATCCTAGTTCTCCGACCAGGAGTCGAATCCACATCCCCTGCATCACAAGGGGACCACCAGGGAAGTGCCCTGAAGTAAGTAATTTTTAAACAAAGTCTCATTAACATTATGTTAGTGACACAAGAGTGAGGAAAAACTGCCAGATCTTTTATTTCCTTCAAATGGCTAATGATTGGTCTGCCCTTTTAGAGAGAAACATTTCTATTTTAGCTGATTTTATCTGCTCTCTTATCCCTAATTTGGAAGCTGGCTCTCCACGTCACATTACTTTTATGCAATCTAATTTCTTTCCAGGAATGAAAATAACACCTTTTCTTTTAGGCAAAGAAGTTTCAGGAATTCAGCTCTCCCCCTGAACACACAGTGGGAACATCTCTGGGACAAAGATGAGGAAAGCTCTGCTCTCTTTAAGCCTGTTCCCCCTTTGCATTTAGATGCACTGATGCCACGAATGCATGTTCAGTTACAAGAGCGAATCTCACAACTCTTTCTATTCTGAAGTAGGCAGCATCCGTTTCTCTGATCAGTTTCCAGATGAAACTTCCTCCTTGACATCTCCTTGAGTACAATGGTCATTGTTGCTGGTCACTCAGTCGTGTCAGACTCTTTGTGGCCCCATGAACTGTGACCCTCCAGGTTCCTCTGTCCATGAAATTCTCCAGGCAAGAATACTGGAGTGGGTGGCCATTCCCTTCTTCAGGGGGATCTTCCCGACCCAGGGATCAAACCCAGGTCTCCTGCACTGCAGGCCGATTCTTTACCATCTGAGCCACCAGGGAAGCCCCGAATACAATGGTATCTCCAGCTTAAAAAAATAATGCAAAATAGAACTTCTAATTTTTCTCCCCAGATCTGATCTTCCATTCACCTTCTCCAGCTCCAGAAAAGCAGGAGTCACCCTTGCTATTCCTTTCTCCCACACTAAATTTAATGCATGCTCAATTCCTAGCCATTTCACTTCCAAAATAGATCTGAAACCTCCCGACCTCACTGTCTGCTGCCTTGCTGCCACACCGGTGCAGCCAGCATCAGTGAGACCTGCACTCTAGGCTCCTAAATGACTCTCCAGCTTCCTCTTTACCCTTCCCGGCCTTTCTCTGAGTGACATGAAAGAAAATCAGATCATGGCATGGCCCTGCTTTTCAAGTTCTCCTTGCCTTACCACTGCAAGCAAAGTAAACCCCGTGCTCCTCACCTTCCAGGCCTCACAGAGTGTGGCCTCAGATTCCCTTGCACCCCGTGCTGTGCCCGCCCCACACACCGTGTCCGCCACGCTGCTCGTATCTGTCCCAGGGCCTGGGTGCAAGCATTCCCCGAAGGCTCTTTCTCTAGATCTGCCCATGACGTGAGTCTCTCCTGAACCGCCACCAGTGAAGGAGGATTCTCAGTGCATCCACATCCCCATTAGTCTCCAGCAGGGCACTCTGTCTACTTCCTTCTTAAGATCTTAGCATTTCACATTTTTTTTTTTAACTTTTGGCCCTTCCGCACAGCCTATGGGATCTTAGTTCCCCAACCAGGGATCGAACTTGCGCCCCCTGCATTATAGTCTTAACCACTGGACTATCAGGGAAGTCCCTCACAGTTTTACAATTATGTATTTGCTCATCAGTTCATTGTCTGCTCTCCAATGAGATACTAGCACCATGAGGGTGGGGACATCTGTTCACCATTTAAGTCTTCTATCTACCACCTGCCATGGCCTTTGGCTCAGGAATGAATGAATGAAGGGTTCATGTGGTGGTAACTAGCTCTCAGCCTTGGTGGTCCAACCTGACCATCCATCCACTCCAGAAACACCCTACCTGGACCCTGGCAAGTGATTTTTGAACTTGGCAAAAAGGAATGCTATCAAATGCAATGTTTATGACATATTCCTTGATTTTATACTTCAAATTTATTTCTATAAAATACCAATGTATGGGAATAATGAGGCTCTTTGAATGAACTTTAGAATCTAAAGTCAGGGTTTCTAATGATACTTCCAGCCTCCGTATTCAATTTCTGTCTATAATTTGATGTGAGCAGAGAGTATCTTAGATTCAAATGTTTTTTTTTTTTAAATAACTCACTTTGCAGTCTTAAGATAACACCTCTAGATGAGGCAAAGAGAAGCTTTTTAATGAGAAGTATATAACAGTGATTTCACCAATGCAGGGTGATCTGGCCACATGACACCATGTACCGTACACACACATGTCCAGCTGTGCTGTCTGACAGCTTTAGAGTCTGTGCTCTATTTCATTACAGTCTGAAAACACTCTGTATCCATCTGAAGTCAGACTGTTCACCTGCCATTTTTTTGTGTTTTCTAAAAATTTTCCAAATATTTAAGAAAAGTCATTGAATCTCCCCTTTCCCTACCAGAGAACCTGGATAACTGCATTTAGTGAGCAAGTGAAGTCTTGATCTGTGGAGAGAAAAGCTAAGTGGATTTCAGGGGAGATCTGTTCAGATCAGATCTCTTAAAGCTCTGGGCAATTCTGAATCATTAGTGCTCAGCTCCAAGCATGCATGGGGCTTCACAGGTGGCTCAGTGGTAAAGAACCTGCCTCTAATGCAGGGGACTCAGATTCAATCTCTGGATTGGGAAGATCCCTGGAAAAGGGAATAACTACCCACTCCAGTATTCTTGCCTGGAGAATCCCATGCACAGAGGAGCCTGGGGGCGACAGTCTGTGGGGTCACAAAGAGTCAGACATGACTTAGTGACTGAATAACAAAAACCACAAAGTGTGCACAGGACCCTAGAATGTAGAGCCATCCTTTGGGTGTGTGGGGCCCAGGGGAAAAAGATTTTTTGAAGAGTCCCGTCTACATAAAAATTTGAATCATCTGAAATCAGTGTGTAAGCACCATTCTGGTGACCCAACCTCAGGAATCCTATGAATGAAATCCCACAAGGGGGTGAGTGAGACTGTTCTGTTAAGCGGCCACCCTCTTGAAACCAGGGCCAATCATGGGGCTCAGCCCTGAGCATGAGCCCCAAAGCTCCTCATGTGCTCAACCCCCATTGGATAAACAGTCAGAGTGCATCCTGCTGAAACTACTTAAAGCCCAAGTTGGAGTTGCCACTGCCTGGGTACCACTTAAGCAAACTTCCATAACTTCTCTGTCCCTATAAATGCTCCATATGACTGAAAATGGGGTCTGTCCACTCAGCCTATCCCCTAACACCAAGCTGACCCTGGGGTCTCTGCTTTCTTCCTCGTTCCTCTTTTTATTACTGACAACCTTTAACATCTGCCTACATTTTATAAGTCAAAATCATACTTCATTTGTACTTTCCCTTCTCTTCATGCGTTTTCATTATCGTTAGAATAGCTGCTATTCCTTGAGCACCCATAAAAATACTATAAGCTTAGAATTTTCAAGGAAGCTTAAATGTATACATAAGTGTTACAGAAGAGACAACAATAAAATATAAAATCTAATCATATGGGCACCAACCATTTAGGGGCACTTTGAAGGCATATCTATTTACTCTAGATATTATACAATTTCTAAACTACAATCTAAATGTCAGCATAAATAATAACTTCAGCTGACCTTTTCTACGTGTTAATTAATCTCAGTTGGTTTTGATTAATTCCCATAAGGCTCAGGAAATAACTGCTTTTTCATTAAGTTTGGAAATTATCTGTCTTATATATCATTTACACAAAAAGTTCTAAATTATGTATTGTGGATGCTGTACTTTGCAGTAACCTATGATCTAAAAACAACAAAATGCATGTCTGGACAGAAAAGGGGAACAGAAAGGACAGCCAACTTACTGGCTATAATTCTCTTTAATGTATTTCGTTTTAGACACGCGATGCTGAGTCCAAGCCACTAATGGAACTTTGGGGAGAAAAGGAACAGGAGTGGAAATATTGAGCACAGTGGCAAGAATGATAAAACTGCATTCAATATAGAAATGTGTCCTGACTGAGAACACGCCACCTAGAGCACCCTTAAACAGAAATACATCGAGCGATGGTCATTTGTATTATTAAATTCTCTGTCCCTCCCTTTTGCCACCTCCCCAGCCCTGATCGGTCACACTGACATCCCTGAACAAGGGATGTCAAGCTCCGTTCTTTCACAGACTTCTGTGTCCTATCCCCTTCAGGGGATGCCCCACAAGTCATCTCTCACTCTTCCCCTGGAAAATCCCCGCTGTCCGCTACCCTCACCCCACACAAGGTGCTTGTCCAAGATGCCTGCGTAATGACACTTCCCATCCACTCCTGTGATCACCTGTTTGTCTGTGTGGCCCCAGCCCCACACCCACCAGACCAGAGCTCCTGGCAGACAGCATCTAGGTGCCCCAGGCCATGATGCAAGAAAGGCAGAGAACAATACTTAACAAAATCACGTGGTCAGATCCACCACCCAACCCAAGGCAAGACTGTCAAAGGTCTGCTTTCTCCTGGCTCTGAACTGCCATCCCCGGAAGTCTGGCTGAGAGTAGGGATGGGGCCCTGAGATGACCCCACCCGGGCTGAGCAGTGGCCCTGGACGCTGCCCTGTCAGTGTCTGTGGTTGTTGAGATCTGACATAGGGGTCTTCCTGCAACCCTACTAAACTGCACATACAACCCCTACCATGCAAGTGAAAAAACTAACAAGACAGCATTAAAGCCCTCCCTTTTATGGGATAGACTTTGCGTTTTGTTCTACATGCAGTACTGTTTTTTCCTCTTAATAGTTATCTTATTACAGAATACATCTTTAAAAATGCTCTAAAACCTTGTATACCAGTATTAAATACGCCAGAAAGCTGTTCACAAAAACTTCCCGAGCACCAATATTTGAAATAGTCATTGTGAGTTTATCTAATCTGAGTAAATCATTTATCCACAGTGATGGAATAATTCCAATTTCATTAAATCACTTTATACAAAAGATGGGATCAATAAAAGAAAAAACATGTTTAAAAGTAAAGAGTTGAGCTTACTAATTTATCAGGCAACACTAAAACTAACTTCACGATGAATAGACATAAATAAGGGGATGACAGAAGATGGGATGGTTAGACAGCATCACTGACTCAGTGGACATGAACTTGAGCAAACTCTAGGAGATAATGAAGGACAGTGCTGCTGTCCATGGGGTTGCAAAGAGTCGGACGCAACTTAGCAACTGAACAAGACAAGACACTTCCGTAACTACAGAATCATTAAATAATCACAAGAATTTTGCATCTTTAAAAAAAGGTTTTTTTTTTTTTAAGAAACATTCCACTCCTACCCCTGCACCTTTCACCCATGCTAGGCAATGGATCACTGCATTTCAGTCACTGTAGCAAAAAGAAAAAAATGCCCAAGGGAATGAATGGCTGGCTGTCAGAGCTAGGATCTCTAAATTTTTTCTTTTTTTGCTACTGTGGGTCTGGAATTGCCTCTGTGGTTTATGACCTTCAGTGAGAGACAGTGAAGTCAGAAAAAGGATTCACTGAATCCAGAAAGGACAATCGGCCTGACAGCCGAGGAAGCTCTGGCATGCCCTGGGAAGCCGCCAGGCCACGGCTTTCTACCCAAAGGCCAGGCGGACGCCGAGTCATCAGACCCATTCACGCGCCTCCCCACTGTGGCTGCAGCCGCACCGGGCTCTCGGGCCAGCTGAACAAATAAAGGCTGAAGGCGATCGGAGTGGACACTGGCTCCCACGCCTGCCTGGCTCTCGGAGGCCAGAGCATTCCTTTAGGATTCCCCCTCATTAACCGTCCGTGTCAGATGCGTCTCTTGAGCTGGGCTAGGATCAAACTCTCTCTATTTCACAACATTTAGTAGATGAGACAAACAGAGAAGACGATATGTACATTTTTAAAACCTAAATCTTCAAATCAGCCTTTTGGGCTACCATTGGTCTGCTTGCTTCCAGGAACCAAACCCTAAGAGGAACGGAAAGACACATGTGCCCCCGTGGCTGATTCATGTTGATGTATGGCAAAAACCACCACGATATTGTAAAGTAATTAGCCTTAAAATAAATTAATTAGTTAAAAAAAAAAAAGAAATCCTTCACCTATTGAGGACCGGGAGAAATAGCTACAGATAGACAATGACAAATGCACATAAAATCACACTTTTTCTGCCACTACTTCTTGCTCTTTTAGAATCAGAGAATCAGTGCAAGAAGTCTGAATGAATGCAATGAATGAACAAATAAGAGAGATGCTTTTATTATACTGTTGTTTAGTCACTAAAGTGAAAGTGAAGTCACTCAGTCGTGTCCGACTCTTTGTGACCCCATGGACTGTAGCCTACCAGGCTCCTCCATCCATGTGATTTTCCAGGCAAGAATATTGGAGTGGGTTGCCATCTCCTTCTCCAGGAGACCATCCCGACCCAGGGACTGAACCCAGGTCTCCTGTATTATAGACAGACATTTTACCGTCTGAGCCAGAAAGTGAAAATGAAAGTGAAGTCCCTAAGCCGTGTCCAACTCTTTTGGAACCCCATGGACTGCAGCCTGCCAGGCCCCCCTGGTTTTGCTTGGAATTTTCCAGGCAAGAATACTGGAGCGGACTGTCAATTCCTTCTCCAGGGGATCTTCCGGACTCAGGGATTGAACCCACCTCTCCTGCATCTCCTGCATTGGCAGGTAGATTCTTTCCCACTGAGCCATCTGGAAAGCCTTTTATTACACTGTTTACACATAAATTTCCAAATCACTCTTGGCCAATAAGACCAAGACATTGATCATCAAAAGTGTCGCAGGAAGGGAAAGGTATTTATTTATTAAGCTTGGTTATGCATCTGCAGTGTCCATATATTACTTTGTTTAATCCAACCCACAGCACTGAGGACTGTGGATTATTATCCCCGTATAAATGAGGAAAGTCCACATACAACAGTGCTCATCAGATCAGTTAAAAACCTCTATTTTTGTGTTCTCAAGTCTAACTTCCTAGTCCCAGCCTGTATCTCTGACTGTTCTTTAGAAACTTCCGTGAAGCTTCTTCGCTGTACATGTGCACTCATCATGTCAGAAGCTGAGCTCACCATGCCCAGACTGGTTTTGCTGCCTTTTTCCTCTCTGACTTGGCAGACGGCAACTTGGGTTTCTTCCACCAGCTAAGCTCACCACCCAACTGTCAGCTTTGCTGACCCTAATCCTCCTCCCAAGACCAAGTCTATCACTTCTTTCTCTGAATTAATTCTCAGATGTCTGTCCCTCTTTCATCCCACTGTGGAGGCCCTGGGTCATGCTCTGGTCCTCCACGGGGGCTACCCAAGCACCGGCCTCCCCCATGTCCCTAACTGCAGTCTCCCCCTCCCTTGCACACACCAATGTCAACTAACCCTCTGTCTTCCCTTTGCTGTGTCCTTGCCTCCATCAACACTGCAATGAGCACAGCCCATCTTCCTCCACCCTGGCAAACCCTGGTCCCCGAGTGTCTGCACCCACCCCTCTGCTCCAGCCACATTTCTATCTTCTCTTCACCTGAAGGAATAGCAGCCCTGGCCCATCTGTAGCTCAGAGTCAACCTTCCCCCAACGCAAATTATGATGACAATGATGATGATGCCAGGACACCCTTCACTGAGCACTTACTCCATCCTGGTCACTGGAAAAGTACTGTGCCTTCCTCTCATGGAATCCTTAGATCCGTAAAGCACAAAGTCATCCTGTGTCTGCTTTTTCATCCCCAAATGAGGAAGCCTAGGCTCAGAGAGATGAAGGCCACTTGGCTACGACCTGGAGAAGCAGAGTCACACCCAACTTCAAAGTTGCTGCTTCCCTTTTCACTCCAATCCTTATCAATCTCACTCTTGTATAAACTCTCATATCCACCCTCAAGCAATTAATACCTACATAAGCTTAGCACTTATTTCTCATTATGGTTTTATGCATGTTACTTTAATATCTACTTGGGGTGATGTTGTCCAGTAAGATTATTGAGACCAGGAATCTGTGTACATTTTTATTACCACCCCCAGCCCACCTTGGCCACTGCTTTCCACGATATAATTAAATATACACTCAAGCACTTATTTATAATTAAAATTAACAAAGAAGGGTTTGTCAGCAACCCTTTTTAATTCTTGGTTGTATTTCAACAACTGTGCCACTAGGTGGCACTATAATATCACTTAAAGCTCAACTAGGCCTCAATGGGCAGCCTGAACCCTTTAGGGGTGCCTCCAAGGTCCTCCTCTATTGCAGATGAAACAACTGCTGGAGATATAGAAGGATGATCAAATAAATAACATAAAAGGTGTTACTCAAAGAGTAGACAATCCAAGGAGACCGGGCTGCAATGGCAGAGTGTTTTCTTGTGCCTTAAGTTCACCTCACTTAATGAAGGAACAAATTGGTCAGTTAAGTCTGTAATATCCCTGACTCAGGATTTTCAGCTGTTTAAAAAAAAATTTTAATGGAGGTAAAATGAATATTATTTATGTTTTCAGTAATATAAGCAGGACAATAACTTGTTCTTCCAAATCATTTAAAATTCATTTATTAATGTCTTTTAATTTGATAAATAGGCTGTATTTTTGTATCATTTTTTTCCAGTTTTTTGGGGGGAGGGCCACACCTCAAAATTTGTGGGATTTTAGTTCCCTTGGGCCCATGGCAGCGAAAATACAAAGCCCTAACCAGTGGACTGACAGGTTAATTCTCCATGGGATACATCTTATACAGTGCTGTATCAAGTATATCATTAAAACTGGAAGAAAGGGAATTCCCAGGATCTCAGTTCCATTCCTGGTTGGGGAATTAAGATCCTGCAAGCCAAGCAGCGGAGCCAAAAAAAAAAAAAAAAAAGATAAAAAAGATGTACAGCATAATGATCAATTCACATACATCATGAAATCACAATAAGTTTAGTGAACATTCCTCATCTCATATAATATAGATCAAAAAGAAAAGAAAAAAGTTTTTTCTTAAGTGGAAGCTTGATGCAGTGGGAAAAAGTGCTGTCCTGAGAACTAGAAGACATGGCTTTGCTACTGAATGATAAACAAGGTCACTCACTTATTATACAGGATAGGGAACGCCAATATCTTGTAGTAACCTGTTTGGAAAAGAATCTGAAAAAGAAAGTGTGTGTGTGTGTGTGTGTAACTGAATCACGTTGCTATACACCTGAAACACTGTAAATCAATTATACTTCAATTAAAAAAAAAAAAAAGTCACCCCTTGATCCAGGTCGTGGAACACTGGTTTTCCCATCTTCAGAAATGGTGTAACATCAGCCCAACATCATACCCCTCCAAGTACCATGGTCTTCAGCTCAGACCTCCCACCAGGGCGACTACAGTAGCCTCCTGACAGGTTTTCTCTAATAATTCTCCCTGCCCCTTGTCGCCTTCAATATATTCTCCGAAGAGCAGCCAGCATGTTCTTATAACATAAATCCAACCTGTGTCTACTCTGAACATCTTTCAAAGCCTTGCCTATCCTTTAGGATATGCTGTATCTGGTTTTTCAATTGCGTCCCTTACCACTTGCTCCCTCCCCTACATGATCAAACCTTGCTGGCCACCTCGTGGCCCATCCAACACACCAGCCATCTCCTTCTTACTTCAGGGCCTGAGTAGGGGCTGTTGTCTCTGCCCAAACACTTAGGTTGGTTTGAAGCGTGGCCTCAAAAAGATACGTTTATGCCCTAAGCCTGGAACCTGTGGATTTTGCCTTGGGTGGCAAAAGATGTAATAAACCTAAGGATTTTGAGATGATGATTTTTGTTCTGTGTTACCCAGGTGGGTCCTAGAGGCCATTACAGGTATCTTAATAAGAGGGACATGTATCTTTATAAGAGGGACATGGAGGAAGATTTGGTCCAGACACCCAGGAGAGAAGGTGATGTGATGATAGAGGCAGAGACTGAAGTGATGTAGCCACAAGCCAGGGCTGGAAGAGGCAGAGAATGTGTCTCCGTCTTGCCTATGGAGAGAACACACCAGGCTTCCCCTAGGCCATCACTGGGTGACCTCTGGTTCCACCAGGTCCAAGATATCTTTGCACCATCCACCACGCACACATAGGCTTCTGTACAAAATCAAGTCAGGGCATTAGATTATCCAGCTGGAGAGGAAGAAAGGGTCTTCGTATGTTCTTTTCCCTGATGCATCCGAAATATCCAGACCACCCCACATCTGGCACTCATCAGGCACCCAGTAGGAACGGGCGGAACGTGAGTCTGTCTTTCTTGATGGACTCCCAGCTCCAGGCCACAGGGATCCACCTCTTTACCCCCAAAGCCTCACAGCCTCCTCGGATGCCTGGCACATGGTGAATGCTCAATGGCTGTTTGCTGAATGAATGGAAGAAATTGTTGTTACTGTTGTTGTTCAGTTGCTCAATCTTGTCCGACTCTTTGCAACTCCATGGACTGCAGCTCGCCAGGCTTCCCTGTCCTTCACTATCTCCCCCGGTTTGCTCAAACTCATGTGCAATAAGTCGGTAATGCCATCCAACCATCTCATCCTCTGTCGCCCCCTTCTCCTCCTGCCTTCAATCTTTCCCAGCATCAGGGTCTTTTCCAGTCAGTCGGTTCTTCACATCAGGTGGCCAAAGGAGCTTCAGCTTCAGCATCAGTATCAGTCCTTCCAGTGAATATTCAATGTTGATCTCCTTTAGGATTGACTGGTGTGATCTCCTTGCAGTCCAAGGGACTCTCAAGGGTCTTCTCCAGCACCACAATTCTAAAACATCAATTCTTCGGTGCTCAGCCTTCTTTATGGCATAGAAGGAATGAATGGCTAATAACTGAGTGATTTGCAAATTCATATATGTGTGACAAAGGATTAAAAAAAAATAACAACAACATAGCACTCGACATAGTTGTTTCCCCGTGGATTTCTTAGCAACTTAGGGAAAATGGCATGTGAAAGGAGAAATATAATTTTCTCTCCTAAAAACTCTGTAATTCACTTTAACTAATTTACTCACATGCTACCTTGGTATGAAACAGCTGTTCTCGTAGTCACAAACTCTGTTCCCGAGTTTCTGTGTGGAAGATGCCCTGCGTGGAAATGCACCTTATTTCTTACCACCACCACCAAGGCTGACTCCACTTTGGTAATGACCCTGACCCTCTAAAGTTCAGCCTAGTCCCACATTTGCTGAGCTCTGCACCCGCCTGGCCACAGTTCACGCTGGGTCACAGAGCTCAGCAATCATCGTTGCTGTGGGATTGAACTGAGCGTGCGCGCGAACACACACACACACACACACACACACACACACACAGGATTGAACTCAACCCAGGAGACCAAGGGCACGGCTGTAAAACCACTGCCCGTTTAATGAGGTGACTGACTGGGGCAGAGATGCCAAAATCTACCTTCAGACCCAACCTTGTCACTGGGGTTTCTTGATGAGGTTTCATACAGTTAGCCTGTTTGGTAAATAATAGAGGCAAGTTATTTAATAAAAGTAGCAGGCAAATATAGCCTTGCTTTCCTTTTTCAAGCACAGATGTTGGGTTTAAAGAGCGAGGTCGTCAGCATACCGAAAGCCGTGCTGGTTAGTTGGAGTTATTCCCCCACATTGTTTAGTCGCTAAGTCATGTCCGACTCTTTGCAACCCTATGGACTGTAGCCCACCAGGGTCCTCTCTCCATGGGATTCTCCAGGCAAGAACACAGGAGTGGGTTGCCATGTCCTTCTCCAATTCCTCCATATTATGTGAGTGCTAGGTCACTTCAGTCCTGTCCGACTCTTTGCAACTCTATGGACTTTAGACTGCCAGACTACTCTGTCCATGGGATTCTCCAGGCAAGAATACTGGAGTAGGCTGTTAAGCCTTCCTCCAGGGGATCTTCCCAGCCCAGGGATCAAACCCACATCTCATATGTCTCCTGCATTGGCAGGTGGGTTCTTTGGAACAGCCTGGGAAGCCCCATTCCTCTATATGGATATTGGCTATTAATGATATTATTAATAGGCCAAATGATATAAAGTGATATCTCCTCTCTACACCCAGGTCTCCCACGCCTTGTTCAGAAATATTCTCGTCCACTGACATATAGGATTCAGTCTTTTAACTTCTGTATGTTTTCCAGTCTTTAAAATTTAAGGTTAATATTTATGACAAGGGGAACTCCTTTAATCAGCTAAACCAGTCACAAGCTGGCAGGTGGCAGGCTGAATTCTACCAGGAAATTTGTTTAATTATTAGGCACTATGTTTTTTTTTAATGCTGATCTGTTTACTTTACAAAAGGACCACGCAGCCCCGCAGAGTCCGCAAGGCTGAGGCCCCTTTCTGGGACCCCTCACTCAGGTCACCTGCTGTCACCTCAAGGCACCTGCACGTGTCCACTCAGGTAAGGCTTCACATAGATGATTCTCCAGCAGAGACCCAATGAGCTAGGGAGTCAGTCCTCGGAGAAGAAAGATGCAGCAAGAAAAGGAAGACATCAGAACCAAATCACAAAGAGGTGGTGACAGACTAAATTTGCCAACTTCTCTGTTGTCACTGGAATTTGCTTCCATCAAAATATAACATAATCGACTTATGCAAGCTTTGAGAACATGAAAATAATTGCTCTGAACCATTTATCGGGCTACAGTTATAGAGTGTACTAGAAGACAGTTGTGTGAGTGATAAAGAGGCTGAATTCTAGAGTTTTGTGTGCAAATCATTTAATGATATGAAAAATGTTAATGATAGCTAAAATTTCCCAAGGAAATTCCATTTTTATCATGGACTGCAAGCTCTTAGGAGTGGAAGGGACGAGTGAATGAAATTGCAGGAAATAATACCTGTATGTATGCATGAGGCAAGTGCTCGGGCCTGGTGCACTGGGAAGACCCAGAGGGATCGGGTGGAGAGGGAGGTGGGAGGGGGGATCGGGAAGGGGAACACATGCAAATCCATGGCTGATTCATGTCAATGTATGGCAAAAACCACTACAATATTGTAAAGTAATTAGCCTCCAACTAATTAAAATAAATGGAAAAAAAATACCTGTATGTATTTTGGTGATTTCAAATTCCCCAAAGAAAGACTGGTTTGCTAATGTGTGATTTTTGGTTTCCAAACCAAAAATAAACTAAGTCAGATCATGAGTTTTAAGCCATTTGACCTTCTTGTGTATAAAACTACCAAACTATAAAGTTCTATTGACTTAACAGTTACAAGACTCCCTTGAATGGAAAACAATATATATTTTCTTCTGGAAAAAAATATAGAAGGTGTCTTTATTATCAAGCGAGTTACTAAAGCAACCTTATAAAAGGTTCCATCCTGGCCTGGATGACATGTATGTAATTTTCCCTACAAGAAGACATCCATCAAAAACACAGCAATTTCTCCCTTGAAACTGTTGTACTGCGCTCAGATGTGTCCAACTCTTTATGACCCCGTGGACTGCAGCCCGCCAGGCTTCTCTGTCCGGGGGATTCTCCAGGCAAGAATACTGGAGTAGGTTGCCATTCATTCCCTCCTCCAGAAGATCTTCCCGCTGAAACTGATAAAGAATAATTTGATATCCTACCCAATGTTATGTCACTAATATCCCTAAAGAGGGACTATAACGGGGTTTGGGGAAATGTTATGCAGACTCACAAAATATTTTAGAAACCAATTAAGTTACTGTCATATGTGAAAAGTCAGGCCCACATCACAGAACCATAGGCTGCTAGGAGGACAGGACCAGTCCTCTAGTACAAACTCTTAATTCCCAGGTGAGGGCTCTGAACTCCTCCCCCAAAACCAAAGGGGTAATTCCCAGTTTCCTATCCTCAGACTCAAGGTCTTTCCAGGATGCTACTAAACCTTCAAAAGATCTAAATACAGCAATGGCCATGTTCCCTTCTGTGGCTCAAAGTGCTTATTTCTGGTCCTACCTGATATTCACAAAAAAGTCTAAACTCGGTGAGATGTTCACTCACTAACAGGTTTACACGTTGTGTGTAAAAAGACTTGGAAGAGAGACTTCCTGCTAATTCTATTCCCATTTCCCTCGGACCTGGCAGGTCTTCCCACATACATGCTGCTTGTGGCCTGGCTACCAGCTCAGCCTCCCAAATCCTGTCCAGGCTCAAATCTGAATTTTAAGTTACTGATTTAAGTGTGTTAACTACCTATTAGGTGCCATCTACTGTGATCATCTCAAAGAAATACCTCCAAAAATGACTCTCAGCTCTCAAAGAGGAGAAACTAATGTAGGCAACAAATATTTCTAAAGCATCCACTACGAGCCAGGAACCAGCATAAACATTTTACATGTGTCCTTTACAACCACTTTGAAGGAGAACATGCTTACAATCTAATCAAGAGGGGCAGACACATCCACAGTCGAACCCAGAGCTAAAGGTCAGAGCGCAAGAAACATCACAGAGGGAACCAGGTTCACATTAGGGGGCCATCTGCACTGTCTGGGACCAGGCAGGGGACCTTGTGGGGGGCGGAGTCTCTCCCGAGTTCCTTTGGAGAGGACAGGAAAGATGGAGACCGAGTGGAAGTGGGAAAGCATCCCAGAAAAGGGCAGAGGGGATGTGTCATAAAATCAATAAATACTGAGTGATTGCTTTCTGGTCGTGAATCCCTGGATGATTTATCATGCTGCTTCTAGAGCTGACTCATTGGAAAAGACCCTGATGCTGGGAAAGATTGAAGGCAGGAGGAGAAGGGGGCGACAGAGGATGAGATGGTTGAATGGCACCACTGACTCAATGGACATGAGTTTGAGCAAGCTCTGGGAGTTGGTGATGGACAGGGAAGCCTGGCGTGCTGCAATCCATAGGGTCACAAAGAGTTGGATATGAGTAAGTGATTGAACACAAACAAACAAAAAGTTTTTCAGTATTATCTAAATGGTCTATAATAACTGTATATGAATATTACAATAAAAACTGCTATAACTATTTAAAAAAAGGTAGAGGAGTGGGAATATTTAGATTGTGTTTGGGGGGACAGTGGGAGGGACAGTGAGTGACCCAACTGATGCAGTGGGAGATGGTCCAAGGGGAGGTGATGGTGATTACCAATGAGAACACATGTGGAGGCTGGTCTGTGAGCCTCTAGCAATGCAGGGGTGAGACTGAAGGAGCCCCCTTGGTTCCTGCCCTTAGATGCATTCCAGTCCAGTTCAGTTCAGTTCAGTCGCTCAATCGTGTCCGACTCTTCCAGACCCCGTGGACCGCAGCACGCCAGGCCTCCCTGTCCATCACCAACTCACGGTGTTGACTCAAACTCATGTCCATTGAGTAGGTGATGCCATCCAACCATCCCATCCTCTGTCGTCCCCTTCTCCTCCCACCTTCAATCCCTCCCAGCATCAGGGTCTTTTCTAATGAGTCAGTTCTTCGCATCAGGTGGCCAAAGTATTAGAGTTTTAGTTTCAACATCAGTCCTTCCAGTGAACACCCAGGACTGATCTCCTTTAGGATGGACTGACAACATGTGGTCTACTGGAGAAGGGAAATGCATCCCAACTCCACCTCAAACCCCAGCTTCTGTCTCCACTGAAACTCTCGCCCAGCCTGGCTCCCCAACTCTTACTGAAGACAGCAGCTTTGATTTGGGGCTGGACAAACCACTCAGTCAGCTGTTCAACCAGAAGGGGAGTCACTTCCCTCTTAGGAAGGCCCCGCTGTTCCACTCCGGGGCCGTGCCCCTTGGAAAGAGCCTCAACCCTCATAATTCGGCTTATTCCTGTTTCTATTGTCCACCTTGAGCTGTCACTGCGGCGACTGGAGAGATGGCATGAGAATGGCTGGCTGCCTCCCAAACCTCCTCCCGGTTATGCACAAGCCACGCTCCCAAATTCCTAGCTGGAGAACGTCACCAGTGCCTCGCAGCCATCACCAGGGATCCATCTGTGCCAGGAAGGGCAGAGGTTGACCGGTGTTACGCACACAGCTCTCGCCGACCACCCAGAAACGGGACGAAGACAGCGGTTCACGACGACAGAGGCCCACCCCGGTGAGCCCTCCTGACCCACCTCGCTGAAGGTCTGGTGATCAGAGACAGCACATCCTCTACGGATACAAATTCCTGTGATGGTTCCACAGCCCAAGGACACGGAAGACAAAGCACCAAGGGAGTAAATGTGAGGAAACCCAGGCTTGGGCAGATTCAAGCGGCCACGGGGGCTCCCAAATACTAGGGTGAGAAGTGGTGTTTGAACCCAAGTGTCATCCTCTTCTCCTGGACACGGGGCAGATGCTGGGGCTGAGACCAGACATGTGGAAGTGGTCCCTGCTCCTTCCAAGTGAAAGTGAAAGTATTAGTCACTCAGTTGTGTCTGACTCTTTATGACCCCATGGAGGTCACTGCAGTCCGCCAGGCTCCTCTGTCCATGGGATTCTCCAGGCAAGAATACAGGAGTGAGTTGCCGTTTCCTTCTCCAGGGGATTTTCCTGACCCAGGGATTGAACCCAGGTCTCTTGTATTGCAGGCAGATCCTTTACTGTTAGGGACACCCACCTCTTCCATATATAACCAAGTTATTTAAAACTTGGAAATCCAGGGTTCCCCATGGT
The DNA here is from genome assembly GCF_033118175.1 of Dama dama. NCBI lineage: Eukaryota > Metazoa > Chordata > Mammalia > Artiodactyla > Cervidae > Dama > Dama dama. Next base: position 20,030,755 of record NC_083688.1, on the reverse strand, counting down.
GACCGATGGACATAACAATCCTTCTGGCTTCAGAACTGCTATGGACCGAGAGCAGGATTTCTCAACCTTGGCACTACTGGCATTTGAGGACGGATAGCTCTTTGATGGGGGGCTGTCCTATGCATTATAGATATCAGGCTGTCACAGCCTATGAACCACTGGAACCAGGAGAACCACCAAACCTCCATGCAGGCGTGTCAGTTAAAAAAAAAAGTTTCCAAACATCATTAAGTCAGAGGACCATACCTACCTGGCCTCATCTTTGTTCTGTGGCATTCCCCCATTCCTGCCATGGAGCTGATCCCTCCATTTCTCTGGGACCTCAAGCTCCAAGGGTCTTAAAATCTTGGCTTGCAATCTTGGCACGTTTACGTAGACAACCTCATAAAAACACCAGGCTTTTTTTCCTGACTATTGGGTCCACTGATATGAAAAATGTTAAAGCATTTCTTAGGCTGCTCGTTTTTAGGGTCCTAACTTTGCTTTCTGGCAAATGTAGTTTTTATATTTTATCATGGGGACTTCCCTGGTGGTCCTGTGGTTAAGACTTCACCCTCCAATGCAAGGGGTACGGGTTCCAATCCCTAGATGGGAAGCTAGGATCCCATGTGCTTCACAGTCATAAAAACATTAAACAGAAGCAATACTACAATAAATTCAACAAAGACTTTAAAAAATAAATAAATCATAAAAGTGGCTGGGGAAAAAGCTCAAGATAGATTCTGATCACCAAAAGTTGTGACGTATTGAAGAAACAAACCAGTTCAAGCAGAAAGGGATTTGTCATAACTTAAGCTCAACAAGAGGGCTTCTCTGGTGGCTCAGTGGATAAAGAGTTGGCCTGCAGTGTGGGAGAACCATGTTCGTTCCCTCACGTGGGAAGATCCCCTGGAGTAGGAAATGGCAACCCACCCCAGTATTCTTGCTTGTCCATGGAGAAGTCCATGACAGAGGAGCCTAGTGGGCTACAGTCTATGGAGTCACAAAGAGTCAGACACGACTAAGTGCCTAACGTGACATGACGTGAAGCTCAACAAGGAAGCTGCTTACAGCAAAGGACTTGACAAACGAACCACACACATACTGTATAACTACTGTGTGAAGATAAAGCAATACTGTGGGAGAATCACACGGTCCTTTCTCTCAGAAAGGTAATATTTTGCATCCTTGTGGACTGATCTTTATGGAATTGTGCTTTTTGAGCATCACACACAGCCCTATTGGATCCATCTGGACACGTTTCAAAAATCACTGAACTGACTCAAAATTGTGTAAAACTTCTGAAATGTACTCTTTTCTTGTAATACAGTGGGAGTGTTTTTAACCAATGGGATGGTTTGATCTAATAGTCCCAGCACAGGTGAATTAGTGTCTGCCAACTGCTGCTGTCGGGATATGTGAGAGAGGTTTATAAATAAATGTTCAAGAGACCCCATATACTGTAACCAAGAGAGTTATTATTCTCAGGACGGAGAACAGAGTGTGGTCATCAAACGCACTGTCCTGGGTGGACTTGAGCAGGGTGCTCAATGGTTCTGTGATGATGTCTTCAGCTCTGTAAAGATGGTACCGTGAGATGGGAAGAGAGTTATTGTGAGGGATCAGTGAGCTAAAGCATTTTGAGCACGTCAGACCATTCTGAGCACGTCTGACCAGGCATATAAGGAGCATATGATAAATGCAACTGTCACTTCGATTATGGAACACCATTCCACAAGGTTATAAAAGACGTCCAAGAGTCATGCAGTCAAATGTCTAGAAGCACTACTTTAAACAAAGTTAAGTAGGTTTTTTTCTTAACTCACTGCAGTATTAATACTTCTCCACTAGTGCTTTTAAAACATGAATATCAATATGGCAACCCAGCATGGGCCGTGTACACCAGGACCCTTTCTGTACAAGGTGATTCAACAAAATTTTAAGTGAACAATACATTATTGATGACAGTGGATAGGATGATGGGTGGAAGATCTCTAGAACTTATTCATCTTGCATAATAGAAGCTTTACGCCCTTTGATTAGTAATTTCCCATTTTCCCCTCCCACCACCCATGCTGAATTTTACATGACTCACCCGAGATCCCTTTTCAGGAAAACACTGGCAAAGAGAGCAATCTCTTCCTCCACAGAGACCGATAAACTTCTTTCCACCCTAGAAAGTGAAGCATTGATTTAGTCGACCAGTATTCATCACCTAGCTGGGTACACGATATATACATTATAGCAAGTACTATTGGTTTTTCTAACTCATGAGACGTCCACAGTATAGTTTTTAATCTCTGAGTCTCTGAAAAGACTAATACTGATATATAAAAGGCAAAGAACTTACACTGTGGCTTGTTAATCAACGGGTTGACGAATTGGAAGTTCGGGGTTGATATATATATGCTATTGACACTATGTATAAAATAGATAACTAGTGAGAACCTACTTTAGAGCTCAGGAAACTCTACTCAGTGCTCTGTGGTGACCTAAATGGGAAGGAAATCCAAAAACAAAGGGATACATGTATATATATAACTGATTTTTCTGTACAGCAGAAACTAACAAAATATTGTAAAGCAACTATACTGAAAAAAAGTTAATTAAAAAAAATTTTTTTTAAAGAGTTGATGATTATGTGAGCAGGATAAAAGTTTACATGAGCTAGGGCTTTTTTTTTTTTAAAAAAAAAAAAAAAAAAAACCTCCTTTGAAGTCATTTATGTTTAACCAGAATCTTCTACAATTTGTCTCTCTTGCTAAGAGTTTGTTTACCAAGTTGTGAACAATTTTAGAATGTTAACTATGCAGCTGGGAAAACCGCATGTATACCACAGTGTCTAACTTAAATTATAAGAGTGACTTTTCTTCCAAGACTCTCTTCCTTTACCTCCAAGACCAGCTAGGGCATGTGTCCCCCAGGGAGGCCGTCGTGGATCAGCACTGCCATCACAGTCTTGCACTTGAATTAAAACTCTTCCTCCTACAGCTGGCCGACACCCCAAGGCGGCTCCTCTGACGTGTCTCTCAAACCGAAAGCTCCTGAACTTGAGTAATTTGGGCCTTTTCCCCACTTCTAACTAGCTCTTCTACCACAGTCTTTAGAATGTTAAATTACAACATGATCACATGTTTTCTTAACTTTAACCCATCCTACACATACACACACACCCATGGGAAGAATCAGCCCCATTTTCTCACAAACCCTCACTATGTACGTGGCAAGTCGTCAGTCATTTCAATACAAAAGTATAGTCGTAGAGGAATGGTGTCCATAAGGAGACCCTTAATGACAGCCAGAATGGCATATGTGCAGTGAAAACACACCCAGCATTGATTCGTTCGCGGTGCTCAGGGCTGCATGTTGAGAGGGAAAAGTTGGTACAACAGCTCTCGGTGCTGGGAGCTGAGGGTATGGATAGGACCACGTGTGTCCTGATAAGCCACTTCAGTTGTGTCCAACTCTTTATGGACTGTAGCCCGCCAGGCTCCTCTGTCCATGGGAAGAATACTGGAATGGGTTGCCCTGCCCTCCTCCAGGGGATCTTCCTGACCCAGGGACTGAACCTGTATCTCTTGCGTCTCCTGCATTGGCAGGTGGGTTCTTTACCACTCGTGCCATCTGGGAAGCCCCAGATAGGGCCACACACTTCTATAAATAATAGATCTTTTAAAACTAACAACAGTGAAAACTTTAGCCTTTAGACCAACACATAATGGGGAAACATCACACAACTGAACCAATACGTACTGTTCTCTTTTTTAAAATTGGGGTGTATTTGCTTTACAATGATGTTGTGTTGGTTTCTGCTGTTTGACAAAGTGAATCAGCTATCAGTCAGTTCAGTCGCTCAGTTGTGTCCAACTTGTTGTGACCCCACGGACTGCAGCATACCCGGATTCCCTGTCCATCACCAACTCCCAGAGCTTGCTCAAACTCATGCTCACTCCACTGAGTCGGTGATGCCCTCCAACCATCTCATCCTCTGTCGTCCCTTTCTCCTCCTGGCCTCAATCTCTCCCAGCATCAGGGTCTTTTCCAATGAGTCAGTTCTTCGCATCAGGTGGCCAAAGTATTGGAGCTTCAGCTTCGGCATCAGTCCTTCCAGTGAATCAGCTATATGCATACATATATTCCCTTCCTGTGGCCTTGCCACGGCCTCTCCCCATTCCTGCCCCCTCCAGGCCACCACAGAGCACTCAGATGAGCTCCTTGGGCTATGTAGCAGGTTCCCACCAGCTGTCTGTTTTATATATGACAGTGCACATTCGTCAGTCTCCCAATTCATCCCCTCCCCCGTGTCCATGTATCTCTTCTCCATGTCTGCGTCCCTATTCCTGCCCTGGAACTAGATCTATCTGTACCACTTCTCTAGATTCCACATATATGCATTAATATACAAAACTTGTTTCTCTCTTGGTGACCTAATTACGCTTAAAAGATTCTGCACAGCAATATGCACAGTTCAGATAGAAGATAATATATATACATAAATATACTATACATAAATATACAAACACATTTATGTAAAATATACACGAGTATACATGTATATGTATGAAATGCACAAATGTATACATATCCCCTTCATTACATATACATGTACAAAAGTATACAGCCCCATATACATACAGAAGTGCATATGTATATGTGATGTGAGGGAAAGGAGTCTAAGTGGCATATTTTTCTTTTCAATTATATGATTAAGACCTCCTTTTTCTTGAAAAATATGCTCAGAAACAATAAAATATTTTGATTAATCATTAATTAAAAATACATTTTTATAAGCACAACTCTTATGGGTCATTGAAAAATACATAAAAATTTGAATCTTGACAAGAGCTAAGGAATCAGATAATTTAAGTTAAAAAATGTAATTGAAGTTTCAGAAACATATACCTCTTGAGCTTTGGGTAACACTGTTATCTATGAATGCAGAAATATTAAGTTCAAAACCCTGATAAGGTAAAAAAAAAAAAAACAAAACATCAAATGTTCAGGGCCAGGTCAGGACAGCATGAAAGCACTTGAAATAACTATTCTGAACACTTGGGTTCACTTAAGGTTGGGATTCAGTACTATGTGTTCAGTGAAATATCAAAACAGCCAGAGAAAAAAGGTCAGTTGATTAGATGGCTTGATAATAGAGGCAAGTTTGTTATTTTTTAAGCTTTATTATGCTAAGCATTATTGAGATATTTGTAGCAAAATTATATTTCAGAGAAGAATCAGTTTAAAGTAGATTAGTAGAATTCTAATAAAGAAACATATATAAAACTTCAACTTGGACCAATAAAAGAAAAAAGTAAGAGGCAATTTTAGTCCCCACAAAGTTCTTTTACATCAGACATATCCCAACAAATATCACTTTAAAGGAGGGAGGCATCTATAAAGGAAGAAACTGTACCTCAGAACCAGATTGTATAACCCCATTAAAAAGAGATAAAGACAGTATCTCAGGCAAGTCAACATTCAAAGTACAAACCACATTTGTACTAGCATTCTCAAAAACCAATGTTACTCTTCAAAGAGAAAAAAATAAAACTCATTATCTGTTTTATCCTAGATATTTTAAACAAATATTTGTTGCATAGAAAGTTCAAGAAAATATTTTACTAATTTCTAGATTAATGATCTGTTCTGCATTTGTGCTTTTATAGGTCTTTTTTAAACAAATAACATATGTACATGATAATTCTATCAGTTCAAAACAGTGTAATGGAAAAAGAAATTTTCTCTTCTAACTCTGGTCCCCAGTTCCTTATCCTAAAGATAACTGCTCACCTCAAGTCCATGTTTGGGCATTTATGAGTATATTTATTAATACACAATGACCAAACACACACACACTTTTGCTGATTTTGTCCTTGTTCTGTTTTTATGCAACAGGTATATTTCTTTGTACCTTGCTTTTCTCACTTATGTCTTCAAAGTCATTCCGAATTACTGCACATGGCTACCCATTAAACAAAATATTGGGTCGGCCAAAAAGTTCGCTTGGGTTTCTCTATAACATCTTACAGAAAAACCCAAATGGACTTTTTGGCCAACTCAATATTATAACTTATTTAGTTAGTCCTTATTAATGGACATGTAATTATCTCGCCTCTTGCTTCTGAATGCTACCTTTAAACTAATATTCTTATGCATATATATTTAATCATGTCAGAATAAATATATACAATAAATTTCAAATAAGGAAATTGCTATGTCAATAGGCACATGCATTTAAAATCCTGATAGATGATGCCAAATTGACTTTCCATGGAGATTTTATCAATTTATATCTCTACCTTTAAAATCCACCAACAGTACAGTCTCTCTCTGTGGGAAATCTCTAGAATCTCTGCACACCAGAAGCTGGCAGGAAGAGCCAAGATAGAATAATCTTTGTTCAGGTGTTATATGCACTCATATGAAACATAAAGAAGTGAAGGATGTAAAATTTAGCACTCTATAGACTTTTATAATAGAAAAAAAGAACATAATACAAAAGAAACTTTAAAAAGTCAGGTAAGAGGAAAAATGATCCACAAACATATATTTAAGTGTGTTTCTTTTCATTATTTGAGGTGATGCTCTGAAATGCCTGTGAACTAAGCTGGGCAGGTTTTATCAAGCCCATTTCCCATAGAAGAAAACTGAGTCTAGAATAGGTTATGAGATGAATCACTGGCAGAGGAACCCAGGGCATCCTATTCTTTAATGAATGTGCTTTCTGCTCATGACTAAAAGAGAAAGGAGAATGAATGGCAACTTTCTATTTTGACTCACTTTGAAAAGACCTATGATAACTTGAATCACAGAAGCTGGACTGGATAGGTCCAAGCTACAGGATGGATAGACAGAGATGTATTTATTAGTGTGATTTAAACCAGTTTGACTGTCTCAAGGTCAACCTGAATACAGACTGCCTCCAATAGCATTTCCTAGAAGTGTCTGAAGTTGGGTTTAATCACTTAGATTCTCTAGAGAGGAGCAGAACAGAATGTTCAAGGCTTATCCTTCTCCCAAGTTAAAATGTTCAAATTTAATTTTATATTTCTTGATTTAATCTTGTAATGGCCCAGCTGCTTCCTTTCGCCCTCTGAAAAAAGTTTTGAAAAAATAGCTCTTTTATAAAACAAAGAAATGTCTAATACCTAGGAAATTTTGTACTAGTCTTGATGGTAGGATATAAAAGAAATCTTACAGCCCATTTAATTCAACACTTCATTTTTACAAATAAGAAAAAAGCCCCAGAGAGTGACTTGTTTAAAAATATAATAAAGAACACAAACAAAACCCAAAGGTAGCTGAAGGAGAGAAACATAAAGATCAAACCTGAAATAAATGAAATAGAGACTAGAAAACAAGAGAAAAGATCAATGAAACTAAAAACTGGTTCTTGGGAGAAACCTTTAGCCAAACTCATCAAGAAAAAAAGGAGAGGGCTCAAATCAATAAAATTAAAAATGAAAAAGAAGTCACAACTGACACAACAAACTCAAAGGATCATAAAAGGCAATTATATGCCAATAAAATGGGCAACTTGGAAGAAAAGGATAAATTCTTAGAAAGGTACAGTCTCCCAAGACTGAACCAGGAAGAAATAGGAAATATGAAACACCAATTACATGTACTGAAACTGAATCTGTGACTAAAATAATTTCAACAAACAAAAAGTCCACAACCAGGTGGCTTCACAGGGAAATTCTACCAAACATTCAGAGATGAGATGACACCTATCCTTCTGAAACTATCCCAAAATATTACAGAGGAAGAAACACTTCCAAACTCATTCTATGAGGCCACCATCACCCTGATATCTAAACCAGATGAAGATATCACAAAAAATTAAATTATAGGCCAATATCTCTAATGAACATAGATGCAAAATTCTCAACAAAATACCAGCAAACCAACTCCAACAATATATTAAAAGGCCTACATAGCATGATCAAGTGGGATTTATCCAAGGAATGCAAAGATTTTTCAAGATCTGCCTGCAAATCAAACAACATGATATACCCCATTTACAAATTGAAGAATAAAAACCATATGATTATCTCAATAGATGTAGAAAAAGCTTTTGATAAAATTCAGCATTCACTTACGAGCTAAAAAATTTAAAAAAACTCTCCAAAAAGTGGGCATAAAGGGAACATACTTCAATATAATAAAGGTCATATATGACAAACCCAAAGCTAACATCATACTCAATGGTGAAAACCTGAAAATATTTCCTCTAATATCAGGAACAAGACAAGCATGCCCATGCTTGCCACTTACACCTAATACAGTTTTGAAAGTCGTGTCACAGCAATCAGAAAAGAAAAAGAAATAAAAAGAATTCAAATTGGAAAAGAAGAAATAAAACTGTCACTGTTTGCATATGACATGATACTATACATAGAAAATCCTAAAGATGTCACCAAAAAAACTATGAACTTAGTAAAGTTATAGGATAAAAATCAACACAGAGAAAAATCTCTTGCATCTCTATACATTAACAACAAAATATCAGAAAGAGAAATTAAGGGAATAATCCCATTTACCATCATATCAAAAAGAATAAAATGCCCAGGAATAAACTTACCTGAAAAGGCAAAAAACCTGTACTCTGAAAACTATGACACTGATGAAAGAAATCAAAGACAACACAAATAGATGGAAAGATATATCGTGTTTTTGGATTGTAAGCATCAATACTGTTAAAAAAAAAAAAAAAAACACTAATCAAGGCAATCTACAGATTCAATGCAATCTCTATCAAATTATCAACACTATTTTTTCACAGAACTAGAACAAACTTTTTTTTTTTTTATTTGTATGTAAACACATAAAGCCCCGAATAGCCAAAAAACTGTCTTGAGAAGAACAAAGCTGGAGGACTCATGCTCCCTGAATTCAGGTTTTACTACAAAGCGGCAATAATCAAAACAGTATGGCACTGGAACAAAAACAGACATAGACATCAATGGAACAGGATAGAAAGTTCAGAAATACAACCACGCACTTATGGTCAAGTAATCTACAACAAGAATGCACAATATAGAAAAGACAATCTCTTCAATAAGTGTTACTAGGAAAACTGGACAGCTACATGTAAAAGAATGAAATTAGAACATTCCCTAACACCATGTACAAAAATAAACTCAAAACAGATTATTGACCTAAAAGACAGGATAGTATAAAACTCTTAGATGAAAATATAGACAGAACTCTCTTTAACATGAGTTGCAGCAAAATTTTCTTGGTTCTATATCCTAGAGTAATGGAAATAAAAACCAAAATAAACAAATGGGACCTATTTAAACTTAAAATATTTTACACATCAAAGAAAACTATAAACAAATTGAAAAAAACAACCTACTGGCTGGGAGAAAATATTTACAAATGATGCTACCAATAAGGGATTAATTTCCAAAATAGACAAAGAGCTCATACAGCTTAATACAAAAAAAAAACAACAAAACAAAACCCTAACAACCAAATAAAAAATGGGTAGAAGACCTAAACAGACATTTCTCCAAAGAAGATATATAAGTGGCCAACAGGCATATGAAAAGATGCTCAATATCACTAATTATTAGAGAAATGCAAATCAAAACTACAATGACGTATCACCTCACACCAGTCAGAATGGCCATCATCAAAAACTCTACAAATAATAGATGCTGGAGAGTGTGTGGAGAAATGGGAATCTGCTTACATTGCTGTTGGAAATGCAAATTGGTGCAGGCAGTATGAAGAACAATATAGAAGTCCCTAAATACTGAAAATAGAGTTACCATGTGATCCTGCAACCTCAATCCTGGGCATATGTCCAAAGAAAACTCTAATTCAAAAAGACAAATGCAACAAAATATTCACAGCAGCTCTGTTTATGATAGCTAAGACATGAGAGCTAAATGTCCATCAACAGATGAATGGATAAAGATGTGATATTATATGCATATATATATATACATACACACACACACACACACATATATAATGAAATGTGTGTATATATATACATGTACATAATGGAACACTGCTACTGCTGCTGCTAAGTCACTTCAGTGGTGTCCGACTCTGTGCGACCCCATAGACAGCAGCCCACCAGGCTCCGCCGTCCCTGGGATTCTCCAGGCAAGAACACTGGAGTGGGTTGCCATTTCCTTCTCCAGTGCATGAAAGTGAAAAGTGAAAGTGAAGTCGCTCAGTCGTGCCTGACTCTTAGCGACCCCATGGACTGCAGCCTACCAGGCTCCTCCGTCCATGGGATTTTCCAGGCAAGAGTACTGGAGTGGGGTGCCATTGCCTTCTCCATAATGGAATACTAATCAGCCATAACAAAAGAATGAAATAATGCCATTTGCAGCAACATGGATAGAGATAATCCATGAAGTAAGTGAAGCTAAGCTAAGTAAGTCAGACAGAGAGAGAAAGATACCATATGATCTCACTTACATGTGGAATCTAAAAAAATGATACAAATGAACTTATTTACAAAACAGAAATAGACTTAGAGACATAGAAAGCAAACTTATGGTTACCAAAGCTGTGGGGGAGATAAATTAGAAGTTTGGGATTAACATAAACATACCATTATATATAAAATAAACAACAAGATTTTACTGTATACCACAGGGAACTATATTCAATATCTTGTGATAACCTATAATAGAGAAGAATCAAGAGGCAGATAGATAGAGTTTTATAACTGAATCATTTTTCTGTTAGTTCTGAAACTAACACAACATTAAATTAACTATAATTAATTTAATTAACTATAATGTAAATTAACTATACTTCAATTTTTTAAAATGGTTTAAAACAGTATAATAAAAGTAAGGCATTCAGTAAAGTAAATTTTCAACATGAAATCAGAGCTCATTAATCGACTTACCCCATATGCATATTGTACAGAAAAGAGAATAAGTATGAGTGACCTACAAGAAAACAAAAATGAAGATTAATTTCAACTGTCGGTTTTCATGCAAAACAAACTAAAAAGCCAAAGGACACAGGAATTAACTCCAGAAAGCTTTTTTTTTTTTTTAGTTTCTAATAGGCTACTATCACCAGTTGATGGTCATCAGTGACCAGATAAATGTTACCCTCTCTCCAGATAGTATCACCCCATTTCCTCAGTCAAGAAGTACTCACACCTTTTAATGTGGCCCTCACTGTGCTGGGTACCATAGGGACACTGTGAGGGTGAGACCTGGATGGATGGATAAGTGAAGAGAGATGACTCTCAGAATAAAAACTAGAGGAAAGCAGGAAGCGAGCAGCTTTGCCCAGGAACTACTGCAAAGATTAAGGTATTCTGGATGCTGTTAAGTGGGAACAACCAGAAGGAGGGAGAATGGAAGAAACCTAACTGGGCTGAGGAGATGATTTGGGAAACAGTATGGAAAAAGCTTCCTTCCCATCACCCTCTCTTCCTTCATTGCCCATCAATACATGCTCATTAGCTTCAAAATTTTCCATATTTTTCACAATTTAACATTTCCCTGTTATAACTCCCAATATTTTGTAGTCACTTTGAACAATCTCATTATTAATAGTTTGCTACTGCTGCTGCAGCACATGACCACAAACTTGGTGACATAAAACACCAAAAATTTATTTTCTTATCATTCTAGAGGCCAGAAGTCTGAAATAGGTCTCACTGGCCAAAAAAAAAAAAAAAAAAAAAATCAAGATGTTGGCAGGGCTGTGTCTCTTCTGAAGGCTCCAAGGGACACTCAGTTTCCTTGTTTTTTCTGGATTCCAAAGGCTGCCTGCATTCCTTGGCCTGTGGCCCCTTCCACCTTCAAAGCCAGCAGTGACCAGTCAAGTCTCTCTCCCGCTACATGCCTCTGACCGCTACTTGCATCATCACGTCTCCTTCTCGACTCTCAATCTTCTGCTTCCCTCCTTCACTTCCAGGGTTTTAGTCCCTCAATTGTGCCCGACTCTTTGCGACCCCATGGGCTGTAGCCTGCCAGGCTCTTCTGTCCATGGGATTCTCCAGGCAAGAGTATTGGAGTGGGTTGCCATTTCCTTCTCCAGGGGATCTTCCCGACCCAGGGATAGAACCCGGGTCTCCTGCATTGCAGGCGGATTCTTTACTGCCTAAGCCACCAGGGAAGCCAAAAGGGGACACCACGACTGAGTGGGCTGGGGGACCCTTGTGATTACACTGGGTCCCTCAGATAATCCAGGATAACTTCCCCTTGCACGGTGAGCTGATTAGCAACCTTAATTTCATCTATAACCATAATTCTCCCGTGCCACATAACAGAACATGTTCAGAGGTTCAAGGGATTAGGGCGTGGACAGCTTTTGGGGGGGTCATCATTCTGCCAACCACACTCATGCAGTACATTGTCCTAACTGCTATAACTGCTAGTTATAGGGACCCTGCAGCTCTGGACACGAGAAGGTTTTTGCTATTCAAACCCAGTGAATAGGAGAGCAAGAATCTGTGGCCTTGTACATTCTCCCACTGGGTGATTGTGTGGCTTCAATTCTAGAAGAGTAGAGAGAATTTCTGCTTAATAATAGATGTGCTGTTTAATAGGACGGCGGCAGGTAAAATTTATAGATTTCTGGAATACTTTGGTTTTTTGACACTTAGATAATTTATACCTATAAAACCAACACTGGGGAGAAATTACTAAATAAAAGCCAGTGATCACACTTGAGGACACTCACCAGGAATCTGTGGCCAAGAGTTTGTTGCACCTGAAAGAACGCCTTACCAATGCCATGTGCACAAATTACTTCATATTCAAGTCTTGGTACTCAACAAAAACTCTGTCACTCTTTTCTCTTCCAGAAGACTCTCATCTGTAAGTGAGGTTCTATGTCCTGGGTTTAAAGTCTGTATATGGCAAATATAAAATATCTTTTTAAAACACAGTATGGATTACAACATTGAAAATAATTGCTTTCATTATTCACAGTTAGTGATGGAAATATTTTCTAAAGGGGAATTTCAACAGTGTTTTGACATAACACTCTTTCCTTAGTGATGAGTAAACTGAATATATATCAATTTTTAATTCTTAGAAATAAAAATACCAAATCCTTTCATTCATAAATACATTTTTCAGAAATGAAAAGATACACGTACATAAAACTTTTATAAAAATTATGTTTCATTTTGTTATTTAATCTTTTCTCTTAAAAATTCAAGCTAAAATTCACTCAAGTGCTTTTATTTTTTGAAACTAAAAAGGAATCCCCTAGTATAGAAATGAACATTTTGCCTACAAACAGCAAAGATACATAAACATGTTTTATGTAAAATGGTACAACGTTTTGGCAGGTCATCAAAAAGTTAAACACAGAGTTACCATATGACACAGCAATTTCATTCCTAACTAATTCCTAATTTTGTCCAAACTGACAAAATGTGTTCATGTATAAACTTGTACATGAATATTTACAGCAGAATTATTTGTAATAGCCAAAAATGGGAACAAGTCATTTCCATTGATGACTAAATAAGCAAAACGTGCTACATCTATACAGTGAAATACTTGTTTTTAGTCACTAAGTCATGTCCAACTCTTTTGAGACCCCATGCACTGTAGCCCAGCAGGCTCCCCTGTCCATGGGAATTCCCAGGCAAGGGTACTGGAGTGGGCAGTTGTTTCCTTCTGCAGGGGATCTTCCCAACCCAGGGATTGAACCCATGACTCCTGCATGCAAGTGGATTCTCTACCACTGAGCCACCAGGGAAGTCCCACAATGGAATATCTGACCATAAAAAAAGAATGAAGTACCAATCAGTGCTACAACATAGAGGAACCTTGAAAATGTGATGCCAAGTGAAAGAAATCACATACTGTATAATTCCATGTGTATGAAATGTCAGAATAGGCATATCCATAGAGACAGAAAGTATTAACAGATTAGTAATTATCAAAGGTTGGAGGAGGGGTGATTGGGAGGTATGGGGTTTTCTGGAGGGCAATGTAAGTGTTATGGGTTTAGATAGGGTAATGGTTGCACAATATTATAGGTACACTAAAAACCACTGAATTATAAACTTTAAAAGAGTGAAAATCTTGTGTTTTATTTTTGAAACTTATCTCAATTTTAAAAAAGAAAAAAATATCTTGACTCCAAGTACCATATACTTTGAGAAAAGCTCTCTTTGGTTGAAAGAATTCGAAATGTCTCATCTTTAAAACTTTGGCTTCTCTAAAGACCCGTACCTGTCAGAATTGAGTACAGAGAAGGAAATGGGAGAATGTTACAACTTATTTTTAAATTTCTGGATAAAATCTAGATAAACTCAATCAATGTTATATATATGAGAGACTAGTTTTCCAAGTAAGCATCAGAATGATGTTCCATGATAATTTCAAAACCAAGTAGAAACAGAATCACTTTGAGTATCTAGATCTTTTCCCATTCCTAAATCCATCACTGAAGTAGTTTTCTATTTACCTTCTAGAAGCATGTCTCAATAAAACAAACTACTGTTTTAAGAGGAATACATAAATTGGCTTGAAACAAACTGTATATGATATTTCAGACAAATAGGAAACACAGTCAAAAATTAAAGAACACCAGAGGTATTTGCTTTTTAATCCCAAAATAGATACATCATGCAATTAGTCTGCACACATAATGTGGTAAAGTGTATCCCTCCCCCATTTCTATCCTAGTGCAATATGATTTTATACTTGAAAATCATATTAATCACTCCACTATACTTCTCTGCAACAAAATATGTATATAAATTCAATATTTTCATTTATGACCATAAATTTCTGCATCTTAAAAAATGTTTTTCTTCTGGGTTGACATTATTATGGTTATTAGTAGCATATAATTCATCCAAAAAAATAAGTATGTCTTGATAAACAATTATGGTTGTTGTTTAGTCGCTAAGTAAACGAGCTGCCAAAGGTAAAACAGTTTTGTTGACAGTTGTACCTGGAGCAAGCCTCAGATGACTATGAGCTCATCTCGCACATCTGTCTAGCCTGAAAACAAAGCCACAGAGGAGTTACAGAGACTTTAGAACCACTCTCCTGGCTAGAGCACAGCTCCAAGGTCACAGCTAAGCAGAGGCCCATCTGGCCGTCAGCTGGACACCGTGAACAGTGGTGTGTACCGGACTCTACAGTTCCCCAAAGGCTGTCTACAACAATCCACAGCAATCTACAAATATTTCCTTTGCTGCAACCACCTGTGTTAGGAGCACAAAACTTTTTGTCTCAACCATGCTTTTGATGACACCGAATAAAATTTCTCATAAATAAAAGGCTGTCATCACACGGGAGAGGTCAAGGCAGTGTTTCTATTGAAGTTTGTTTTAAAAAAAGAAGAAGGTATAAACAATTCGAGTGCTATGCCACTAAAACATATGCAAACAACAGCTTTGGGAGACTGTCTACCTAGGAAACTTTTGCAAAAGTTCTGTACCTTTCAAAGGGTATGCTTTATTCTGCCAACCGTTATTCTCAAGCAGGGAGTGTTGAGTGCTATGGAGGGCTATATTGGAGCCCCCTGCCCCAGGCCCCATCTTTGGCTCTTAACTGCGGGGATAACCAGGTTTCCATCACCTGATTCCATCTTCTAAGCACATGGAAAGGTTAAGGATAACCACCTGACCCAACCCGGAGCTTGACTTAGTGACACAGAACTCTGAGCCGGAGGATGGTACAAAAACATTGTCTGAACCAGTCCTCTTGGAGAGTTGAAATGAGGACACCGAGAGAAGAAAGGGAGATGAGGGAAGAAGGATACGTCCTGTACATCCTCAAGTACAGCTGGGTGTTAGAAAACTGCGACAAGTCAAGGTCAAGTGCAAGTCTGAGTTTAGAAGAGACAGATAAACTGCGTAATCAGACAAAGTTGTTTCCAAGAAAATGCAAAAACAAAGAAAGACAGAGAGTCTCAAGAAAGGAGGAAAAACCAGCTCATTCCTGAGAGCCCTCCCCTACCCATTTCTTGATGTAGTCTTGAGGTCAACTCCCTTTTCTTGAGCAAACCTGGGCAGCGAGTCTGATAAAAAGCACTGCCCTCACCGCAGCTGGTCCCAAGGCTGCGTGCGAAACACCTCAGGAGGCCATCTGGGGCCACCCATCCCCAACAGGGAAGCTGAACATACGTGCCCTGAGCCTTTGACATTCATCTTGTTCACTAACCCAGTCCGTAATAGACTCTTGCCCAGCAGTATATTTCTATCATGTATTTCTAGCATGTATATCTCTACCATGTAATTTCTAGCATGTATATTCAGCAGATATCATGGTGTTCTCTTTCTCCAGTTCTGGGATTTTTTTTCCCTCTGCACTTCTTTATGAAAACGGCTAGACTCCAGTTTCCCTGGGACTCCTTAAGAGTCTCTGTCCGATGTTTTCCAAAGGCCTGGGAACAGGATCTGAGAGCCTCCAAGCCATTCTCAGTACCCTGGGGAATTTGTTTTCACTGCAACCTCATCTTGAATACAAATACAGCCCCTCTGGAGTTCTCATCCACGGGGGCGTGGTGGTTGGCGGGGGCTGGGGGGGGGGGGGGGCGCGGTGAGTCAGGGGGAGGGGGTGGAGGGGAGGCCAAGACTGGAGGACCAGATAAACAGGAGACTGAGGACTGGAATCTTCTAGCCACAAAAGGTAGCAGGGATACAATGTCTTTTCTTTTCCCAAGGAACATTAAGTCTTTGAGCTCTTTCGAACAATATTTGCCCTTTCAGGGAAATCATTTTATATTAATTCAATGACTACATGTTCTTTCCTTTGACTTTCTGACACTGAGCTATCTGAAGACTCTCTCTCCAAGGTTAAATTTTTTGGATGGTCTGAACATGTATTTCTATATACCTTTATCTTTCCAAAGTAGAATTCCTAAAGGCTAAGCTTTTGTAGAGAAATAATCAAGGGTCAAAGGGCCTGGGTTGGGGGAGAGGCGGGGTGGTTAGAAAAATGCTCCCAGAAAAAGAACGGCATGCCTGGGGCTGGATAGCTCCTCTGAGGCTTATACCTTTCCTGTTATGGGATCACCTGACCTTTCCCCAACATCCAGGTTGATTACTTTCTAAAATCCCATATCTTTGGGTTGCCTCTAGCTGCAGACTTTCAAAGCCTCCAGGATGATGAGCGCTTTTCAGTGAAAACAGTCAATCAATCCCATCAACCATCACAAAGGTTTTTAAAGCAAGTCACGAACCCGTGTGGTCCATGGACTACCGGAATGTGGCGGGAGCATCATGTTCCCTGAGAAGGAACTGGGGAAAAAAACTTGAGAACGACTCAAGTAAATTCTTGAGAATATCTCTACATTCCAACAGGACCAGAAGGTTGTTGGATTGTGGTCAAGCCTGCCCCCACCTTGCCCTCCTTCTAGATTCAACTGAATTGTTTGAGAGTCTTTGCATAGTCCTCAGGTGACCCTGGAGTTGAGTTTGCTAGTCCAGGGCCAAATGGCTCATATCTCAGCTAATCTACCATTCTGCCAGTACAGGCTTTTATTATCATTTTTCTCCATGAGGTCTCCTCCCAGTATCAACAGAACATTTGACAACAATCATAAGAATGTCATAGGTGGGAAACACACAGAGGTGACACTGTTCCACAAACATACAACTGATTTTCAAAACCGGATGTGCCCTTTACTTGCAAGTCAAGAATGACATTCTTGACTCAGAATGCTGGAGGTCTCTTGCCAAAAACGCTACACCCCCAGGTTTCTCTTGGTCTGTGATTTTCCCTGCAGGGCAGGGATGGAGCAACTCTGGATTCCCTTTCAGATTTCTGAGAGCTGCCTTTGGTGTAAGCAAATCCCACTGCCCACTGAGAAGTGCCCGCCTGCAACCAAGAGTACTGAAAGACTGGCATTCACCTTTGAGGACATCTTCCCTCCTCCCTAGAGACTGGCTACCTTCTCCTGGGACCTGGTGATCTCATGTGAGAGATCAAAAGCAGGACTCTAAGAAGTAGAAAGACTTGTGTTCAGATCTTGATCAATTACCAGTATAACCCTGAGCAAATCTGTACCACTCTGAGCTCTGCATTTCTCAGTATGTAAAATTAATGCTGGAAAGAACTGCACGAGTCAAAATCCATGACTAGCACAGTCCCTGGCACGCTGTTATTGTTGTTTAGTCACTACGTCGTGTCTGACTCTTTTGGGACCCCATGGACTGTAGACCACTAGGCTTCTCTGTCTGTGGGATTTCCCAGGCAAGAATACTGGAGTGGGATGCCATTTCCTTCTCCTGTGTCTCCTGCTTTGGCAGGCAAATTCTTTACCATTGAGCCACGAGGGAAATTCCCTGGCATGTGGTAACGCTCAATATATGTCTAATTCCATCCTTCCTCATTTGTCATGCAGGCAAAATGAGCTCCCAATAAATGAGAGAAGGGTTAGAAAACTGGGAACTGGGGCAAGCCTGGCAGACCTCAGGAGGGAGGCAATACTTAATCTGGGAATGAAGGAAGATCCAGAGAAATGAGGAGAAATACATTGACAGTCTCTCTTAAAGGACCTTGTAAACATCGGGAGAAGTCATTGAGAGGGATGACTCCTCAGTGAGTGTAGAAGCAGGTATAGAGGAGGGCAAGTCTGGTCAGAATCGGCGTTAACGTAAGCGGACTCTGAGAGGACACTTATGAAAAGGTCAGCATTTGTTTTTATCAATGAGAGAGACTTCTGCAGCTACCACAACTGCTGCTGCTGCTGTTCCAACCCCACACCCTTCCTCCTCCTCCTCTTCCCCATCATTGTCAACATCTTCCCCATCATAAGAAATTACAACAAGCAGCATGGTCAGTAGACTCCTTATATGCTACATCCCGTGCTAAAGGTTTAACACCAATCTTCAATCTTCACAACAACCCTAAAAGGTAAGTTATACAACAATGTCCTTTTACAAGTAACTACAGTTAGTAATTGACTTCCCTCATAGCTCAGTCGGTGAAGAGTCTGCCTGCAATGCAGGAGACCCAGGTTTGATTCCTGGGTCGGGAAGATCCCCTGGCAAAGGAAATGGCAACCCACTCCAGTATTCTTGCCTGGAGAATCCCATGGACAGAGGAGCCTGGCAGGCTGTAGTCCATGCGGTCCCAAGAGTCACACACAACTTAGTGACTAAACCACCAACACCACAGTTAGTAAGAGACATTTCCAGGGTTCGAATGCTAAAATTTTCCTTATTAACCACTACACAACACAGTTTCAAAGTTCATGAAAATTCATGGGCACATTTCAGGAAATGCATCTCTGGAAAGAACAACTTTAGCGTTCAATATAATAGCAGCAGTGAGATTCACTCGTAAATGCAGTGATGCACTCTGATACACATTCATTCAGTTTCCTGTGAATCCTAGAAAACGAGAGTTCTCCTGTGAAGGTCTTCATGTTTGGAATTTCACCTCTAGAAACTTCTACAGGACAGCTGGCTATCTTCAAGGCACTATTTCTAACTAGACTATAGGAAAGTTAAAGCATTTCAAGCAGCTATGTAAGCAAACGAAAAAAGAGAGAGAGAGATTTCACAGAAGTTTCCAAATGAACTTTTAAGATTAAACAGAAATACTAAGACAAGCACACAGTTGGTTTCAAGATAGGAGGAAAGCTTTGTCTTGGGAGGGAAGGAACACTGTATTCATGAGTCTTGGCCTCTTCTGGGCTTCCCAGGTATCTCAGTGGTAAAGAATCCACCTGCAAATGAAGGGTCACAGGTTCAATCCCTGGATTGGGAAGATCCCATGGGAGGAGGAAATGGCAACCCACTCCAGTATTCTTGCCTGGAGAATTTCATGGACACAGAAGCCCAGTTGGACATGACTGAGTGACCAAGTGCACACATGGGCCCTTTCTAAGGACAGCCTCAGTTAAGTTCAGTTCAGTCGCTCAGTCATGTCCAACTCTTTGTGACCCCATGGACTGCAGCACACCAGGTTTTCCGGTCCATCACCAACTCCCGGAGCTTACTCAAACTCATGCTCACTCCACCGAGTCAGTGATGTCATCCAACCATCTCACCCTCTGTCTTCTCCTTCTCCTCCCGCCTTCAATCTTTACAAGCATCAGGGTCTTTTCTTCGCATCAGGTGGCCAAAGGATTGGAGCTTCAGCTTCAGCATCAGTCCTTCCAATGAATACTCAGGACTGATTTCCTTCAGGATTGACTTTGGATCTCCTTGTTGTCTGAGGGACTCTCAAGAGTCTTCTCCAACGCCACAGTTCAAAAGCACCAATTATTTGGCAATCAGTTTTCTTTATGGTCCAACCCTCATATCCACACATGACTACTGGAAAAACCATAGCTTTGACTAGACGGACCTTTGTTGGCAAAGTGATGTCTCTGCTTTTTAATATACTGTCTAGGTTGGTCATAGCTCTTCTAAGGAGAGCTTAACCATCTCAACTTTTCCTTGTGTCTGCATCCTGCCTTCTGTCCACATCTGTCTGCCTTCCTTCAGGCAGGAGCTGGTTCTAGAGACTGGGTCCCCTTAGCAGGTGCTTCCCTAGAGGACAAGACCTGGAACTAGACTCCTCTAGAAATGCTTCTGCCACTCTGGAACCTTATAAAAGATTCAATCCCTCACACCCGGACTTCAGAGCTGTGCCATTTCCTATTTGCTACAGACCATAAAGCTACAGACCAAACACTCAGTGTTTCGGTGTCAGCTTTACACATTGGAAAATAACTGAGCAAAGTCAAGAGAACGTGTTATGTATTGGATGTGATATCACGTAGGCAGAGTGGTCAAGACAACCAATGTTTGGAAGTTTCACAAAATCATAAGAAATTCCATTATTAAAGTGATTCCTTCTCTCCTAAAATTTGAAAATGTGGTTCTTTTTTAATTCAAAAATTAATGGTAAGAAGAGATCTATATTAAATTTTTACAATTAAAAATTTAAACATTTGTTTTCTTTAAAATTGCTCAGTCATGTCTAACTCTTTGTGACCCCATGGACTATACAGTCCATGGAATTCTCCAGGTCAGAATACTGGAGTGGGTAGCCTATCCTTTCTCCAGTGGATCTCCCTGACCCAGGAATTGAACCAGGGTCTCCTGCATCACAGGCAGATTCTTTAACAACTGAGATACAGGGACAAAATAAAATAATACATAGAATCTTGACTACATGTGAAAATTACAGGGTTTGTAAATGCAAGTACACTAAATATGTAATAACATTTAAAAATGATTTTTCTACTAATTAGCCTGACATTAACCAAAACAAATTTTTAATCATTTCTATATACCTGTAACACAACATAAAAACACCTATGATTATTAGTCACTCAAGAAATAGCTATTATATCAATATCTGTCAATTTTCCAGTTTCTATCAAATGCCATGCTAGGCACTGTGGATACAAGAGTGAAATCAATCTATCCGAATATTGAACTTTCAATTATTGAACTTTCAATTAATTTTCAAATATCCGAATATTGAGTTTTCAATTTACCAAATAGTGAACTCAATTTGAAGTCAACTGAACTCAAATATTCAATATTTCTTTTAAGTAGATTGGAAAAATTAAAGATGCATACTATAATCATTAAAGTAACCACTAACAACAACACAGAGAGATATAATTAGAAGTAGAAAAAAAATTTAAATGGAACATTACAAAATATTTGATTAACACAAAAGAATGCTAGGAAGAAGAAAGGAGATAAAAAACAGATTAGACAGATAAAAAGTAAACAGATGACAGACCTAAAAGTAACTATATCGACTATGCAAAAATGCACTAAAAATTGAAAGGCAAAACATTGGATTTAAAACCGAAAAAAGAAAAAACCCAAATATATGCTATCTAAAAAATACATACTTTAAATAAAAAGACGCAAATAGGTTAAGAGTGAAAAGGTGGAAAAAGATACACCACACAAACAGTAAGCATAAGGAAAGTAGACTGCCTACATTAAAAATGGACTTCAAGATGGAAAGTGACACTTAAAAGCCACAGAATGGGCAAAAATATTCAAAATAAATACATCTGCCAAGGGTCTTGTATCCAGCATATATAAATAGCTATTGCAACTCAACAGTAAGAGCAACCACCAGTGTTTTTAATGGGGAAAGATCTGTGTGGACGCTTTGCAAAAGTTCTCTGAACAGTTAATAAGTACCTGAAAAGATGTTCAACATCTTTAGTTACTTGAGAAAACAAGAGCATGCTAACTGCCACTGTGTGACCATTTGAATTGCTAACATTTTAAAAGCCGGCAATACCAACAGTAGGCGCCAAAAATATATGGGGGGACCAGAACTCTCATACACTGCTGACGAGAATGAAGGTCCAGTTACTTTGGAAAACTCTTTTATAATTAAACATACACCTACTCTATGGTCCAGCCATTTCACTCCTAGGTATTTATTCAAGAGAAATGGAAACACATGTTCACACAAAGCCTAGTACAAAAATAGCCATAGTAGCCGTATTTCCCAAACTGGAAACAATTTAAAAATCCAACAGGTAAAGGGATCTTTAAAAAAGTGATGTCCATACAATGGAATTTTACTCAGCTACGGAGTAGAACAAACTGCTGATACAGAGAACATGGATCCATCTCAGTATTGTTCTGTTGAGTCAAAGAACCCAGATGCCAAACGGTACATACTGTATGACTCTATTTATATAAAATCCTAGAAAATGCCAACCAACCTACAGAGTCAGAAAGCAGATCTGTGGTTGCCTGCGAATGGACAGGGAGAGATGGATGGACTAAAAGGGGACAGGAGGGAACTCTGGGGAGTGATTGAAGAGCTCTGTATCCAGATTCATGCTATTGATATCACAGAGCGCATGCATTTGTGAAACTCCTTGAACTGTGTGTTTTAAATAGGTACAGATTTTGGTATGGAAATTATACCTCAATAAATTTATTTTTAAACACCATTGTTTCTATATTAAAAATAAAATGAATCTTTGTGTGTGCTCGCGAAGGTCTCATAGTACAAAAAAGTAAAATGCATGACTCTGTTTCAGTGTTATATAATAAAGGTCTGGACAAAGGTCTTCACAGAGACCATGATCTCTGACCTTTGACCTAGATCTCAAAATGTAAGGGTTGCATCAGACAGACATTGGGGTGGGGGCAGGGTGGGCAAGAATGGCAAGAATAAAGGCATAAGGTAAAGAAGGGTGTACAGTGAACTTGAGACATATGAGTGATACAAGAGATTTTTCAAAAGTTGGTTTTGGACCATTCTGTTCTATCCAACCATGAACTTCCAGATGTTCAAGCTGGTTTTAGAAAAGGCAGAGGAACCAGAGATCAAATTGCCAACATCCGCTGGATCATCAAAAAAGCAAGAGAGTTCCAGAAAAACATCTATTTCTGCTTTATTGACTATGCCAAAGCCTTTGACTGTGTGGATCACAATAAACTGTGGAAAATTCTTAAAGAGATGGGAATACCAGGCCGCCTGACCTGTCTCTTGAGAAACCTGTATGCCAGTCAGGAAGCATAGACAAGTCCAATTAGAACTGGACATGGAACAACAGACTGGTTCCAAATAGGAAAAGGGGTATGTCAAGGCTGTTTATTGTCACCCTGCTTATTTAACTTATATGCAGAGTTCATCATGAGAAACGCTGGGCTGGAAGAAGCACAAGCTGGAATCAAGATTGCTGGGAGAAATATCAATAACCTCAGATATGCAGATGACACCACCCTTATGGCAGAAAGTGAAGAGGAACTAAAAAGCCTCTTGATAAAAGTGAAGGAGGAGAGTGAAAAAGTTGGCTTAAAGCTCAACATTCAGAAAACTAAGATCATGGCATCTGGTCCCATCACTTCATGGGAAATAGATGGGGAGACAGTGGAAACAGTGTCAGACTTTATTTTGGGGGCTCCAAAATCACTGCAGATGGTGACTGCAGCCATGAAATTAAAAGACGCTTACTCTTTGGAAGGAAAGTCATGACCAACCTAGACAGTATATTTAAAAGCAGAGACATTACTTTGCCAACAAAGGTCCGTCTAGTCAAGGCTATGGTTTTTCCAGTGGTCATATATGGATGTGAGAGTTGGACTGTGAAGAAAGCTAAGCACCGAAAATGATGCTTTTGAACTGTGGTGCTGGAGAAGACTCTTGAGAGTCTCTTGGACTGCAAGAAGATCCAATCAGTCCATCATAAAGGAGATCAGTCCTGGGTGTTCATTGGAAGGACTGATGTTGAAACTGAAACTCCAATACTTTGGCCACCTGATGCGAAGAGCTGACTCACTGGAAAAGACCCTGATGCTGGGAGGGATTGGGGGCAGGAGGAGAAGGGAACAACAGAGGATGAGATGGCTGGATGGCATCACCAACTCAATGGACATGAGTTTGAGTAAACTCCGGGAGTTGGTGATGGACAGGGAGGCCTGGCGTGCTGCGATTCATGGGGTCGCAAAGAGTCGGACGCGACTGAACTGAACTGATTCTATCCAAAGAAGGGTGACGTAATCTGTAAAGAAAAAGAGAAACTTCTGGAAGCTTTAATATAAGCAAGTTACACGATGCATGTGAGGAGTGTAACTAACATTCACCTTTTACTAGCACTTTTTCAGGCATGTGGGAGATCATTGCCTCATCACCTTCAAAATGAAGTGTGACCACTTTTGTTAATGAGATGTGAAATAGATGTAGCAAGTGTCACAGCAGTTGGCAGATTTTAGAGCAGTTTTTGATTCACTGAATTCTCTTCCCCTTCAGAGGAGATCAGAGAACAGGTTGAGTGGGAATTTCCAGGAGGTTCCTCAGTGGTTTTGATAAGCAGAATTCCCCTCAACCCCTTTCCCACCCCCCTATACTCTGTGATGAAAATGTGTGTGTGTGTGTGTGTGTGTGTGTGTGTGAGTCGCTCAGTCATGTCCAACTCTTTGCAAGCCCATGGACTATAGTCTGCCAGGTTCCTCTGTCCATGGAATTCTCCAGGTAAGAATACTGGAGTGGGTTGCCATTTCCTTCCCCAGAATATGTAGAATATGTATAAATGGAGAAGAAGAGTTTTGTTATTGGAAGCCTCTGAAGCTCAGGGGTTATTTGCAGATGCCCCCAAGATAACTGGTTCTTTCTGATACAATGTGAGCTTTTATTCAGACAGTAACGTATCAGGTGGATTTCAGAGGACAAACATTGCAGAGAACTAGCTAGAAGAACCATAGTTCACAGATGGTAAGTCCAGGCCCTGGGAAGGGCCATGACCTTAACTGAAAATAACTCTAAGACTGTGAAGAGCCTCTTGATGAAAGTGAAGGAGGAGAGTGAAAAAGTTGCCTTAAAACTCAACATTCAGAAAACTAAGATCATGGCATCCGGTCCCATCACTTCATGGCAAGTAGATGGGGAAACAATGGAAACAGTGACAGACTTTATTTTCTTGGGCTCCAAAATGACTGCAGATGATGACTGCAGCCATGAAATTAAAAGACACTTGCTCCTTGGAAGAAAAGTTATACCAACCTAG
The DNA here is from genome assembly GCF_033118175.1 of Dama dama. Classification (NCBI taxonomy): domain Eukaryota; kingdom Metazoa; phylum Chordata; class Mammalia; order Artiodactyla; family Cervidae; genus Dama; species Dama dama. Next base: position 20,005,369 of record NC_083688.1, on the reverse strand, counting down.
ACAGCATATTAAAAAACAGAGACATTACTTTGCCAACAAAGGTCTGTCTAGTGAAAACTATGGTTTTTCCAGTAGTCAGGTATGGATGTGAGAGTTGGACTATAAAGAAAGCTGAGCACTGAAGAATTAATGCTTTGAACTGTGGTGTTGGAGAAGACTCTTGAGAGTCCCTTGGACTGCAAGGAGATCAAACCAGTCCATCCTAAAGGAAATCAGTCCTGAATATTCATTGGAAGGACTAATGCTGAAGCTGAAACCCCAATACTTTGGCCACCTGATGCGAAGAACTGACTCACTGGAAAAGACCCTGATGCTAGGAAAGATTGAAGGCAGGAGAAGGGGATGACAGAGGATGAGATGGTTGGATGACATCACCGACTCTATGGACATGAGTCTGACTAAGCTCCAGGAGTTGGTGATGGACAGGGAAGCCTGGCCTGTGCAGACCACAGGGTCGCAGAGTTGAACACAACTGAGTGACTGACCTGAACTGAGACTGTGAAAGAAACTATGTCTAATTGTTTTTGAGTGTTAAAAACAGAAGATTCTTGAAAGAAGAGAGATGACTGAGTGCTGAGGTAAAGTTTAAAAATAATTAATTTAAAATGTAATTAATATTAAATTTAATCTTTCAAAAAGATTGAAGAAGGAGCTACTGGCAGTCTGGCAAAACACATCACATCAAAAGCCTAGGCACATTCCTATCCAGAGAAGGATATAGAAAGATCATAAACTTTGGAAGAAATCAGACCTGGGTGTGAATCCTGAGTGAATTTGTCAAGTCATCCAGTTTCATTCATTCAGCAAATAGTAAACAACTTCATTCATGCACTAACTAACTTCATTCATTCAATAACATTAAAGAACACCAGAAAGGCCACTGTCCTACTGGAGCTGAACTCCAAAAATAGGGAAGCAAGCACTACACATTTAAGCTCTGTGCAGAAAACAGACCTGATATTGTGACCATGAAAAGGGGGCAAAAACAATAATACAGGCCTTGTCAAAGGTCATTACCATTTCACTTTGTTCAAAACTCTCATCTGGCACCAAGTCAAAAGCAGAGATTTCTGTGTCCTTTGTACTTACAAAAAGGACTGCCCTCACTTTCCTTTTGTTTTATACATTTCAAGAGCCAGCTGGGAAACTCTCGACTCTGAGACCATTTTTTAAAAAATCAAAAATTCTGGTTAATTAACACCATCTAGTGAGCATACTCTGAATATTCATTGGAAGGGCTGACGCTGACTGCTGAATTAGATTCCCACAATTGTTTAAGGTGGGCACACTGATGATGCCGATTTATAGAAGAAAAGACCCTAAGCCAGACTAGTAAGTGTGGAAAAGATGCAAAATCTAAACTGTACTGCAGAGACCACACTTAACGTCTCCTGCCTCCTAACCCTGTTTACATCACAAGTTTCTTTCCTGCTCCTTTGTATCATTAGAAGTGACTTGCAGTTGACTGTTGCCACTCCTTCTAAAGTCAATAAAGCCAAGTCTGGACTTCAGTCAAAATGACATCTTTTTAGGAAAAGGCAATTGAAATCCAAATTAAGAAAGCTTCTAGACTTCAGTATAAAGAAGGAGCATTTAACTCCAGCATTGAGGGTTGTTTTTTCCAGGAAGTAATGTCAGTTCATGCAAGACTGTCACAGGCCTCTCAGAATTCTTGGACCCATATTTTATCAACAGAGCACCTGCTATCTCATCTAACAAGGATGGCAGGAGAAAGTTTCATAAGCACTCTCCTTATCAATGTGGAGCAGCTATAGCAACATTGTGGAAAACTCCAGAGAGCTTAAATAAAGATACTTCAACACCTGGGGACTTCCCAGGTGGTGCTAGTGGTAAAGAACCCACCTGCCAATGCAGAAGACCAAAGAGACTTAGGTTTGCTCTATCCCTGATTGGAGAGATCCCCTGGAGGAAGGCATGGCAGCCCACCCCAGTATTCTTGCCTGGAGAATCCCATTCTCAGAGGAGACTGGCAGGCCATGGGGTCGCAAAGAGTCAGACACAGCTGAAGCAACTTAGCACGCAGGCACCTGAGTATACAGACTCCCATTGCTGGGGAGTCCGGTGTAACTGGCTTGGGGTGTTTTAGGATTTTTAGAGGCTCCATAAGAGATACTAATATACAGCCAGAGTTGACATTTGGTGGCATAAAAAGAACAGAGGGGAGTTTATAATTATTCCCTCTACAACCATAAAGGGGAGTGTGTATCTTCATTGATTCACTGTCAGGGCTTCACCTACCTACAGAAGTGCAGAGGTCTAATATACCGTGACCCCATTCTAATTGCAAACAAGTGGTTCTCCACCATCAGCCAGCAAACCACACATTTCACACGTGCTATCTGATGACCAGCTACTGCAGACATCAGCAACCCTGATCCAGAGTAAGGGTTCTTAACCTGGAGATGGAATTCAGGTGGTCTGTGAACCGTGGATGGGAATCAATACTACATCTGTCTTTTCACTAAACTTTCCTGGAAGACCAGCGTTTTCTTCAGCTATGAACACAGCTAACAAACCACAACAGTATCGGCGGTTCTTGAGACTGTACCCACTGGTATCTTTAAGTCACGTTTCAGTTTTGCAGTCATCACGACTTTGAGATTACGGTTGTTTAACAGATCTGCTGTTAGATCGAAATATTCGGTGTAATAATCACGATGCATGTATGTTACTAGATTATGACTTTACTACTTTGATAATTTGTTTCAGTAAAACGGATTCTGAGAATGGTAATGCTGTAAGAAGGATCTGAATGCTTCGCCAGAGCCCATGTGGTCAGTGGCACAAGAAAACGGCTCGAGCCCTGCTCTGCGGACGGTGCCCAGCACGTCCGCCTCCAAGGCCACCTCGGAGAAGAAGCGCCCTCTCAGGCCGGAGGCACCCCGACAAAGCTGGCGTGCGGCCTCCCGTGCACTTCCGCAGATAAGATTTAACGTGAAAAGCCAGTTCAACGCGGCGGAGAATCGGCTGGATGAGCTTTCCCTTTCCCCTCAGCTGCCTCCTGCTCTTGGCATTTCGGAGTGCCCAGACCGCCAGGCTGGTAACTCGAGCCTCCAAATTAATCAAAACACAACAGCACCCAGTTCAAGCCCAGGCAGACAAGACTGGAGCCAGACAAGCTCTCCTCCCGTGACCCCCGGGCCCAACTCCCCAGCCCCGCCCGCCCGCCGGTGCGCCCCACCCCGGGATGCCGCGCACGCTTCCTCCGCCGCCCGCGCCAACAGCCGGTGGCCCGGGCCCTGGGCCCCGGACCGTCCAGACCCGGTCATGGTCGCCTTACCTCGTGGGGACACCCGCCGCCCCGGAGCTGCCGCGGCGCCGGCCCGCGCGGCGCGCACCTCCCGCCGCGCCCAATTCCACGCGCCACTCGGCCCCCGGTTCACCGCGGTCTCACCGCCGCTGCGTCCGGCGGCGGCCGGATGGAGGCGGGTTGAGAAGGGGAAAGTGGCTAGACGGCACCGCCGGGGAGCCCGGAGCCAGCGGGGCCACCCGAGTGCCCACCCCGGCGCGCCTCCCGCTTAATCTGAGGCAGGGCCGCTGGCCACTCCCTCCACCCTGCTCGGTCACCTCCCCTTCGCGCACCCCCCGGGTCCCCACCTCCGACTCGCCACCTCTTACCCCGACTCGCACCACTCTGCCGCGCCGCGACTCCTGAACCTCGGGCGCCTCACCTCCTGCACGCCTTGCCCTGGCCCCGCGGCCACCTGCCCCGCAGGCGCGCAGCCTTTCCTCGCCTCCCGCGCGCGCTGCCCGGGGCTGAGGGACGTCGCCTGGAGAGTTGGAGGGGAGCGGGCGGGGGGGGGACGAGGGCGGGACCTGAGCTACTTCTTCCCTCCCTGGAAGCCTCGGTGGGGAGGCTGAGCCCTACAAAACCCGCCCCGAGCGGGCTGGCCAGGCGAGCTTCACCGCCGGGCTCCCAACGCGCGCCGCGCAGGGGACGCGGGGGCCCGAGAGCCTGCGGGTCCCTGGACCACGCCGGGGCTCTGAGCGGTCGCCCACCATGCGCCCGAGGACCGCGCCGAGGCCGCCGGCGCTGCTGCCGCCGCTCCTGCTTCTGCTCCTGGTGGCGGCGCCCACGGAGGGCAAGGTGAGTACCCGGGGAGGGATGGCGGGGGGGGGGACGGCGCGACCCCCACCCCGCTTCCCCTGGCAGCCTGCCCCGTCCGCGGGGAGCGCTGGCCTTGAACCTCTGCTGGTAGGTGCGGTGTCAGTGGGCTCTAGGCAGACTCCTGGTTGGAGCAAGCGAGGATGCCCCGGGACAGGTGGAATGCGCGGGGTTGGAGGAAGAGGCGAAGGGGGAGGCTTGTTTCTGGTTCCCTAGGGATCAGGGGTGGGAGCTAGCCCTCCAGAGGGAGGGAGAGAGGGAGGCAGGTAGGTAGATGGATGGATAGATGAATAGAAATGTAGGCAGATGTATAGAGAGTGATGTGGGTGGATAGATAATCGCCAGGGATGAGCGCTTGAGAGCACCGGATGTAGAGACGCGCGCGGTCACCCTGGTGAATCAGAGCAGGCAGCATGGCCTGGCAGAGAGGACAGAGGGCTGGAGTCCCAGCCCTGCCACTTCCTAGATGTCATCTCTCACGGAACTCTGACCCCTCCTGTTCCTTCTTGTCAATATTTGCCCTCCGGGGTTCCATCAGTTTTGTTGAGAAAAGCAAATGCATCACTGAAAAGTTAGTAGCACCTTACAGAAGTCATGTTAGGATAAATCAAGCAATCGGTCTCCGTGACTTCTGTTCGAAATGTGAGAGATCCTGGATTCATTTCAATTACCCTGCATATTTCTTGTTATCTGAGAAGATACATTTTTTTTTGTCCTCAAAACTGTTAAGGACTCCTGAAGTAGGCTTACTGGATGTTAACTGGTGGAAGTGCAATTTAACTTTTCAGATGCTTTCTGTGACTTCTATTTTTGTAAGTTTTAAGAACTTAATTTGGGATGGCAATGCAGTATAAATTTCATTTCCCAGGATGGTCAGATTTTTTTTTTTTTTTACAAATTTCATGGTTAAGATTGTGATTGGAAATTAATCATCACATAAGTATGTGTTACATGAAAAGATTCTTCCAACCTACAGTCACAAGTAATCCAAGTATTTTCCTTTTCAGTTAAAATTTATGACATTGCAGGTGAAGCTAAAACCCTCTTTTATCACCTCCATACCTTCCCCCACCCCTGTCTAAAGAAGGGTATCCACTCTCACCACTTGGGTTTCTTTTCAGATATTTTTCTGTGCATGCGTATATGCATGTATAGACCCACAAACAATGTGTTTTGTATGTATTTTTAGCATAATTGATACCATATACCTTATACTACTTAAGACAGTCTGCCTCTTTTTCTTTTTGCATTATTGCAGTTTTCCACAATATGAATATGCCAACTTTAACTGAGCCATTTCCCTATCAATGAACATTTAGGCTCTTTAGTGTTTTATACTCTAAAGGATTTTATAATCCATGTAATCTCTTCATGACGTTGGTCCTAATAAAAATGTGCTTTACCTAGACTAAGGATGACCAACCCAGGTAGCTCAGTACTTCTGAACATGATGACTAGAACTCAATCTAAGTCAGTATAGAATGTCTGCCAGCATTAATCCAGAAACAAATACAAGTGAAAAAAAAAAATAGCTGAAGTATCTGTATGTGTGTGTGAGAAGGGCTGGGTTTGCACATTCTTCTAGAGTCCAAAGAAGAGGGGAGATTAGCAACAGGTGGAAAAAGAGGGAAAATATTACCAACGAGTAAAAATCAGCCTGAAAAAAGGATGCTCTGTGATCATACCGCCTCTACTTATACAAATTTTCAATTATACTGTCTTATTCCTTATTGTTTTTTACATAAGAAATTTTCTGTCTTACTTTTGGCCAAATCTTGGAGGCTACCTGCTGATGTCACAATGAATCCATTCGTATTATTTTTATCATCATTTGAAGTAAGCCTCTGTTAAAACTTTGCTGAGTTACACAGTGTCATTAGAAAGCATGAAATGTGCCCTCATCACATAGCAAAAAAGAAATCACAGCAAATTAACTGATAACTGGTCTGCATGATGCCAGCATGGCTCCCTCCTAAGGGTAATTCTGATGTTGGGTGAGGCTGTTGACCTCTCTGAGCCTCACTCTTTTCATCTGTAACATGAGGGAGTTGAAACCCTTCATGAGGTGAGGTTTAACTGAGTGAGGCTTTGTGGGGAGTGGGGGCACTCTTCAGGGCCAACTAAGTGTTGGCATTCTAGAATTCATATTTAGTAATACCAGAATCCACCTTTTTCAGAAAAGAAGCTGGAAATCTAGTTTCCATTAGGAATCTCTTAAATTCTAAATATTAAATATCTCTTAAATTCTAAATATTAGCAAAGAAAGTAAAACTTTACAGAAGGAACAAACTGTATAAGTGAGAGCCAGATGTAGTCATTGGGCCATCCTATTTATCATCTTTGTGCTACATAGTTACAGACATATTTTGCTCTAAATTCCTGTGATTTCATTTTAGCATTTCTCAAAACAAAGAAATAGTGCTGTTCACCCTCTATTCCGAGTTCAGGCAGGGTGGAACTGTCCACCCACACAATTTGTTCTGAAGAACCCTGAGTAAAATCCTGCTGCTGCTTTGCTGAAGGCATCCAGTTCCAGGCCTGACTGTTCAGTACATGCCCAGTTTTTATAGCTGTTCCCAGGCCCAACTGGAAATTAGGAGGCACTCTGCCTCTGCCACCGGCGGCAGATCTGGGAGAAGTGCAGAGAAAGCGCCTTCTCTGATTATCTGGGGAAGGTGAGATTCATGGTTTGAGATATAGTTTAGCCTTCCTCTATTTGCCTTAAAATTCGAGACAGGGCAGGAATATGGCCAGCAAGTATCAGGAACTGAATAACAGCTGTGTTTAGGGAGGGTGCTTCTCAACTGATTTGGTTTTTAAATCTAAAAACAAAAAATTAAGTTGAATTAAGAAACATTTCAAACAGACAAAAAGTCATGTAACAGACTCCAGTTTATCCGTCTCTGAGATTAAGCAAGTATTAAGTTTGGACCTGTTTGTTCTCCCATCTCTCCTTTCAGGAAAAGAATAAATAAATACAAAAAGTCCTACATTCATTTTTGGCCTCCTCTTCCACGCATGGTTTTATATTTATGCACCATGGATGCGTGTGTGTGTCAGTCACCATAAAAAATAAATGCTATTGTTGTATGGTCCTTCAAGTGTAATAAATGATTTCACATGAGACATACCTATTGGAGCTTGCTTGTGTCAGTCAGCAGGATGTTTCTGGTTTTTATCCATGTTGATAGAGATGTGATTTGTTTACATACATATAAATATAATAGCTGCTGCATATGTAATAGCTGCCACATAGTATTCAGTTACATAAATAAAGTACAATTTATTTTTCCATCTGCCAAACAGTAAGTTTGTTTCTTTGCTCTCCTCTTACAAAATTGAAATGTACAGCTTTGTATATGTACCACTGTTACAACCAGATGTTGAATTGCTAGGGGGACTTCAAAGAGGGTTATCAGAGAAAACATATTAAATTGTGTTAGGGATTGTCAAATCGACTCCAACAACATGCCACAGTAGCTGTTTTCCTATATCCTCAGCAAAACTTGGTGTACTGAGATGTTAATGGATATGAAATCAGATCTTGTTTTGACTAGTGAGTTTAGCATTTTTTGATTGACAGTCTATAATTCTCTCTGAGTGAATTGCATAAATAGGTCTTTGCCTATTTATCTTTTGTGACCTTTGCCTTTTTGTTGCTAGTTAATTAGAAGTTGTTTATATTTGGATACTGAATTAATTCTGCTATTTAAATATGCAGAAAATATTTCATTCCAGGTTTTGGCTTACCTTTTCATTTAGTTATTGGTGCCTTAACATATAATTTTTCTTTTCACTATAATCTCAGACTTATCCATGTTTTCCTTGATTTCATTGATTTTGTGTTTCGCATCTTGTTGAGATCTTTTCCTTCCCCGGGACTATAAAAATATTCTCCTATGGTAAAAAAAATTATAGTTTAATTCTTTTGCATTTAAGACTCAATCTTTGAATTGTTTTCTACTTCTGGGATTATAATCTTATCTTTCTCCATAGAGAAAAAGAATTGTCCCAACATTATTTATTAAAGAGTTCATCCTTTTCCTCACTGTTTTGCTGTGTTACATCTGCAAACATGTGTGCCAAACACTCATTAATATTTGATCTGTTTGAATTCTTACATAGGTCTGTTTATTCGGGGCTTTAATTTCTCACAATGTTTTAGAGTTTTCTGGGTTTTTTTTAATTTCTAAGTATTTGACATTCTTAGTGTTATTATAAATAATATATTTTTAAAAATTTATAGTCTAACTAATAAATTTATTAAAAAGTAGTTGAATTTTATATTTTGACTTTGATCAAGCAACTTTGAATAGTCCAAATGCATTTAAGGCTAAAAAGTTTCCCCTAAACACTGTTTCAACTGCATCATACAAGTTTTGATAAAAACTACTTTAATATCATTAAGTTCAAAATCTTTTCCAATTTTTCTTTGTCTTATGGGTTATTTAAATGTTTATTTCTTAATTTTGAAGCACAGGAAAATTTTTTAGTTTTTTTTTATTGAATTGTGGTAGAGATGATATTCTGACTTCAATTTTTTCTATATTTCTTGTCACTAGATCAAGATTTTTTATCGTGTTATTGAAATTGTGGCATGTGTGCATACATGGGATTTTTTTGTATATCCTATATTTAACCTGAGATTATCTATTTTGCATCGTCTTGAACATTCTCAGGTTTTTTTTTTAATGTTTTTAATTTATTTTTTTAACTTTTTATTTTGGGGTACAGTCGATTCATATTGCGGTAGTTTCAGGTGAATAGCAAAGGAACTCAGCCGTACATACACATGTATCCGTTCTCCCTCCAAACTCCCCTCTCGTCTAGGCTGCCATGTAACGTTGAGCAAAGTTCCCTGTGTGCTGTCTAGGGGGTCCTTGTTGGGGATCCATTGAAACGTAGCAGTGTGTGCATGTTCATTCCAAACACCCAGACTATCCCTTCCCCTTGGCAACTGTAAATTCATTCTCTAAGTCTGTGAATCTCTTCTGTTCTGTAAGTTCATTTGTATCGTATCTTTTTAGGCTCCACATATAAGGGATGCCGTATGATATTTCTCCTGTGTCAGACATTTATTTTTTATATTTCTCTTCCCCACTCTCTACTCCTGGCATTCTCAGGAGCCAAGCTCAGCCTTCTCATTTTTCCTCCAGTTCTTCTGACTTCTCATGTCAGATATCTTTCCTGCGTGACTGAGCTTCTCCCGGTGCCTCCTCCCTGAGAGGCCATTTTGGCTATGGGCTTCACACAGGCACAGCCTCATGTGCCTTGAGACTCCCCCACGGCTTCCTGTTGCACCCCAAAAGTGCAGGCCGGTAACACCTGTGGGGCAAAGCTCTGACCAGCGGAAGGTGGGAACCACTGGATAAACTCTTCTCTTTTCCCCACAGAAGAAGGGTCTTGAACTGCAGAGGTTCTCACAGACTCTCCAGGAGACTTCCTCATCAGTTGTCTTTGAGACCAAATTGTAACATACTGAGAGAGATATTTATCATTTATAACAGATATTTATAATTTAAACCATGTGATTGTATACACTACAAATGGAGGCTAGCTCAGGTCCTTTGGGTCCTAGTAACAAGCTTCCAGAAACCTCTACAATATCTTCAGTATAAACCCGTGCAGGTAGAATATTGATCAGAAAACTCTAAGCTGGATGTCATTTCCAGGTTCAAATGAAACCTGGATAATTCTCATAGGCCCCAGTAAAACTACTAGGAAAACCTAAGTCTTCTTGATAATAACTTTTATTTAAAGGAAAGTGAACCCAAGAAATCACAGTGGCTGCCTTTCTTATGGGCTTCCCAGGTGGTGCTAGTGGTCAAGAACCTGCTTGCCAATGAGGAGGCATAAGAGATGTGGGTTTGATTCTTGGGTTGGAAAGATCCCTGGAGGAGAGAATGGCAACCCACTCCAGTATTCTTGCCTGGAGAATCCCATGGACAGAGGAGCCCGGTGGGCTACGGTCCATGGGGTCATGAAGAGTCATGACCCACCTCCGTTTAGGTTCCTATACAGTGACTGTGATCTTGAAGAATGTGTCCCGGTTGCATTTCCATATCCCTCATCATTGAAAGTTGTCAACAACTTAAATGCTCAAGACAGTCTCTCTAGTGTTCATCAAGGGCTTAGTAACTGTTCACTCTCGTTATTACTGTCATCGCAATCATTCCTATTGCTAACATGTTGGACTTTTGTTTCTCGTGCTGTTTCCCAACCTGCTGTATCCTATGACGTGCTCCCATCCATCTTTCAGTGTTTAATTCTCTCTCCTGCTGTTTGTAATGTCCAGGAGATTTTCGATCTAATATAATTTTCCATAATGAAAAAGATCTCTGGAACTATTCAACAAGGGTTATAACCCCAGATCTATTAATTCCCAGTTTTTTTTAAACTTTCTGCCTTAGTTTCCTCATCTTAAAATGGAAGTAAGAGATCTACCTCAGGATTGTATGAGGATTAAGTGATTTAACACATACAACACACACTTTACCATGCCTGTCACATAGTAATCATCCAGTAAATGTGAAATGTGATTATGTTTATTCACTAAATGTTACTTTCAATGACTATTCTTATTTCTAGATGTTCTTTTGGAGTCTAAGTCTGTCTGGGGTTTTCTGATTTGTTGGGGTTATTTTTCGGTCTTTTTTGTAGGGATTTTTCCCTCCTTTTTATATCTTTAGTCATTCTGCACTTATTTGTATTATCTTTCTGATTCTTTTTGTATGATTTCAAGGTTTGGGAGTGCATCTTGTTTCTCGAGTCTGTTGACTGACACTCATGGGGAGACTCTGTAAATGAGAGATTTGGGGGAAATAAGCCTCCTGTGTCATCACAGCTTGCACCCTCACCCACTCATTGCTCCCACACTGGAGCTGTCCTGTCCTGGGAGAAAAAAAAAAAAGAGCAAAGTAGTTCTAAGGCTCCCAGGGGATTTTCCCCACTTGGACAGACTTATGTAATAACAGTAATGGTTTGGGGGGAGGGGGATGGGTGTACCAAGCATGTTTCCTTTCCTGTTCTCAAGGTCACCCTCCTCAAGGCCTCTCCTACTGCCCACTTCCTCCAAACATGCTATTCTTACATTTTTTAAAGTTTTTTTAAAAATTTATTTATTTTTAATTAGAGGCTAATTGCTTTACAATGTGTTGGTTTCTGCCAGACATGAACAGGAATCAGTCATAGATATACGTACATGTATCCCTCTTGAACCTCCCTCCCACTTAACCACCCCCATCCCAGCCCTCTCCATTGCCCCAGAGCACCAGGTTGAGCTCCTGCCTACACTTTCATTTGATGACCGGGGCAAGGTCAAGGCCACACAGCAAAGCCACCAGCTTCATCTCTCTGAACAGACTAAGGTTCTTGCTCCTTGAGTGTCTCTGTGGGGTTACAGTCCTTGGTTGGTTTCCAAACATGGTCTAGGGAAATAGTCTTCATTAAATGCAATTTGTCATTGTATTTCCCTTATCATTGTTACCGTGTTACTCAGAACAGAATAATAACTGCCCAGCGTTACCTGTGCCTAAGGTTAACTTTGTTAAACACTGCAATTGATTAAGACCCCTAAACCTACATATGTATGAATCGGACAGCTGGGCTGTCTGGTCTACACACACCCTGTGGCCCTTCATCCTTGTGCAGTTAACCACACTCGTGTTGTGACCTTCAGTCAAAAAGCAGCCATCCATCGCTTCTCAGCCTTTTGGCCAAGATCAAGTGTAAAAAGCAGCCATCCACCACAGTCATAGGTTTTTCAAGATCAGTAAAAAAACTTTGTTCTACAAAGTTTATATTCAGCCTCAGCCTAAACTTTGTAATCATAACAGATTTTCACCATAGGTCATTTATTTCACCTCTGTTTTCAGTTTAAGAAAATAAGGAAACCAAAATTGTATCAACTTCTTAACAGGATAGACAAGTTCCATATTAGCCCTACTACCATGGCCTTGAGCTTAACCTCTCTGAGCTGTCTTCCTCTCTAACAATCTGATAAGAAAGCATCTTACTGCAAGTTCTACATCATCTCACAAGATCTAATCACTGGCTCTTGTCTTCTCTAAACACCCACCCATGCGTGTTCTCGTTCCTCCTGGGGATCTTCCGGTAACCCTCAATTAAGACTTCTGGCTTCAAGTATGTTTTCTTAGCCAAAATTGAATTAAATTATATCAGCTTTATATGGAATATAAGCTTTTTTCACTTTCTTTGCTTTTGTAAGTTAGATAAATAAATCTATGTCCACGCCATCCTAGGAGTGGAGCCATAACTGGGAGTCATATGTGTAATTTAAAACTTTGCAGTAGCTACATTAAAAAAGAAAAAAAACAGATGAAATTAATTTTGATCGATTTTATTTATTCTAATATATCCATAACAGTATCAGCAAAATGTATAATCACTATTATAAACATTTAGAGATATGTATCTTCTTTTCGTATTAAATTTTCAAAGTCTGCTGTCTGTTTTGCACTTCTAGAACCTTCCAATTCGACTAACCACATTTCAGGTGTCTATAACCATGTGTGGCTATCATTCTAGATAGCAGAAATCTAGGTAAATTACACCCAGATATGAGAAGGGGTTACAGTCCATAAGCATTTATCTCTGGATAGAATACATTTGCTCTGATCACTAGCCATAAAAAATAAACGTGGCCAAATAATAAACATCAATTAAAGAGAGTAAATCAGCATGGGTTGTGCCTAAATTCCCATGCAAGTTTTTTCTCCAGAAAAGTAAGATAGTTGGCCTTGGCTGCAATGTTTAAAACTATGCAGATTACCATTTGTACAAGTTGAATTGTATTGCAATTATATTGCTCCATTATCAAAATATGAGTAAGTTATACACACTCAAAAATTGAAGACACATCACAAAAACAGCAAACACTTGGCAAAAGAAATGGAGAAAATTATGAATGTATTGAAAACCAACATGTTACACCTTGCGTTTCATAAACTATAGACTGTGTGCTTAGTCCTGTCTGACTCTTTGCCACCCCAATAGAATGTAGCCCGCCAGGTTCCTCTGTCCATGAGATTATCAAGGCAAGAATACTGGAGTGGTTTGCCATTTCCCCCTCCAGGAGATCCTCCTGACCCAGGGACTGAACCCATGTCCCCTGCATTTGCATTGGCAGGCAAGTTCTTTACCACTGAGCTACCTGGGAAGGCAAACTATAGACTAAGTTATCACTAAAGCTCAGCCAGGTAACAAGGCTAGTGTTAGCCTGAACAAGTTGCTTCCAAAAAGGTCTCTAGTTTTCTTACCTGAAGATGATGCTCAATACATCATATTATTAGTGCTCAATACAGTACTTGATACAAAGTAATACCCAGCTTTTAAATAATAAAGATATTATTTATCTTTAATAAAAGCAGGAAAGAGAGAACAGGAGAAACACATGGGCACATGGCGAGGTGCTGGGGATAAACCAAACAGCCTGAATCCCTAACCATGATGGATTTGGGATTCTAGTGGAGTAGAAGAGAGAGACAGGAGCTCAGTAAACAAATGTGCAACTATGAATCTTGGTACCTGCTGGAAGAGAATGGGATGTGGTGAAGAAGAAGAAGAGGTTCTATCTTAGCCCACCTTTCTGATAAAGCAGCATACAAGCTAAGGCCTAAGGAACCAGCGTGGAGACAGCCTTGGGAAGCTCTGAGGAATATGGTCCAGGACTTCTAGACAGTGGAGGGAGGCAAGACACTTTCAATCTTTTGGCTCCTGGGTTGTCAAAGCATAAAACTAAGACCAACAGAACTTTTTTTTTTAAAGGGAGGGGGAAGAAAAGAGCTGAGTTTATTTACTCACCACCAAGGGAACACATGCCCCTGAAGGAATATGCTGAGTGTTTTGTTAGAGGTGGGAGGAAGGATGGGGAACAGGGAGGCAGGGGACCCCAGAGAAGGACGACTCATGGTGGTCCTACTAATAAGGATGGAAAGCTGCTCACTGAACAGGGTGGGATAAGTCCACAGGCCTGTATGTAGCTGATTGTGGCATGATTTTAAGGTCTGCACTGAACAAATAAGTATTTTAACAAAAAAGGTATGATGCTGTGTTTATGCTATTTACAAGATAGTTGTCACATTAGTAATGGATGAGTAACAAATTCACAGAACGGTTTGGTAATGGGCCCACATATAAAGTGGTGTGATGAAAACCTTCTTTTGCTAACTGTCTCTTCTCAGTCTCAAAGGGATGGGTCTGGGTTTGCCCCATGTGGCTGAGAAGAGGTTAAGCTGAGCCAAAGAGACCTTGTCTCAGGTGACGTAGGCCCATGCCGGGGAAGGCGCTAAACCAGGGAAGGATGAGATACACTTAAGGACTGGAGACCTCCTCACTCCAAACCCAGTAGCACCAACCTCTCTTGAGTGCAGGTCTGGGACACAAAATGTCATGTCAGGCTCCACTCCAGGCCTCCCCGACTGGAATCTGCACTTAATGAATTCAAAGGATTCCTGGGCATATTATTGTCTGAGAACTGCATTGGCCTTGATAAGGACACTGGAGGGTCCTTCAAACTGTGATTGGCCCTGGAGTATTTCAGGACAGTGACCTGACCCCAATTTTAAAGATCTGTGTGGCTGATCCCCAGGGAAGGTTGACTGCTCTCTCCCTGGGAACCCAGCCTACGTGAAGGAGAAGTAACCAAGCAGGAACCAAGCCTTGCTGGTGCTTTCTCCTTGGATTCTTGGATTCAGAAAGAAAGGAAGATGAACCAGTCTAGACCAGTAGAGCAGGTGCTCAGTCTGTCTTAATTGATTCAGTGAGGTTAATTTGAGAATTATTTATGTACAGACAAAGGTTAAAAATCCACTTCAAGAAAAAAAAAATCTAGTCCATAGTGTGCCGCTCTGACACAAGGTCAGGCTATCAAAAAATATTTCCCTTTAAGAAGTCCAAAAAAGATGGGATATATGTATACATATAGCTGACTCACTTTGCTGCACAATATATACTAACACAACATTGTAAAGAAACTACACGCCAATAAAAAATTTTTTAGCAAGATACAACAACAAACTTTAAAAGAAAAATATCTCTACATATCTTGGTAGGTCTTATGTATGTATGTGTGTATACATGTAAATATACACACAAATATATTTAAAGAATATTTTATAGTCTCAGAATGTTGATGTTGATTGTTATAGGAAGATAGTGGCCCCCAAAAGTATAATTTTCAGAACTATTTAAAAATGTAACCATGTAACCAAAAATATAAGAATCTTTTCTTTTTCTGACAGTAGTTTTGGGGAAAGTTAGGAATTTTCCATTTTTAATCTTTAAGATTGATGTTTGTTAATTAGATTGTCTTGCCGAATTGATTTCTTAGAGAAGTGATCCCAGTGTTTAAAAATAAGTTCAAGTGTATTTAGAAACCTCGGGAGGTTTGTCATTATGTAGACAAAACAGTCAGGTCATTGGATTTTTTTTTCCCACCAAGATATTTTGTTGTTGCATGAACTTTTCAAGCAAAGGTTCAGCAAGCAGAAAGCTGAGAAATTTACAGTATTATCCTTTTGAGTCAAATGACAAAGTATGTCTGAGAAGAGGCAACATGGCTAATATTCATTTCTTTGTTTAACCAGATGATAGGATAATTTTATGCTGTTTATTTATGTATGAAATCGTGAAGACTGAAGAGTTTACATACTGGCTTTAAAAATAAAAGGTTGAAAAAAAAAGGTTGATTAAAAAAAAAGGTTGTATGTGTTGTACAAACTTTGTAAAATGTTTAAAAGTACAAAATGAATTATAAACATAAAAATTATCCATGATCATATTACCCATAGACAATTGCTATTAACATTCTGGTCAGTTTCCTTCCCGACTTTTATTCTGCTTTTTTTTTTCACCTAAGAATAGACTGAAAAAAATTTCCTGGGTCATTAATTTTTCCAAATATTACTTTTAATTATCTACAGAGTGCTTCATTAGAGGTGGTACTATAACTTATTTAACTAATGCCCTTCTACTGAATATTTTGGTTATTTCCAATTGTTTAGAAATAATACTACAATGGAACTCCTTGAAAATAAACATTCATTAAAACTACACTTTAAATGATTTTGTGTGTAGATACTTTCTTGTTAGATGTCTGACTTTGTGCTTTTCTGAGAGCTAGATGGCAAGGTGTTATCATTCCTGATTTACAGGTGAGGGTCTGATCCAAGAGTGTTCACCAAGTTAGTGGAAGGAGTGGATTTAGAACTGGGAGTTCTGGCTCTTCAATAAAGCTCTTTCCTACCAAAACATCACAGATAACGGAAAGAGTATCAGATGCCACGTCATGCATTATTTAGATAACTAAGTACTATTTGAAATAAAATTGAATTTTTAAATGCTTCAGTTATCAAAAATGAATGATTCACGACACTGCTATCTTTTTACAATCACAACACTAATGAAATACCTTATTTATTTATTTATCTTGCCAATCTAGAAAGATTTTAACTCATTTCCATGTCTCTTCCCCTACTGGACTCCTTGGAAGACAGATGTTATGTCTTACCCATCTTTGTGATTCCAGCTCTTGACATCGTACTTGGTGTTACTGGTCCTCAATGAATGTTTGTAGAATTGGATGTACATTTTATTAAACACTAAAACAAAAAGGTCAATAAAGAATTAACAGGCTGATTCATGTTGGTGTCTGGCAGAAACCAACACAATATTATAAAGCAATTATCCTCCAATTAAAAATAAACAAATTTTAAAAATAAAACAAGCCTGCCTATTTGAAAAAAGAATGAACATACCTTTTAAACCGTTGGCATAAGAATAAAAATAAAACGCTATTTTTCAGATGAAATATTTTTAATGATTATAGTCCATTTTTAGATATTATAGCATATTAGCTATATTCTCTTACAATATATCCTTGTAGCTTATTTATTTTATATAGTTTGTACCTCCCACCCCCTCCCCCTAACATGCCCTTCTCCCTTGCCCTCTCTACACTGGTACCGCTAGTTCATTCTCTATATCTGTGAATCTGTTTATTTTTAATTATATTCACTCTTTGTTTTATTTTTTAGATTCCAGACATAAGTCATAGCATACAGTATTTTATCTTTCTATGTCTGACTTATTTCACTAAGCATAATACCCTCCAGTCCATCCATGTTGTTGCAAATGGCAAAATTTCATTCTTTTTTATGACTGAGTGGTATTCCATTAGGGCTTCCCCGGTGGCTCAGGGGTAAAGAATCTATCTGCAATGCAGGAGATGCAGGTTTGATCCATGGATTGGGATGATCCCCTGAAAGAGGGCATGGCAACCCACTCCAGTATTCTTGTTTTGAGAATCCCGTGGACAAAGGAGCTGGTGGGCTACAGTCCCACCAGGTCACAAAGAGCCAGACATAACTGAAGGGACTTGGTACACACACACATGCACGCAGTATTCCATTGTGTGTTTATATCACATCTTCTTTATTCATTCATCCCTTGATGGACATTTAGATTGTTTCCATATCTTGGTTGTTGTAAATAATGCTGCTGTGAACATTGGGATGCATGTATCTTTTCAAATTAATGTTTTTATTTTCTTCAGCTATATACCCAGGAGTGGAATTACTGGATTTTATGGTGGATCTATCAGGCTTCTCAGGTGACACTAGTGGTAAATAACGTGCCTGCCAGTGTAGGAGACTTAAGAGACTCAGGTTCCATCCCTGGGTTGGGAAGACCCCCTGGAGGTTGGCTGCCCACTCTAGTATTCTTGCCTGGTGAATCCCATGGATAGAGGAGCCTGGCAGGCTACAGTCCATAGGGTTGCAGAGTCAGACACAACTGAAGTGCCTTAGCATGGATGCACACATGGGAGTTCTATCAATATTTTTAATTTTTTGAGGAGCCGCCGTACTATTTTCCATACACCAAGTTACATCCCACCAACAGTGTACAAGAGTTCCCTTTTCTCTACATCCCTACCAACATTTGCTATTTGAGTTTGAAATGAAATATTGAATGCTTAATTCATTAATTCAGCTAATTAGAATTAGATAATGCAAAGATACAACCAGCATGGCCCATCCTCAATTTATGGAATATGCCACCAAGTGAAGGGTTTTGATAAGTATGCAGACAATAGGAATGAAATTATACATACTGTCACACGGCAAATATGCAAAAGTGAAATCAGAGTGGAAGTGAGAAAGAAGAGAGATTTGTAAATGTACGGAACATTGAACGTGTAGGCTGTATATTAATCAAATCTGTGATGGCAGTAGAGCCAGAAAGTAGTAAGATTTCAGTGACTTAAAAACATAGCTTATCCTCAAAGTAGAGTACCAAAAAAAGAGGTGGAACGAGTGTACTTATATAACCACGTGGAGTTACCGGCTGGTATTTTCACCTTCTTCAGCCTCGGCCTCAGCTGGAGCTCTTCAGCGTTTGGCAGCAATGTCCTCAAGGTTTGCACACGTGGACTGGATTCTCCTTCATTTGCTCTCTTAGGCAAAAGCAGATTCCACAGTCCCTTCCAAAAAGTGATAAAAACGTAAGAACAATACTGCATCTGAAATCTCATGAGATAAGGTTCCTGCTGATTGGAGGCCAGACTATGTGCCCCTGAAGATGCCAGCGCTCTCTGATTGCTGCAGATAAGGCTGGAAAAAGTCAAGGGGTTGATTTATCCAGTACCACGTGGGCCTGGGGTTATGCCCACAGCACTAGTCAGAGTGTCTGCTCACTGAGACCTGCTCAGACCTCTTGGAGATGAAGCATTCAGAGGGCATGTGACCAGAACAAGCAGCATCTCCAGACCCTAGGAGGGCAGTCTTGCAGGCAAGGATATCTGAGGCTCCCTGCCAGTCAAGAGAGGCCACACTGAGCCGCAGTCAGAGCCCTGTACTCTCTGCCAGCAGGAAGGCACTGTTGTGACAGTCTGGGGCAAGTCACTTGAATTCTAAGACTCTTCATTTCCTCAATCATAAAAATGTGGTCATAAAACCTCTCTCTCCTATTTCCAGAAATAATACAGTTGAACACATCTTGCACACAGTTAAGCATGCTACAAATGCCAAGTAGTATTGAGATAGGAATGAGTTTCAATATCAAGAAAGCTGTAGTCCAAATACGTTTCTTATACTCATTCTAATTCTCCTATTATTTTGTGACCTAGTATCTACTTCCTGGAATGTATTAAGGAGTGTCTTGTTTTCAAAACTATTACTCAGTGCATTCTTTGCCACTGGTATTTTCTAATAACATTATTTGGAAAGCTCAGCAGAAATGGCATCCTCCCGTAGCACTGTCCCTGTCAAAGAATGAACAGTTTATTGACTTTACACCATCCCGTGTAAATACTGATGCTAAAACTCAGCCGATGATTTCATGGCTTTGATGGTGACTTTCCAAACACCTCAACTGAAATACCTGTTAAGTACAGAGATAGTCCTGCATAATATTTAATACTAATAATCTGTCCCTTTCTAATCTTTAAGATATAGGCTCTTTGGCCTGTATTTAAAAGACAAGTCCTGTAGCCAGCTTTGGCACACTCCCTCCCTCAAATTCTGTTAATATGTAATCTGCTGCAACTGCGTAGAAAGTGTAAATTCATTTTGTGCCCATTCACAGATCATCTTAGGTGCAATGCATTGAGCTAAGTAAACTCTTGGAGTGCCTTCCAACAGAGGATTGATCCTTGAGGAGTTTCATGCTGAAGCTGCTAGAACTCATTATCAGACCTGGCAAAATATTTTTTCTGTGTTGATTTTTTCTTCCCTAACAATAAAAGTAATATATGCCCATTTGTGAACATTTGAGATATAAAGATAAATATAAAGACAATGCAAAAAAAAAAAGTACTCCTAATATAAGAACCTAGGGGCAGCCAGTGTTAATATTTTGGTATATTTATATAAAAATAAAGCCATACATCATATACATATTGTATCCCACTTTTTTTGATGTTGTATTACATTGTTAATATTTTCCCACATCATTAAGCATCTTTAAAAATGAATGCATACATTTCATGGTGTTTGTTGTTATCATTTTTGTTTGGTTGCTAAGTTGTGTCCAACTCTTTGTGACTCCATAGACTGCAGCATGCCAGGCTCCCCTGTCATCATGTTTATATACCATAATTTAACCTAAAATTTTGATATTATAAAGAAAACTATGAAGAATTCTTCCCTGCTTATAATTTTTTATAATAAGCTCACAGAGTTATTTAGATCAATTGGCATGCTTTTTTCTTTCTTTATACCACAAGTTCTACTCATCCAGTAATAAACATAATTTAAATACTAAGCAAGAAGAAAACACAATTATGCAAATCTTATTATGTAAATATAACTAGAGCTAACATTTTTCTATAAATTCTATTTTTTTTAACTTAAACCAAAATGTGACTTGGTGTATGATATGAGCAGAAGATATAAATTTTAAAAATTTCTCCTAAGTAGCAAATTTACCCATCATATCTACAGTGATCTACCCATCTCCCATCGATTTCTAGTGATCTCAGTTCTGCCCCTAAAATGGATATGTTGAATACAGTCAAGATTTTCTTAGAATGCAAGTCTGAGGATGAGATACACACAAATTAAATATGGTGTTTAGCAGTCATTCCCCTTGTTAAAGACCTGGAGTTAGCCTCGTGTTAGATAGAGCTAAAAATTCTCACCTCAGCCAGTCCACCATTTCTTGGTGCCCTGCACCCTTGTCCTCAGCTGTAAATCTAGAATGAGATTGACTCAAAAATCTCCATTATCCCTTACCATAGAACATCCCATTGGTTTTAGATCATTCCAAGCATTTGGAGAGAAGGTGCTATTTCCCAATGTGCCTTAATTTCAATCAGTGAAAATTTTTTCCCTCTCAATTGCACTCTACCTGCCCTATCCCCTCCTGCTTCTCTCATGCATTTTTATGAGCTCCCAGCAGGTGACATTTGAGCTTACAATCTACTGGATTTTTTTTTGTTTTAATTTTAGGTTTCTTGAAGGCCAACCTGACTAAAACCATGCATCTAAATTAGAACTAAATTGATTTCCTTATGTCAAATTGAGCAGTAACTTGATAAGCATTCTAGTGCATTATAAGCCCAGGAGTAGATTATATAGTGATTGTATTATAATCTTATATGCAAATAATAATGTAGAGAAAAACAGGATTGAAATAAAGAAAAGACCCAAAAAAACTCACAATTTTGTAAAAGAGGAAAATGTTGGAAATTCTGACCTGCACCTGCTGAAACACAGGATCAGTCAGACCCCTCTTGAATCATCACACATTAGATTCAAGAACTTTTCTTTAAGCAAGTTAACATAAATGTCTTGGAAAGAAATGGAGATCATTCTGTCATTTTTGAGATTGCACCCAAGTACTTCATTTTGGACTCTTTTGTTGACTATGAGGACTACTCCATTTCTTCTAAGGGATTCCTGCCCACAGTAGTAGATATAATGGTCATCTGAATTAAATTCGCCCATTCCAGTCCATTTTAGGTCATTGATTCCTAAAATGTTGATGTTCACTCTTGCCATCTCTTGTTTGACCATGTCTAATTCACCCTGATTCATGGACCTAACATTCCAGGTCCCTATGCAATATTGCTGTTTACAATATTGCCAAACATTCATTGGATCAAATTGGCAACATCTGTTGGATCATTGAAAAAGCAAGAGAGTTCCAGAGGACCATCAACTTCTGCTTTATTGACTATACCAAAGCCTTTGATTGTGTGGATCAAAACAAACTGTGGAAAATTCTTCAAGAGATGGGAATACAAGATCACCTTACCCACCTCCTGAGAAATCTATATGCAGGTCAAGAAACAACAGTTAGAACCGAACATGGAACAACAGACTTGTTCCAAATTGGGAAAAGAGTACGTCAAGACTGTATATTGTCACCCTGCTTACTTAACTTATATGCAGGGTACATCATGCGATGTACTGGGCTGGATGAAGCACAAGCTGGAATCAAGATTGCTGGGAGAAATATCAATAACCTCAGATATGCAGATGACACCACCCTTATGGCAGAAAGTGAAGAGGAACTAAAGAACATCTTAATGAAAGTGAAAGAGGAGAGTGAAAAAGCTAGCTTAAAACTCAACATTCAGAAAACTAAGATCATGGCTTCCAATCCCATCACTCCATGGCAAATAGATGGAGAAAAAATGGAAACAGTGACAGACTTTATTTTCTTGGGCTCCAAAATCACTGCAGATGGTGACGGCAGCCATGAAATTAAAAGATGCTTACTCCTTGGAAGAAAAGTTATGACCAACCTAGACAACATATTAAAAAGCAGAGACATTACTTTGCTGACGAAGGTCCATCTAGTCAAAGCTATGGTTTTTCCTGTAGTCATGTATGGATGTGAGAGTTGGACCATAAAGACAGCTGAGCACTGAAGAATTGGTGCTTTTGAACTGTGATGTTGGGGAAGACTCTTGAGAGTCCCTTGGACTGCAAGGAGATCCAACCAGTCCATCCTAAAGGAGATCAGTCCTGGCTGTTCATTGGAAGGACAAATACTGAAGCTGAAACTCCAATCCTTGGCCACCTGATGGGAAGAACTGACTCATCTGCAAAGACCCTGATGCTGGGGAAGATTGAAGACAGGAAGAGAAGGGGATGACAGAGGATGAGATGTTTGGATGGCATCACTGACTCTATAGACAAGAGTTTGAGCAAGCTCCAGAAGTTGGTGATAGACAGGGAAGCCTGGCGTTCTGCAGTCCATGGGGTCGCAAAGAGTCAGACACAACTGAGCGACTGAACTGAATTGAACATGAATGCAATGTGTTTAGCATTTTTTTTATGTAAAATCAGGAGACTAAAGGAGATCAGTCCTGGGTGTTCATTGGAAGGACTGATGTTGAAGCTGAAACTCCAATCCTTTGGCCACCTGATGCGAAGAGCTGACTCAATGGAAAAGACCCTGATGCTGGAAAAGATTGAGGGCAGGAGGAGAAGGGGATGGCAGAGGATGAGATGGTTGGATGGCATCACCGACTCAATGAACACGGGTTTGGGTGGACTCCGGGAGTTGGTGATGGACAGGGAGGCCTGGCGTGCTGTGGTTCATGGGGTCGCAAAGAGTCGGACATGACTGAGCAACCTAACTGAACTGACTGACAGGAGATTAATACCAGTTACTCTCAGCATCTACCCACTAACATACTGTAAATTATTTACTTGGGAATCTATTTCAGTGAATTTTACCTTTAGGAGGTAGCAGTAGGAAAAGCTTCGCTAAAGCCAGACTTGTTTTTGCATGTGAAAATGTTGTGCTTTTTCATTTGAATAAATCACTGAATTGGTCTAAATAGAGTGGATTCTTTGTTGTTGTTATTATAAGCTTTTCTGGTCTAGAATTTTCCTGTTTACTCACTATGAAGAAGGACAGTGCTTTTCGCTTCTAAAATTGGAGTGGTAGTTCTGACTATAAGCAAATTGAAAATGATCATGTTCATCAGAATCACCACAGTGAACCATGACCCAAGAGATGATTTCCAACAGTCCATCTCTGGGGCCTTGAAGAGAAATACAAGTGTGCATAGCCATGCATGAGTATAATAACACACACCTATAGATTTCTATATATGATGATGGTTAAATGTTACAGTGTCTATAAATGTTTGGCACAGTGTCTGGCGTGTTCAACCCACTCCAGTATTCTTGCTTGGGAAATCCCATGGACAGAGGAGCCTGGTGGGCTATAGTCTATGGGGTCACAAAGAGTTAGACACGACTTAGCAACTAAACCACCAAACCACCACTGGCGTGTTGGGAGCTCAGTACTTGTTCATGGCAGTGGGTGGTGGTATTTGGCAGTCTTTGACCAAGTCAGATCTGGTTTTTCTTACTAGAACCCAGAAGTCAAACTGCTTTTGTTAACTTTGCAATCTCTTCTTGCATACTGAGAGGGTTGTTGAGCTGTTCATTTAAAAAAAATGAGATCCTGGTTATATGGCAAGTTATCTGTTTTAATTTCAGTTTACCAAGGGGGATACACATGAATTAAATTAGAATTGTTCCTAATAACATTATATTCAAGGACATTGGGTTTATGAAAGATTTGACTTTCCAACATGTGAAGTGATTTCAAAGTAGACACATTCTCAAAGGTTGTACTATTGTGCTCAGTCACTTTAGTCATGTCCAACTCTTTATAGCCCCAAGAACTGTGGTCCACCAGTCTCCTCTGTCCATGGAATTTTCCAGGCAAGAATACTGGAAAGGGTTGCCACTTCTTACTCTACAGGATTGTCCCAACCCAGGGATGGAACCCCTGTCCCTTATGTCTCCTGCATCGGCAGGCAGATTCTTTATCAGTGGGCTACCTGGGAAGCCTATATTTAAAGGTTATGCATTTTTAAAGGGAGGAGAGTGGTTCTGCTTATTTTCCTTTTTGCCATTTTTAAAAAAAATTGAAATTATATAGATACACATCTTGAATTGTTCTCCTTAATATACAGCTTTGGGGGCAGATGAGCCTGTGATAATGGTGAACAGCATAAGGACAGGGTGAATCTGAGGAATGTCTCAGAAACCAGAACCCAGAAACATCTGAATATTCTAATCAGAGACCAGAGGGAAGTAGTGTGTGGGAATAAGAGAGACATAAATCAGAGGGTTCTTTAATTGTATTTGACTTCAGACCTACCTGGTCAACCCAAGGAGAAGATGGACTCAAACTTGGTGGTTATCGAACTTGGCCAGAAGGACCCAAACTGAGAGGAGACAGTATGTCCAAGGCTAACAAACAGACAGAGGGAAACCAGTCAACACCCAAAAAACGAGTGTAGTGGACATCTGCTTTTCTCGCCTGCCCAGACTCCTTCCTTCCTTCTGGTGATAGCATGTTGATTTTACCTCGTTGCTTGTGCCAAGGCTTGGCACGTGACCTCAGCTGAGCCAGTCAAGTGCCCTCTCCCAGGAATTTGAATCTTCAACTGAAAGCGCAAGGAGCTTATTCATCCTGACAGCAGTGCCCCGAAAAACTTTCCGTTCGTTTTTGTACCTTGATCCTCACCACAGCCCTCGGGCTGGTCTTTTCTGAGGCCTGTTGATTTAACTTTTCTTCAACTTCTGTGTGCTGCTCCATGTCATTCCAGCAAATTCCTCTTTTATCATTGAGTTAGCCTACATAATTTCTGTTGCTTGCCACCAAAGAACCCTGGCAGGGATTCAGGAATCCAGACAGCAGTCTGGCCAGCAGAAATGGTGGGTCAGCAACCCTCTACCCCAGTCAAGGAGTCTCTTATATTAACATGTGAGGAGAGAGTTCCCCTTAGGAGCAACATTCAGGTCGACAAGTGCGCATGGATGAACTTTTGCTAGGAAACTCATCTGGCAGTCATCCAGGATGGACTGGGGAATGTGAGAACTGAGTTACTGATTAATCATTGCTTATCACCGAATTATGAGGCTCTTTCTGTTTTGTATGCAACTGAGAGCCAGCCCCAGTCAAAGCGAAATTGACTCAATCAATTGATGAAAGAAATAGTAGCCATTGAAATATTAGGCTTCCCCGGAGGCTCAGTTGGTAAAGAGTCTGCCTGCAATGCAGGAGACCCAGGTTTGATCCCTGGGTCAGGAAGATCCCTTGGAGGAGTAAATGGCAACCCACTCCAGTATTCTTGCCTGGAAAATCCCATGCACAAAGGAGCCTGGGGGACCTAGAGGCCACGAAGTCATGAGCTGGCAACTAAACCACCTCTGAAATATTGTCTCTTCCCAAAACATGTCACTTGGAACAACTACTTAGCACATTCATGAAGGTAACTTTGTTTGCCAGCTTGATTTTAGCCCTCAAAAAGTTCTGGCCTCTGCTTTTTGTACAAGAAAGACCTGGTCAAATGCTATATTTTGGTATTCATGTCTAAGTCTATTTTCATTAGTTATATCCTTTTATTTTGCAAGGCCTGCCTTTTTTTCCTCACCAACAATAATTTTTAACTGTTTTAAATAACTTAATTTGAACATGCTCAAAGTTTATATGCAGAACCAAATAAACTGAATAGAGCATTTTAACAATAAAAAAGTCTGATCTTTTCTTTCTCTCATTATGCACATTTTGGAAAACTTCTGTCTAAACTTGTGTACACATTCTTGACCTTTACTTTGCATAACTGATTTGTTTGACTCTTGACATTAGGCTGATTTTGTTTTTTTTTAAGAAGTGGATTCAGTCAACCAAATTGTAAAAAATAAAAAGCTCTGGCCAAGTACAAGGTTTGGTTGATGATTGATGAAATGAATGGGTGGCTTGAGGTGATTTGTCTCAGCAGTTACCACAGATAGTTAGTGCAGGGGATTGCTAGTCAGAACACCAAGAACAGGTAAAATCTCCAGGTGGACTGGTTAACACAAGAAAAGCAACCTGGCAAGCTTTTCTTTTTTAAAAAGTAATTTTTATTGGAGTATTGTTGTTGGTGGCTCAGATGGTAAAGAATCTGCCTCCATTGCAGGAGACTCAGATTCAATCCCTGGGTCAGGAAGATCTCCTAGAGAAGGGAGTGGCTACCCACTCCAGTATTCTTGCCTGGCGAATTCCATGGACAGAGGAGCCTGGTGGGCTAGAGTCCATGGAGTCACAAAAAAGTTTGACAAGACTGAGCAACTAACACACACGCACAGTTGCTTTGCAATGTTGCGTTAGTTTCTACCATATAGTGAAATGAATCAGCCACATGTATGTGTGTATATATCCTCTCCCTTTTGGACTTCCTTCAGGTCACCACAGTGCATTAAGTAGAGTTCCCTATAATGTACAGTATGTTCTCAATAGTTACCTTGTTTATACATGGTATCAATAGTGTATATGTGTCGATCCCGTCTCCCAATTCCTCCCACCCTGTCTTTTCCCCTTGGTATCCATATATTTGTCTCTAACTGGCTAACAAGCTGTTTTTGCTCTTGAGTATCAGGCAAAGCTTTCATTACTATGGGAAAGGCAGTGCAAAATGCAGGTTTTAGGTTCATCTTCAAATACAAAAGGAGAATGTGTTTCATTTAATTTTTTATACAGTGTACCGATTTCCCTCCTCTCCCATGCTGCTATTTTAATCTTTTATAAATATTTGGTCCCATTGAGATCAGAGGGTGAGGCCCCTGTTGAGACCTGTGGGTAGTTGTGGTCCCAATTGTGGTCCCAAGTCACTTCAAATATATTTGAAGTTGTAATTAACTTATATCTTCAAAAGAAAATTTGAACCCATCAAGGAATAAGTATTTGAGAAATGTCTATTAAAGTATTTACTGTATCTTTAATACACTTAGCAGGAAAATTAAACATTAATGCTAGCAATACAGAGTCAAAATGTAGAGAAAATGAAGATAATTTAGTTCTTGACAATACCATAATCTGAGGTGCTTCTCAGAGGGACAGAAAATTCTACCCAGAGCAACTAGTTAGAAACTACTCGGAAAAAAAAAAAAAGAAACTACTTGGACCAACTCCTGTCACTGATGGGTCTCCTCACTAGACATTTTCCGGTTATTTTCACTACACATGGTGAAACTGCAGGTGCTTAACTGCACATTTCTCCTATCCTTGGCATGAAAGAAAAGTGAAAGTGAAGTAGCTCAGTCGTGTCCGACTCTTTGCAACCCCATGGACTGTAGCCTACCAGGCTTCTCCCTCCATGGGATTCTCCAGGCAGGAATACTGGAGTGGGTTGCCATTTCCTTCTCCAGGGGATCTTCCCGACCCAGGGATCGAACCCAAGTCTCCTGCATTGCAGGCAAACGCTTTAACCTCTGAGCCACCAGGGGAGCCCATCCTTGGCATATATGGTCTTTAAAAGTTCAGAGTACCTGATTCAGGATAATAGAATAATTCTCCATTTTCTTCAGGAGTCAGGAAGCTCAGCCACCTTTCAGATATTGACTTCCCGAATTACTGAATAGGCTTCCTAGGTGGTTCAGATAGTAAAGAATCTGCCTACAATGGGAGAAACCTGGGTTCAGTCCCTGAGTTGGGAAGATCCCCTGGAGGAGGGCATGGCAATCCACTCCAGTCTTCTTGCCTGGAGAATCCCTATGGACAGAGGAGCCTGGCGGGCTGTAGTCCATGGGATCACAAAGCATCAGACACGACTGAGCAACTAAGCACAAGTTGCTGAATGGGTTCTTCGGAAAACTGAGAAAACTAGAGATAAGGTGAGATGAGGATGGGGGAATGATGGTGATCACACTTCTCCAGCTGGGATGAGATTGGTACACCTGGCTCTGCTTGTGCTAAAATGGACTGTGAATGGTGTGGCAATGGCGGGAGAAAAGTATGGCAGAAGGGAAGCCCCCTATACAACCCAAATGAGTTCATTTGCTGTTTTGGATATACATAGATAGATAGATATAAATAGACATAAATATACATGCATACATGCATATATGTGAATGACACTTTTTTAATGGGGAACAAAGATTCTCCCAGTATCTCAAGAAATTGTTTTCTGTAAATATATGCACTGAACAATAAAAGAAACAGGAATCTAAATCTTGAGATCTCATGGATAGCAGAAGCTAGTTTAGGGCATGTTTAGTAACCAAGTCACCTCATTGTCCCTTGAACTGCAGGAATTACAGCAACCCTGCAGAAGTCACTGTCCCAGCTCATCAGCCACCTCACCGTCTTTCCTGTGTGTTCCAGCTCCTGCTTTCTACTGACTCAGTTTCTGCATCGTGGTTTCACATCTTCTCATTCACATCTTCTCCTGCCAGACTGTCTCCCTTCTGCCTTCTCTGTGTTGGTCTGGGCTTCTGTTCCCACTATCAAGCACCTAATTCCCCACTCCAGGGAGAATCTGATCTGTGCAGCTAATAACTGCATCTTTGCCCTGATAATAGCTTTTGGGTCAGGGTAGACCACAGGACAATGGATTCACCCCTTTGGGCCAACGAGGTGTGCCCAAGGACATGATCCATAATAAACTCACAAACAACCCCTATTAGCTTGCTTCTATGGGGTCTTATGAGAACAGTGCCTCAAAAGTACTTCCTTTTAAAAATTAAAGTAAATGCTAGTAACATGAGATATTTATCTGATTGTTCTGCTCCAATAAAAAGTATTTTAAACCCAAATCTAACAACATTTCTTTATAGGAATCCTGGTTTATTTTTCACTAAGTTGTTAAAAGATTTTCTTCTTTTAAAGTCACTTTTAGTATTAACATTGGATTTTTTTTTAAGTACCTGGAGTTAAAAAGTGATAACTGTTTGGACATTGTACCCTTTCTCTAGATTTTCAGTCCGATTCTGTTGATAAGCAGATATTTAACACTGAAAAAAAAGGATCCCAAATAGCCTTTTCAAAGCTCAGCGATCCATTGTGAGACATTGGCTTAACACAAAATACTTTTACATAACCCAAGCCACCAAGAGGGATATCCGGTCAGCTATTTTTAAAGCCTCCTCCCCGATACCATCTCACGTAACAGGGTTACAGCAGTTTGCTTAGAAAATTGGCACAGGTTCTGTGATTCATGAAATGAAAACCCAAATGAAATGTTTTTCACTTGTTTAAAGCTGAAACCATTTTCACTTAAATGTGCTACAGTGCCAGAGAAATAACATTCTGGATTAGACACAAATATGTGTGTACACTGAATGTAGTTTTTTGCATTATTAGATTCATATGGTAATATGTACTGGGTTTACCCAATGAATGATTTTCTAATTAATTAACTCGTTCAACAAGTGTTTCTGAAGTACTTACCATGTGCCCGCTGCTGTGTTGTAGCTGGGGGCACAAGAGTGAGAAAGGTGGGCCTGCCCTCATACAGAGTCCAGTCCAGTAAGCGTCAGGCGATCGCAGCGTCACACAACAGGACTGCATTGTGGTGGAAGAGGCCTGCGACAGAGGCATGTCCAAGAAGGCTTCCTAAAGGAAGTGATATCCACGCTAGGACCTGAAAGGTGAGGAAAAGCCGGCCAGGAAGGAAGGGAGGCAAGAAGTAGAGAGAGCAGTCCGTGCCGGGTTAGAGCTCCCTGTTGGCGATCCAGAGAGGAGATCAGCATGCCTGGATGCAGAGACGTAGGAGGAGGAAGGAAGGAGGCTGGAGAGCTAGGCAAGGGCTCATCATACAGGGTCACGTTAAGGGGTTTGGACTTGACCATAAGAGTAGTAGGGAACACAGAGACCAGATATATGATGAGATTTATGCTTTAGAAAGAGAACCCTAGCTGTGGTGTGGACAATAAATTGGAGGCAGGGAGAAGCTAAGACATGGGGGTGATCCAAGTGAGAGATGGAGGCGGTCCAAGAGAGGGTAAGGTCAAGAGGCTGGAGAGAAGCAGGCAGATCTGTGAGTTTTAAAGATCTCATCACTAGAACTTGATGATGATAGATGGACAGCTCCGTATCTACCCTAAGTGTGAAAGTCGCCCAGTCGTGTCTGACTCTTTGTGACCCGTGGACAATAGAGCCCATGGAATTCTCCAGGCCAGAACACTGGAGTGGGTAGCCATTCCCTTCTCTAGGGGATCTTCCCAACCCAGGGATTGAACCCAGGTCTCCTTTCTTTAACAGCCGAGCCCCCAGGGAAGCCCATATCTACCCTAAGTCGTCATCAAAGCACTGCCTTCAACTAAGGACTTGTGCTTCATTCATTTTCAAATTAGTATCAGTGAAGAGTTTGTCTGTTTTACTATATTAGTAGGTATTCCTTTTAATCAAGTAAGAATGAAATAACCCAGAGTTCCTGTTAACAGCCTTGTAATTGTAAGTAACCTAGAACTCTATTCAAAATGATATAGACAATAAAAAGATTTTTTGTTTTTTTTTTGTTTTTGTTTTTGGTTCCTGTAACTTAAAAATCCAGGATCAGGAAGGTTTCAGGTAAGGCTGGATCCAGCGTTTCTTTTCTTTTTTTTTTCAGAGTTTCAGTGATATCATGAAAGACTTGGTGTCTTGTGCCTCTGCTGTTCGTACGATGTCTGCTTGATCCCAAGGTTGCTTTCTGTCACGGTCTCAACAACAACTTCCCTGTCATGTTATGTCCACAGTGAAGAGAAATAATCTCCACCAGTTATTACTATTCCCCCCTAACTCCCAAATCAGGAAGTTTCATTTCTCAGGACCCTCCAGGGAAATGTTTTAGAGTCCTATGTTCTCAAGCAGTCACAGTTGCCAGGGAGAAGGATGGAAGAGAAAAGAGGAAGGAAGAAGGATGGCAAGAGGAGAGGGGGAAAAGCAAATATCCACTACATTCAGCACATTTTCCTTTGCATCTTGACTGCTAGCACTGTTGTAAATGGGTAGAAATACTCACCAAACAAGGAGATTTTGAAATAAATTCTCATCTTCTAGTGCAAAGTATATGCGTGTCCCTCCAGAGCTGGAGGCATACTCGACTGAACGGTGCTTCTGCCTCACCGCCACCCTGGCCCACCTGTCCCGTGATCCTCTCTTACTTTCTCTACTTGTTCACCAAACATACCTTGAATCTCATCTTTTCCAGATTCTGACACTCTTTTAAAACATGGACATAAAATGATGCT
Organism: Dama dama; assembly: GCF_033118175.1. NCBI lineage: Eukaryota > Metazoa > Chordata > Mammalia > Artiodactyla > Cervidae > Dama > Dama dama. Next base: position 19,973,752 of record NC_083688.1, on the reverse strand, counting down.
TTTCATAGCAGTCTGCTATGCCTGAATAACTAAAATTGAAATACTGCTGCAGTCTAAGTCAAACACACAAATAGATAAATGTGTTTCATATATTATCTAGAAACATACATACTTTTTAATTTCAGGTCCAAGCTTGTTATGGATGAGGGACTTTGTATATCCTCTTATTGTGGCTGAGATGTATAAAGGTTAATTAAAAATAAAATGTATCAATTATTTTCTATTATAAAAGTAATATATGTTCATGGAAGAAAATGTGCAAAATTCTGAAGGTTTAAAAAGAAAAAGTTAACCATAATTTCACTACTTAAAGGCAATATCATTAATGCTTTCAGTATTTTCCTCTAGCATTTTTATTATGTATAGAATTTTTTAAAATATAGGTGTAAAAATACTGTATGTACAATTCTTTGGCCCTTTTTTTCTCTTATAAAAATGGACTCCATAAATAATATTTACGTGGTATTGAAAACATTTTCTAACATTCGTGCTTTCTTGGCTATTTCTCTCTTATTGGATATTTAGAACCTTTCAACTTTTTTATTACTTTAAATGCTGCTATAATCATACTTGTATATAAAACTGCCTCAGATTTTAGATTATATTCTCTGCATAAATTCCCAGAAGTGGAATTCCAGTATGAAGGAATCTGAACGTTCAAGATTCTTAATGTATACAAAAGACCTATTTTTTGAATTTGGACTTTCTTCCAAAAAAAGGGAGGGCAAGTGAGAAAGTAGGAAATATAATCAGCTTTAGGAAAGTGTTTTGAAAAGCAATCCACAAAATCACTCTGCCTCAGCAGTAATAAAAATGTTGAATGGCTCCATCTAAAAAGAATTTATGAAGCACCCCTGGTAGCCAGGCCCGGTGTCAAGGACTCAAAAGTAAAATGTGCCAAGGGGCTGCAATCAGAAATTACAGTGACTCAGCAAAACAGAGTTATCAGATTTCAAAGTCAGCCTAATAACTCATCTTAGGGGCAGATGCGGCTAAAATTTTACACTATTGCCTTCAACTTCAAGAAATTTCAGTGTAATTCTAATAGAAATAAATTGTGAACTTTTAGTGGAAACCACTTTTCGTTATTGCAAAGCGTAAAATTAAAGATTCTTTTCATAATTTATTTCTGGGACACTAATAATAGTGAGAACTTGAAAGTATTGCAAGTGCTTTTAAGAAGAACAAATACATTTGTGTAAATTTGATCATTTCTTCATAGGCAGTGCTCTTATCAAACAAGCTAAGGCTAGTCTTAAAGAGAAAAACAAAAAACAACCCAATAGCTGACAGGAGAAAGAAATTTGTATTTGCTTAAATTTCAACTGTGAACGTGCCACTGTTAAGTTCTTCATTCTACAAAGTACACTTTTTAGAAGAAAGAATTTGTTCGCTCTAAATTATTCATTTTTTGTCATTCTGGTTGTAGGTTGAAAAGCAGGACATAATTTTAGCACAGAGTATTAATGTTAAGTCACATTTTACCATTCAGATGCAAAATGTAGTTGAAATACGGGTGCTTAATTTATCCCAAACAAATGTGACTCCAGGTGCTGACATCCTATTTCATCTTGAATATCTTGTCCAAACCTAGTTATAGGGTTGTGAAGAAGGCTCGGTTTTTGTCCGGTTGTTATCTTTTCCCTATCACTTTATAGTGTGCAGGGGGGTTCCCTGGTAGCTCAAGCAGTAAAGAATCTGCCTGCCAATGCAGAAGACGCAGGTTTGATCCCTGGGTTAGGAAGATCCCCCTGAGATGCAAATAGCAACCCATTCCAGTATTCTTGCCTGGGAAATCCCGTGGATAGAGGAGCCTGGCAGTCTACAGTCCATGGGGTCACAAAGGAGCCAGACACGACTTATTGACTAAACAACAACAACAACAATGTGTGCAGAATGCTTTGGAATGTTAAATGTGATTTGGGATACATTATCTCGTTTGACTTACTCATTTCATTTTCTCCAGAACCTAACAAGAGAGTAATAAAGTCAGAAGAGTAAGATAAATACCAACCCAACCCCTGGGCTTTGGTTTTCTCATCCACGCTTATTACATCTCAGCTTATTGTGGGGATCAAATGATGTTCTACATATAAACATGATCCTCTTACCCTGGGAGTGGTATTGGGATGTAGATGCCCCAAATCCTCAATCTCTGAATGTGTCCCTTTTTCTGGAATTTTGCTCTGTGTGTAGGGAGTGGGCGTGGGAGTGGGGTAACTGGGTGGGATAGAAGTGGCCTGAAAGGCAGAAAGAGGTGTGATGTATCCTCTGTATGGTGAGAGTGCATAAAAGATCTCTGATCAATCAGTTTGGCCAAAGTAAGAGTTTAGAGCCATGTTTCTCAATCTTTCTGTGGTGAAGGAGCAGGTTTGTTTTACTTTTCATTCTATCATGGACCAGTACTTTTGTAAAATTTAATGAATGTGAATTACAGAAAAGTAGAATAAAGAAAATATAAAATACAAACCCAAATATTTTATTTTAGAATTAACCAACATAAAATTGTTCTGCCAAGTTGCTCTAAACTTAGTAAGTACTTAGTCTCATGATCTGAAGTTATTTTGTCATGTTCAGGTGAGAAACTGAGACCCATGCACTATTTGAATTGCACTGTTTTAGAGGAATTGAAAGATGCAATTAAAAATTAATCTGAGATGTCAAACTCTCTCTCCTGCATCCAAGGATGCATCTTTTCCAGTGTTCTTAGAATACTTACAAAAGTAAAACATAACCACAAAGAAAAATGGACAGAATCCCACAAATTTCACCAAAAAAGGTTAAGAATCAAAAACCATTTACAATGCGATAAAATTAGAAACAACAACAAAAAGCTTATCTATACACATTAAATCTTCCTCCTAAATAACTCTTAACTTAAAGAGGAAGTCACGATCACAGTAGCAGGATATTTAAATAAATGTTGATAATGAGAAGATGAGGAATGAAATTATATAGGATGTGTCCATAGCATCCTCTGAGGAAAATGCATAGCCGTTGTGTCCCTCAGGGTCCCAACGAGAAACAAGTGCCACATCCAAAATCAGATACCTTGAAAAAGAAAAAAAAAAAAAAAATCAGATACTTTGAACAGAGTTTATTTGTGGAGACATTGTTAACAAGGGTGAGGTTCAGAGAGACCATCAGAGACAGTACAGCAATCAGACTGTTTTCAGTTCTGTCTGCTTCCTTTCCCAGGACCCTGAAATACAGTGGTATCAACTGACCACTGTTTTGAGAAGTGCCAAGGTCAAAAGTAGAGGGATCCGGGAGTCCGAGGCAACCCAGCAGGGAGGGAGCCAAGAGAATAAAGACCTTGACTTCATCTGCTCCGTCCCTCACCTCTCCTTTTTTCCCTCCATCTCTGGCCAGAGGCCTGACAGCTCAGAAGCCCCTCGTGTGTGACCTCACAGTCAGCCCCCCGGCCCCTGCAGGACAGAGGAGCACTGAAAGTTACCTGCCACCACTGTAAGCCACATTCTTAACAAAAGAAAGAAGATAAATAGTGGAAGTAATCCACTCAAAAAGTTTCTTAATAAATGCAAATATAGAAAATTAGATCAGGAGAAAATTAAGTAAACATTCCAGGAAAATAGTTAAGTTTCAGGCTATTAAACCGTTCCATGTGTAGAGAAAAATAATAGATGTCCTGATTTTTTGTTTTCATTTTTGTTATTTTACAAAGCATCGTAAATCAATTGCAATCTTGAGCAAAAAGCCCAGGAAAAATAAGATCATAATATCATGTAAGAGTCCTGATGAAAAAGTCCTGAGTAAAACATGAGCAAAACAAAATAAAATAATAAAAATGCAGTATATTTCACCAGGACCAAGGAGAGTCATTCTAGAAATGCAAAACTGTTTAATACTTTTATTTATAAAAGGATTTATAAATGCTTTATTTATTTTGTAAATAAATATAATTTATTTTTAATAATTTATATTTTTATATAATTTTATTTATAAAAATAATTTATAAATTATTTTTGACCATGTTTGTAAGTCAAAAGAGAAAAAACATAATGGAATCTCTGCAGATACTAGAAAGCACTTGAAAATTTTTCAGTCATTTCTCACTACACACACACACACACACACACACACACACACAACTTGGAAAAGAAACAGCAGTTGGATAATTATAATAGCTAATACTTACTGAGCCCACCTACTGTGGGCCAGCATGCCAGCATGGTGGTAAGCTTTTCATAGGTATTAATTAGAATGTCCCAGCACTCCCATGAGATAGCTTACAGTTATTATCCCATTTGACTAATGAGGAAATGACGGCATGAGGTATCCCATTTTACTAATGAGGTAACTGGGTAGGGCCACAGGCTTGCTGAGTGGTGGGGAGGGATGCTAGGCTAGCAGTCTGGCTCTAGAGCTCAGGGTGTCATCATTCCAGTTTATTGCCTTTCCCACATGCTTTGTGAATTGCAGAAATCATATTTATGCCCAGGTGAAGAAAAGGCAAATGCCCAATCTCTTGGAAATAGCTTTGACTCTCACCTGAGTTACTGGCCCAGCTTGTAGGCTTCTTCTTGGGATTATTGCATGTTTCTCTTGGTCAGGATAGATTAAATTCAGTTCTTAGCTATCTATGTGGATCATCTCATGTAAGTGATAGCTGGGCAGTTATCTTCATTTTGTAACCACTCGTGGCATTGAAACTAAAGTCTGGAAGTGAGATGTTTGTTTTCTGTACCAGGATTTAATCAAACTTAGATTTGTGAATGGCTGTTATAGTTTGATGAGAAGTGGATTCTTAACCTCAAATTTTTATTTTTTTTAATTATCGTAATGCTTATCTAGAAATTCAGATATAATGTATCATGTATTAAGAACATAAACTATTATGTCAACCAAGTATTAAACTTGTGCTTTAAATGAACCAAGTAAAATTGAAGACCTTATTTGCATGCTGACAAATGTTCAGTCCTGTCTGACTCTTTGAGACCCCTGGACTGTAGCCACTAGGCTACTCTGTTCGTGGGATTTTTCCAGGCAAGAAGATCTCCTGGAGGAGGGGATGGCAACCTGCTCCAGTATTCTTGCCGGGAGAAATCCCATGGACGGAGGAGCCTGGTGGCTACAGTCCATGGGGTTGCAAATAGTCTACTATTACTGGGCCACTGGATGTGTACGCGCGCGCGCGCACACACACACACACACACACACACACACACACACACACACACACAGGATAGATTTACATTTTAGGAACAATGTGCAGGTATGAAGAATGGCTGGAAGGAGAACCGAGTGACTTGGAAATAGCAGGAATTCAGATGGTCTGTGTGAATCGAAGGAATCAAAGCAAGGAACCCGAGACTTGTCCTTCACCCCACCCTACCTCGCTGTCGTCACATGCCGTTGGCGCACAGAGGGGGTGTGACTTTGGACAAGGGACTTCCCTCTCTAAAAGTTTACAAATGTTCACAGAAGATTCAAAATAGTCCTCACAATAGGGGTGGGGAGTAGAAGGTACTTACTGTCGGATATAATATAGACTCAAGAATGTATTGTCCAACATGGGGAATATAGCCCACACTTTGTAATAATTGTAAATATAATGTAATCTCTAAAAATTGTATAAAAACAAAACAAAATCATGCTCACAATACTTAAAAGTAAGATGACTAAACTGGAGGGCTATCTTAATATTTTATGCATATCTAAAATTTTTCCTCTGTTGGTTTAACACTGGAAAGTACCAGCTATTTTTCAGTCTTATCTAAGGACACCGTTAAGCTTCCCTTGTGGCTCAGCTGGTAAAGAATCTGTCTGCAATGTGGGAGACCTGGGTTCAATCCCTGGGTTGGGAAGATCCTCTGGAGAAGGGAAAGGCTACCCACTCCAGTATTGTGGCCTGGAGAATTCCATGGATTGTATAGTCCATGGGGTCACAAAGAGTCAGACACGACTGAGCAACTTTCACTTCACTTCACTTCAAGGACACAGGAGAGAAAATTTTAATTAAGGAATGAAAAATTCAGGTGAGGCACAGAGAAGCACATTACCAGGAAGTGAAGACTGATAAAAGGCTTTCCAGGTGGCTGAATGGTAAAACAATCCACCTGCCTAGGCAGGAGACTCAGGAGCCTCAGGTTCAATCCTTGGATCAGGAAGATCCCCTGAAGGAGGAAATGGGAACCCACTCCAGGATTCTTCCCTGGGAAATTCCATGGGCAGGGAAGCCTAGCGGACTACAGTCCGTGGGGTCACAGAGTCAGACATGACTTAGCAACTGAGCATGCAGCACAAAGACTGGTAAACATGGCAGTGGGGCATCTCAAAATAAATATCTTGTGATATTTATCACACAAAAAATTCCATCTTCCTCTGGAGGATTTACCTGGGTAATTGCAAATGCTGTGGTTTTATAGCAGAGTTAGTTACTAATTTCCTTGTCTATCATCCCCTGTCCCACCGTCCCTTGGGTTGTTTCTATCACTGACACCACTTGGACATATTTGCCCCTGGAAATTCTTGCCTGTGGCACACCATCATTGTAGAAAAGAAGTGTTTTTGAGACTTAAATGTAACCAGGTAATCAATGCCCCTTTGTAATTCATTTTGGCTCATTCTACAACAGGACTGGGTCAAAACAGACTAAAGGATTTATCTCTAATCTGAAACATTCCAAAGAGATTGATTTGAAACTTCTCTAAAGTCCCTGAAAATACTCAGCTGGAGATATGACTCAGGGTCAGGCTGAATCCCCTGCTTCTGTGTTCTAGGACAACAACCAGGGCATGAAAATCACCTGGGGGAGCTTCTTAAAAATACGAAATCCCAGGCTTAAGATGAATCAAAATGAAGACTGGTTACAGGGAGCAACAGTTCAGAAAGGCTTGTGCTTTTACCATGTTCCCTGGGTAATTCTTGTGCACCTAAAAATGTTAGAAAACTAGTATGAAGGATGGGTCATGCCTTCGATCATTTTTAAGAGAACTCGAAGGTTGAGGCAAGTGTTATCTTTATACTTTATATGCTAATTCATAACTTATACTGCATGTTCACTCATAGCCTTGAAGGTACTACATTCCCTAGGCATGAACATGGTTTGACCTTGTACTAGCATTCTCGAAGTAGAAGGAATCATAGAGATGACCTTGACCAACCTATGGAAGCTGAACATCAAAAAAACTGAAGCCTTTAATGTGTGCACATGGCTAAATGCTAGCAGAATCTGAGTGTGGGCTGAACCTGGCCTGTCTTCAGACATTTCTTTTTATGATATGATAGTCACCGGAAGAAAAAGAACAGGAATAAATTTTGTGCCCTTCTGCAGTGTATGTGTGCATATTGAGTTCCAAGCAAGGTTTTGGTTTTTTTTTTCCTCCCAATCTAGAGCTACTTTTCAATAGAATACGGGATTCAAGCGTTCACAAAGTCCTTCCTGGGTGCCAGCAGCCCAAGGCGCCCTACTGGTCTCCATTGTCTCAAATAGTACTGATTCCCACATAGAGTTTCACGCTTTGTTCTCTTATTGGTTCTCATCCATCCTCTTCTCTTCTACATCCTTGGCTCTTTAGGACTGGCCCACTATCTAGTTTTTTCCATTGTTCCGAACACAGCTACGGTGCATAGGTTGGTGCTTAAAGAATGCATGTAGACTTAAGAGTTGTCCAGTTTTAGAAATCAAGAAAGATGCTGGTGGATGTTCTCTAAAGCTAAAACTCAAAATGGCTCAGACTCACAAAGTCATTCATAGCAGACCCTTTGGCAGTATTGTTGTTGTTCAGCTGCTAAATCAAGTCTGACTCTGTGACTCCATGGACAGTAGAACGCCCTCAATCTTTCCCAGCATCAGAGTCTTTTCCAGTGAATCAGCTCTTCACATCAGGTGGCCAAAGTACTGGAGCTTCAGCATCAGTATAGGGGAGGAAAATCTTTTCCTCTACCCTCTTGTGCTTGTACCTGAGGCTTGTAAATTAAATGAACAGAAGCCAGATTAACAGAAGAAAAGCATACAACTTTTATTTGATGTTAATATTTTTATATGCATGACAGCTTCACAGAAAAGAAGTGAAAAACCAGGAAGTGGTTAGACTTGGGGGCTTATATGCTATTTTAACAAAGGACAATAAATTGTGGAGAAGTAACTAGACAGAAAAAGAGGATATTGGGCTTTTGCAAGTGCTAAATATATGGATCCAACCAGTCCATCCTAAAGGAAATCAGTCCTGAATATTCATTGGAAGGACTTATACTGAAGCTGAAACTCCAGTCCTTTGGCCACTTAATGTGAAGAACTGACTCATTGGAAAAGACCCTGATGCTGGGAAAGATTGAAGGCGGGAGGAGAAGGAGACGACAGAGGATGAGATGGTTGGATGGCATCACCAACTTAACGGATATGAGTTTGAGTAAACTCTGGGAGTTGGTGATGGACAGGGAGGCCTGGTGTGCTGCAGCCCATGGGGTCACAAAGAGTCGGACGCGACTGAACTGAACTGAAATATATAGGGGAATCTAATGGTAGATAAAAGTTACTTCTTAAGGTTTGTTTATGCAGACTCATCTCGGTGCTTTGTCCCTGGGGATAAGGGTTGTTCCTTCTCCTGGAATGGAGAGGAGAGAACACCTTTGTAAGGGAAGTATAAGGACCTGCTTTTAGGCAGATAAGGGGAGGGCAGAGAGCACTTTCTGTATCTATTCATATTTACCTCCAGTGCAAAATAATCCTTAACCCAAAGTAGAAATTTTCGAGGTAACATATTCTGATCCCCTTCAGCAGCACAAATAGAGCTAAAATGTTTGGGGTCTAGTTTCTAGAAACCTAGGCACACATTCCCAAAGTACGGTTCTCTAAGAGAATGTTTTAGTTCTCTTTGTGCTTTGTATTTTTAAACTTGTCTCTTTAATCAGTTATACAATATTAATTACAATTAAATTTATGGTTTCAGTGTTCAACTACAAAGGTCAAATCTCTGCTTGTTTTTTGGTTTTTGGTTGTATTTTTTTCTAAAATTTTATTATGCAAATTTTTTTAAATGCAGAAAATTTGTAAGAATTTTTCCCTGTAATTTACTGAAATTCAGGTTAGAAATTCTATTTTTTACACTTAATTTTAATGAGAAAATCATAAAAATGTCTCAAATGTTTTTCAAAATAGTTTTGCTTATACAAATAATTTAATTAGATCGAGATGTTACCCTGTTGAATCTCTCTTCTAGAGTCTATCAGCCCCAATAAGGAACCAAGAAAGTAAAATGTGAACAGTATTGACTTAGGATCTGTGTAAGAGCAAGAGGATATTTTCTCTCTATATAAACAAATCCTCTTGTTTACAACTTCATGAGCAGTTTTAAGACATGAAACTTTTCCACTGAAGAGGAAAACAATTCCCCCTGTTGGTAACATTTTAACAGTAGGTTAATAGGAGGGACATAGTTTAGTGAGTTCAAAAAGCAAAATCCAAAATAAGGAAAATCAAAGAAAGAAAACCCAAGTATTTTGGGTTGAAAAAGCAAATTTGTTTCATCCCGGACTTACACTGTATTTGGGGGCCCTCATCTCAGTCAGTGGTTTTAGTTGAACTCTGAAGGCAAAAGAATGGAAGCAGAGATTAGTTTCCCGTTGACCTTGATGTCAACATACTGAAATCCAAGGTGCGGGGTCATGTGTTTAAAGAAACAAATAGTTCATTCTAAATTCTGAGAAATGCCTGATGTTATTACAGACAGCAGTCAAAAACAATTGTAGAATAGAAAGGATGCTGAACGGAACAAGAGATTTAAAACCACTTACGGGACTTAAGCATTCCAATCATATGTACTTCTCTTACTCAAATTTATGACTCTTATCTATTGGAAGGACTTCCCAGATAGCCCAGTGGTAAAGAACCCAGCTGTTAGTGCAGGAGATGCAACAGAGTCAGGTTTGATTCCTGGGTCAGGAAGATCCCCTGGAGAAAGGAAATGGCAATCCACTCCAGTATTCTTGCCTGGGAAATCCCATGGATAGAGGAGCCTGGTGAGCTACAGTCCATGGGGTCGCAAGAGTCAGGCAAGACTTAGCAACTGAGCATACACAAATACATCTATTGGAAACATAATCAGATTCATGTTATCATAAGCACCCCCTAATCCCAAATAAGATATTGGTCTAGTTTCCCATTACTTGTTTTGACAAATTCTTCAGACACCAAAGGATGTTGTAGTTAATATTCTGTTAGACTATTCCCATGGAATTTTTTTTCTTATTTAATTGTACTTCTTAGCAAATGTTAACATTTTTACTCTATGTATTTCTTGAACCCTTCATTTCTATACTATGACTGTCTTTCTTTGGCGTCCCAAGTTTGCTGTTTATTCTGGACTGATGATACTGGTATGCTGGTGTTAAAAATGAGGCCATAGGGACTTCCCTGGCAGTCCAGTGGCTAAGAAACTATAATACACTTTAAATACCAACCCTTAACCATTAACCTGAATGCCAGTGCACTAAGCCCTATTTAATAAGTTTGATTTTAGGGTTGGTAGGAGCACAAAAACCCATGTTCTGAATTCCTTTCCAGAATTCTTGTATGTTCTACTAAATACAGGGTCATTGAGTTTGATGTTTGAATGCAGCATGTGTTCAACATGACGTGACACTGTAGGGTGTCCAGTGGGTGATCAAGGCAGCACAAGTCTAGCTGGCCTGCAGTGTACAATTCACCTGTGGTCAGACTGCTGGGTAATTTAGCCTAGTCTGCATTCGTGACTATTCCTATGGAATTTTTTTTTCATATTTAATTGTTCTTCTTAGCAAATGTTACCATTTTTACTCTATGTATTTCTTGAAACCTTAATTTCTGTTCTTTGGCTGTCTTTCTTCGGCATCCCAAGTTTGCTGTTCGTTCTAGACTGATGATGCTGGTGTTAAAAATGAGGACACAGGGACTTCCCTGGTGGTCCAGTGACTAAGAATTGGCTTTTCCATTGCAGAGGGCATGAGTTCAATGCTTGGTGAGGGAACTAAGATCCCACATGCTGCTCAGCATGGCCAAAAATAAATAAAAATAAAATTTTTAAAAGAAGCCATATATCACAGGAGCGAAGTCTGTTTTTATCTCCCAGTTCATTTTTTTCTCAGCAATAATATTCTACAGAAAAAAATTTACAGATATTTTAAAAATTATCAACATAATCTAAACATTCCCTTAGAACAAAAGCTTCTTGAATATGGGATGTTCATGGCTGGATCTCCAGCAGCTAGATCATTGCCAGGCACATGGTAAGGGCTTCATAAATATTCATTGACTTACAGTCTTAATTAGAACCTGGGAATACAGTAGTGAAAAATAAGATCTTTGATAGCATGGAGCTTACATTATTCATGAGAAGGACAATTTGCAGCATGAATATAACTGATTGGCATCTCAGTGGCACATAGTAGTAGATCTGGACTATCTGAATTCAAATCTAAGTTCCACTATTTACTAGCTGGGTGACCTTGGGAAAATTACTGAGTCTCTCTGTGCCTCCAGTTTTTTCAACTGTAATGTGTTGTAAAGATTAAATGAAATAATATAAATATATTATATTTATATAAATAGCTTACTTAGACCAAAACAGAAATAGACTCACATAGAAAACAAACTTATGGTTACCAAAAGCGAAAGGATGGGAAAGAGGGATAAATTAGGCGTTTGGGACTAACATATATGCATTATTATATATAAAATAAGCATCAAGGACCTACTGTATAGCACAGGGAAATATATTCAATATCGTGTAATAATCTATAATGGAAAAGAATCAGAAAAAAAGAATACATATATGTATAACTGAATCACATTGCTGTATGTTGTTGTACAACTCTTTTTGACTCCATGGACTCACTCAACTAGGCTACTCTGACCATGGGATTTTCCAGGCAAGAATATTGGACTTGGTTGCCATGTCCTTCTCCAGGGGATCTTCTGACCCAGGGATTGAACCCGCAGTTTCCTGTATTGGCAGGTGAGTTCTTCACCACTGAGCCACCAAGGATGCCCCACTTTGCTTTATACCTGAAAATAATGCCACATTGTAATCAACTATAATTCAATTTAAAAAAAAACAAGTGACACATGAATGTACAATAAATCTAAGCTATTATTTTTAGGTGTAACTGGGTACTAGCTTGATTTTGATTTTTTCTTCCTTTGCTTCTTTTTGTCTCTCTCCTTTCTTTCTACCTTAATTACTTTTGCTTCTCCCTTTCCCCTTCTCCTTCACTCTCATCCCGGCAGGGACTCTCATAAGCATTACTAAATTCATCATATACATGAAGGGGCCCATGCTGACTCATAATACAGAATTTCTGAGTTTCTAGAGATGGGCTAACAGAATCCCCTATTGGTGTTTTTCTTATGAAGTCCTCTTCTCTAGCTTAATCTTGTTACCAACAATTGCCTAGCTGAACACAAAAATCCAGGGATTTTCACATTTTATTCCCAGACTTGCCTCAACCACACTTTGTCTCTTGCTTATATGTAGCTTTCCTGTTTAATCAGGGACCTAAAAAATGTTCCCTCACTGTGTGTCTGGATCCTTGGGAAGAAACTTGTGTTATCGAGCATGTTTGTGAGTGTGCGCACATGTAAATACAAATCTTAAAAATCAGACCAGTTTTTAATTTTCTGTATACTTGACTAAAGGGTGTCCCAGGTGGCTCAGTGGTAAAGAACATGCCTGCCAATGCAGGAGACATAGGAGAGACCTGAGTTCGATCCCAGGGTTGGGAAGATCCCCTGGAGGAAGAAATGGCAACCCACTCCAGTATTCTTGCCTGGAGAATCCCACGGACAGCAGAGCCTGGCGGGGCTACAGTCTGTGGGTCACGAAGAGTCGGACACGACTGGTGACCGAGTGAGCACGCACGCATACTTGACTAATGGCTGATCATATGCATGGGTGTACAGTTCATGAACCTGTGTGCAGATGCAACAGCAGTGTTGAAAAACAAGATTCATGTGTCCTCTCTGCTCACCTTTTAAATTGTGTAAATAAAAGTTGTAAAAATATTTAATTATGTTCCATTTAAGAAACAAAAGTTTCCTTAGAAGTAATGGGTTACTTTACAAAAATTGTATAATACTTCCCCATGTTATCTTGAAATTTAGAGGTCTGATACATCTCTTAGTTGACAGTTTTAAACAGTCTTATCTGTATGTGATAGCTAGAACCAGTAGTAAATTCCTTTGTTCTAGATCAGCAATCTGCAATAGCACAAACATTGTGATATTCCTTTATAATGAGAGAATTTATTTTCAGTGCTTCAGGACACACAATGTTCTTATTATACCCCATAGTGACAGAATTTATATCTCATATTGGAATTTATTTTTAAAGTTGTTAATCATCCCAGAGATGAGTACATTTTCTTGAGAAGATTAATTTGTAGTTGAAATTATTATGGATCAAAATTTAAAATAACAAGGAAGCAAATATGGTACTTTATCAATGATAGTACTATATGCTGTTTCATAATGATGGAAACTCATTAGAATACATCTCAGTATACTGGTATACATCTCAGTATGATAAATATTTTTTTGAAATCTTCCCAAGTTCAAGATACTCTCTTTTGAGTTTCTTGACCTTTAAATCTTGTTAAGACACAGTTCCTGCTTTTAAAGCACTCTCATTTGATTAGGTTGAATATGATAAGGTCTATGTAACTGAATCCAATAGCAAGAAGTCAAACGTCATAAGCAAAGGCTCTTGGCAAGTCCGCTGTGTATCTCTGGAGATGGGGAGCCTCTGAGCTGAGATTCTAGGGCAGCAGCTCTCACCTGGGTCTCCCCAGTGAAAATCAGTGGTCAATTTTCCAAAATACTGATGCCTGAGTTCAGCCTCTGGGGATCTGATTCACTTGGACTGGGCTGTATCCTGAGACTTTGGAGGATTTTGAGAGTTCCCTGGATGATTCTAGTGTGTTAGTCACTCAGTCGTGTCCAACTCTTAGAGAACCCCTGGACTGTAGCCCGCCAGGCTCCTCTGTCCAAGGGAGTCTCCAGGCAAGAATACTGGAGTGGATTGCATTTCTCTTCTCCAGGGGATCTTCCCAAACCAGGGATAGAGCCCAGGTCTCCCACATTGTGGGCACATTCTTTACCATCTGAGCCACCAGGGAAGTGACTGCCATCAATTGGTATGGCCCTGAAAAATGGATACAATTTTAATAGATGGGGATGGGGACTAAGGAGAGGGCAGGAATAAAAGGATGAGAGACCAAGAGGAGAGTCAGTAGCGGGAGAAAAGTGAATTATCGTGGGACCAATAGAAGGAGTAGAAGGAATTGTCTGAATCCTTCTGCTCAAAGTGTGGCCTGCAGACCCACAAACTGGGTATCACCTGGGAATTTAATGGGGAGGCAGACCCTCGCACCAGACTTATTGAATGAGAATCTGCATTTTCAGAAGACCTGCAGGTGACTTATAGCAAGAGTTGAGGAGCACAGGCCAGATCACAGGCAGCAATGATGGCAACCCCTGGCGTTTATACACTCGCATACGATTTTACATGTTATCATCTCAGCCGAGCCTCCTATCAAGCCATAAGGAAGTAGTCTTCATCATAGCTCAATTTCAAAATGGCCAAACTGAAACTAAGGAGGGTTTGGTATAGTTTGCTCAGCTAGAGAGTGATAGAGCAGGGATTTGAACTCTAGATGCATAACTCCAAAGCTCTTGCCCTATAGTCATATAACATGTCACCATTTCTGTGGTCTTAGGGGGGTTCTAGGGAACCCCCTGGAGGAGGATGGCTTTGAGATAGCCCCAGAAATCTAAGTCCTGGACAAGGAAGAGCAGGCCTGTGAAAGGGCAAAGACATGCACTCCCACCCCCCTGCCAGAGCTCTAGGGGACTTGCTGTCTGCACCCCTAACCTTTCCCACTCCTGCACCCCTGGCCTTTCATTCTAGGTTACTAAAAAGGAGTTCTTGGTGCTTTAGAGGAAAAGCTCAAGGAAAATGATGACAGAAGATAATACCCCCGTGCAAATGGAATGCTCAATCACTCGGACTTAAAGTATTAATAAAAATCAAACACAGGCTGGTGGTGCTTTAGTCATTAAGTAGTGTGCAACTCTTGCAACCCCATGGACAGTAGCCTGCCAAGCTCCTTTGTCCATGGGATTCTCCAGGCAAGAATACTGGTGTGGGTTGCCATTTCCTTCTCCAGGGGATCTTCCCAACTCAGGAATCGAAGCCAGGTCTCCTGCATCGCAGGCAGATTCTTTACCAACTGAGCTATGAGGGAAGCCCCAAACACAGACTAAAAGGACATAAAAATAAATATCTCTTCCAAGTATTTCTCTCTCTCCACTTATTTCCTTTCCAGTCTCTTCCCTGCTCTCTCTGACGCACACACTTGCACATATAGACGTTACCTTGACACAGAATTCCAGAAAGAGGAGCAAGATTCAAAATAAAAAATAAGAAAAAAGAATTAGGGAGCACACAAAAATGAAAAGAACCTGTGCTATGTCAAATATTTCTAACACATTAAAATTGTTTTACCTAAAGTTTTCACAAAATCATTTTTACTTAAAACAACAGTGATGGGGAAAGGAAGGACAGGGAAGAGGGGAAGAGCTGTGAAATTCCCAAAGGAAAGTAGAGGGGGAAGGGGGCATTCAAAGTAAACTTTAAAAAATAACATGTTTTAGCCTAAGCCAGCTATTTTTGAACACTAAATGTGGCTTGAGGAAAAACAATTCTGCCTACCATGGTTATATGTCACTGACGTGGTATAGCCACCAGCATGATGCTGGGTCCTATTACATGCTGCGGTACTTTGAAGGTTATCTGAGGATAACCTTGAGAGGTTCCCCAGGAATGTGTGGTCCAGGCTGCATGCAACTATGTCAGGATGCTTAATTTCAATGTCAGTTGTCTACAAGTCAACTGCTTTCTCAGTGGACCATCCCACCCTTCCCTTCCTGCTCTCCTCACTCTAGCCAGCTGAGTCCAATAGCATGAAGTCTTCAATATGCCTTGCATTTTTTTCACCTCTAGTCTTCACTTACTATTCTTTCGTGATACATCTTCCCCAATAGATCTCTTCTTCTGAATCCTACACAGTCTGTAGAACCCAGTGCTAGCCCATCTCTCTTGTAGAGAGATGTAACTCCAATAACTCCTGTATAGATCCTGTATAACTCCCCAAAAGATCTCTTCTTCTGAATCCTACAGTCTGTAGAACCCAGTTCTAGCCCATCGCTCCTGTAGAGAGATGTAACTCCTGTAACTCCAATCTTATGTGATCTTCACTTCCTGTGAATTAGAACAAGTAGATGTGTTTTTTTCAAGTCATCCTTCTTTATTGTAAAACTGTAGTCTCGTTTTCATTACTATATAATATGTCATCTTATGAATGTAAGAAAATTGATTTTTTTCATCCTTCCTTGAAATATATGTGGGGGGTTGCCATTTTTACTATTAGAAGCAATACTGCTGTGAATATGTCTGTACATTTGTCCTGGTGCACATGTGTCAGGGTCTCTCTAGGGCATATCCTGGGTGTGGAATTGCCATGGAGTAGGGTGTTATCTTGATTAGAAAATCCTAACATTTCCAGTGTTCTTGTTGGAAACCAGCTAACAGTCTCTCAGCAGGGTATGGGAGATTCCGTTTCTTCTCATCTTCACCAACATTTGGTGCTGTCAGACTTAATTTTTGCTGGTCTGGGTCCCACTTTTAGGCTTCCCTGGTGACTCAGGTGGTTAAGAATCTGCCTGCAGCACAGGAGACCTGGATTAGATCCCTGGGTCAGGAAAAATACCCTGGAGAAGGGAATGGCTACCCACTCCAGTATTCTTGCCTGGAGAATCCCCTGGACAGAGGAGCCATAAGTTTGCAAAGAGTTGAACGTGGCTAAGCATGCATGGGACCCACTTTTACTTTTGTCAAAATGGTCCATGTATGTTTACAATGAAATATTAGTCATTAAAAAGAATGAAATAATGCCACTCGTAGCAACATGGATGGACCTAGAGAATGTCATACTGATTGAAATAAGTCAGACAGAGAAGAAGAAATATTGTGTGACATCCCTCATATGTGGAATCTAAAAGGAAATGAATACTAACAAAACAGAAAGAGATTCACAGAGTTATAGGACAAACTTATGGTTGCAGGGGGCACGGATAGTTAGGAGGGTTGGGATTCTCATGTACACACTGCTGTATTTAAAGTGGATAACCAACAAGGACCATTGTACAGCACATGGAACTCTATTTAATGTTATGTGGCAGCCTGGATTGGAGTGAGGTTTGGAGGGAGAATGGATCCATGTGTACGTATGGCTGAGTCCCTTCACTGTTCACTGTAAATTATCACAACATTGTCAATTGGCTATATCCCAATACAAAATAAAAAGTTTTAAAAAATGTTACATGTGAAGTCATACCTAAATTTTGATTAAATATACAGTTTTTCAGTTTTCTAATGATGTTGGACATATTTATATATGTTTATGGACTGTTTGTGTTCCCTCCTCTGTGAAATGGCTGGTCATATCTGTTGTCTATTCTTGCATTTTTGATTCTTAGGGATTAGCTGTATGTGTTGTGCATATCATATTGCAGTTTATGATTTATCTCTTCATTCTCTTTATAGTATCTTTGGTAAAGAGAAAATATTTTCATTTGAATATGGTAGAATTTATCAATCTTTTCATATATAATCTGTGATTTTACATCTTGTTTATATAGCCTTCTCTACTGAGATCATAAACATACACTCAAATTTTCTTATAAAAGTTTAAATATTGCTTCTTGTCCCTTTGAATCCTTAGTGCATTTTGGCATGGATCCTTTGTAAGGTATGAGGTAGAGAAACTTTGCATTATTTTCTGTACAGATGACCAGCTGACTCAGCATCATTGATTGAATAGTCTATCCTTTACCCAGGGATCTGCGATGCTGGCTCTCTCATACACAAGGTTTCCGTATATGCAGGTCTAAGTCTGGGTTCTCTGTTGTTCCAACAGTCTGCTGTCTCTCTCTATACCAGCACCACAGTGCTGCATTACTATAGTTTTATACAATATATCTTGAAATCTACACTAATATGTTCTTCTCCTGGTCCTTCTATTCAGATATGTTTTGGCTATTGCAAGCCTATTACACTTCTATGTACGTTTCAGAGTGTGCTTCTCACTTGCTGTGGTTCTTGGTCATCCCCAGTGCATATTGCTCCTGTCTTACTGCTAAAAGCGCATTCTCATCTCACTCCCAGGCCTCAGATGTCAGGCCATAGAATGCGATGAACATCTTTGATTTGTAAGTCCTGGTAAAAGTCATAGGAGATTTCAAAGTCAAGGCACAGGATTGACCCTATTGTTTATTTGAAGACTATAAACCTTCTTGGAGAACTCCAAAATTGCAACTCACTGCTGAACAACCATCTACAGAAGAATGTTGGATCCCACCAAAAAGAGATACCCCACATGAAAGGACAAAGGAGAAGCCCCACCCAACAAGATGGTAGGAGGGGTGAAACTGCGTTTAGAATCAAACCCCATACCTGCCAGAGATGCTCAGAGGGTTCAAATAAAACCTTGTGTGCACCAGGACTCAGAGGCCCTAAGACCATGGCATCCAGTCCCATCACTTCATGGCAAAAGATGGGGAAACAGAGACAGACTTTATCTTCTTGGGCTCCAAATCACTGCAGATGGTGACTGCAGCCATGAAATTAAAATATGCTTGCTCCATGGAAGAAAAGCTGTGACCAACCTGCACAGCATATTAAAAAGCAGAGACATTACTTTGCTGACAAAAGTCCATCTATTCAAAGCTAAGGTTTTTCCAATAGTCATGTATGGATGTGAGAGTTGGACCATTTTAAGAAAGGTGAGCGCTGAAGAATTGATGCTTTTGAACTGTGGTGTTGGAGAAGACTCTTGAGAATCTCTTGGACTGCAAGGAGATCCAACCAGTCAATCCTAAAGGAAATCTGTCCTGAATATTCATTGGAAGGACTGATGTTGAAGCTGAAGCTCCAGTCCTTTGGCCACCTGATGCAAAGAACTGGCTTATTGGAAAAGACCCTGATGCTGGGAAAGATTGAAGGCAGGAGGAGAAGGGGATGACAGAGGATGAGATGGTTGGATGGCATAACTGACTCAATGGACATGAGTTTGAGTAAGCTCCGGGAATTGGTGATGGACAGGGAGGCCTGGTGTGCTGCAGTCCATGGGGTCTTAAAGAGTCAGACATGACTGCGTGACTGAACTGAACTGATAAACCTGCTTAAAGTAAAACTCAAGAAACTTCCCTGATGATCCAGTGGCTAAAACTGTGTGCAAGGGGCCAGGCAAGGGGCCTGGGTTCAGTTCCTGCTCAGGGAACTAGATCCCACATGCCATAATTAAGATCCAGCACAGTCAAATAAATAAACAATTTAAAAAGAGAAAAAGTAAAACTGAAGGCCCTTGCACTAGAGATAGTTCTTGCCTCAATCTCAAGCCTTGGTCATTCATAAACAAACCTGTTTTATTCAAACTTTTTGGTTTGACATTTAGAAATTTGTAAACACCATAATTACTTCCTTTCATCTTGACACAACTTGGCTTTATCCAGAGCAAATTGATGTCACAGTGCTATTCTCTGGGTGCTGTGCAACTTAGGTTTGTTAGAATCTCTTAAATAGCCACAGTGTAGCCTGAAACACAAATTAGAATTAAGTTAAAAGAGACCATATGTTACAGGAGTATTGAAACCTAGAGAAGGTTTTTAACCAGCCCAAAATCACATAGTATGAAAAATAACTCAAGTCTTTTTGCTCTCTGTTTAGTTCCAGTTCTTTCTACTTTATACCAGTGGCCAGCAAACTCTTTTTGGAGAGTCAGAAGGTAAATATTTTAAGGAATTGCTCTCCTGGAAAGACTGATAATGTTTTTACATCTTTAGACTCTTTGGCTCGAGGGCCATACAAAACCAGGTGGTAGATCAAGTTTGCCCTGCAGGCTGTATGTCTACCCCTGCTCTAAACCACACCTATGAGATGGAAATTCTTGTTTCAGTCTTATTTGGTGATAAGAGGCATATGAAAATAAAATTAGAGCCCCAATGGAACAAAGAATCTGATTACATTTTATAAGCAACCACAGATGAAACTATGTTCCTGGGAAGAAATTAACGCTTTTTATTTGAGAATCACTTCTGAATATGACTTGAGTAAATTGGATTCTGGTTCATTTTACCTTCCACACATTCAGAAATCTGTGTGGCTTGGGGACTCTTTGGTTCCAAACCACAAAATTAGGAGTGGTGATTGATGTGAAAATTCTTGATAACCTATTAAAATACAATGTTTTAGTATTATTTAATGAAATCCCTTAAATATGCACACTGCGAAAGCCTATCAGACAGGTCATTAATTTTTTGAATGTTCTGTGAGTAAAAACGTCTTCAGTGGGGACTGTGTCATTTGTGTCCTTTCTGATTTAGACATATGTTGTTTATTGCATTTTTAAAGGAAGTTGCATATTCATGGCAGCTCAGCATCCAAACCTTTTTCGTTTCTTGCCCTAAATCCAGATGAGTGTAAAGTGTATTCAGAGTGGTGTCTTTTTCGTTTTCTCTTCTGTAAGCCAGAGGCTTTAATAACACATCACAGTCCTAACACTAGGTCCTGGGGTACAACTGGCTTTCCGTTCTTCAAATGCTTGTTCATTACCAGTTATAGACATTGGCTGTGTGAAGTGAAAACCATGTCAAAGATTCGAGGTTGGAGAACTTGTGACTCATTGCCAAGTCCTTTGAAATACGCTCATGGATAGTTAGCTTCCTTCTCATTTATGTAGTGTCCCGTATTCTGAAGGGCTTTCTTGTAATTTCACAGAGCTCTGTAGTCTGGGCGTCTGCTTTAAGAACCTCTTATCACATCATTACCCAAGGTCACTATTTACCGACTCCACAGAAATGAAAAGTGTGCCCGAAAATATGTGTTTTCAGATTGACTCATTCTTGAATGTATGAAACCTGTATTAGAATTTTTGTTTTCTGTTGTTTGTTGTTTAGTTGGGTTAGAATGTCGGACTAACATGAGAAATTAACATAAACTAAACTTAAAACATAGACATTTCTCAGCAATGAATTTTTATTTTTTACATTTGTGGATAAGTCTGTAGCCAACTATTTCCTTATCATCATCTTTATTTCTTTTTCTAAAAAAAATGAAAATTGTTCTTATTGTTTGTTTTCCTGATTATGAGGTAATATACACACAAAGGTCTGGAAACAATTCAAGAGAGTAAAAAGTCAAATATGAAAGGCACCATAACCCCACCCCCAGAGATACGTCCAGAACTTCTACACATACACATATATGTTTCATACAAAAATATGAAATATTACCATACCGTTTAGCAACTTGCTTTCTTCACTTGCAGTCATATCTCCTCTCCAAGGTAACATTTATAAAAATTTGCTCACTTTTTATGTGTCCCCTTAGTAATCCACTGTTCAGATGCTATAATGTACGTAAGCAGCCCCTTTTGGAATCTTGTTTCTTTCATGGGCAGACTTATACTTCCTCAGTTTTTTCTTTCTTCATATAGGCAGGTATAGGTTTCATCACCTTGGATTTTTTGTGATCTTTTTTATTAATTAATTTTTATTGGAGTGTAGTTGCTTTACAGTATTGCATTAGCTTCTCCTCCACAGCAAAATAAATCAGGCGTGCATATGTCCCCTCCCTTTTGGACTTTCTCCCCAGTCAGGTCTCCACAGCGCGTTCAGTAGAGTTCCTTGTGATGAACACGAGGTTCCCCACCGTCGTCTGTTATATACATGGTGTCAGTAATGTACAGGTATCAAGCCCAACCTCCCAATTCCTTCCATCCCACCTCTTCCCCCCTTCTGACCTTGGTTTTTAATGATATTTTTATTTATATTAAAATTTTAATTATGATAAAACAAATAAGAGATTGTTTACATGTTACAACATGGATGAACCTTGAGGACGTTATGCTAAGTGAAATAAGTCAGTCACAAAAAAGACAAATCATTTGTGAGTCCACTTACATGAGGTTCCAAGAGTTGTCAAATTCACAGAGACAGAATGATGGCTGTCAGGAGCTGGAGAAGAGGGGAACTGGTTTGATGGGAATAGCATTCCAATTTTGCAAGATGGAAAGAATTCTGAAGACTGATTGCACTATGTAAATGCACTTAACACTACTGAACTGACAGTTAAAAATTATTAAAATGGTAAATTTGAGGTTATCTATGTTGTGTGACAATTTTTAAGAGAATATATAAAATGTGACTATATATTTTATTTAATTTAAAAAGTAGTATTAACTTATTAGCTATGTAAACACCACCCTTACCCAGCAATTTCATTTATCTAGAAGATAATTTTTTAAAAAACCTAGACAAGTCCACAAAACTCCTGAACTTTGTCTACGGTTGAAGCATTTAGGCTTTATCCCAAGTCTCTTTATTCTGAATTTATAAGCAATTCTACCAGACTCTAGTTACCTGATTTCTTAATCAGTAGCACATATGAAGCAGAGATGCAACAGGAGTACAGACAGTTACAGAGAACACACTGACAGTAGAAAGGAGGAAAGGCAGAGTGCCAATCCCCAAAAAATTTCCTTCCTCAAAAAAAGAAAAGCATATTTAACAATTGAAACTATATACTACCTTGCAGTCAAACGATATGGATGCAAATCTCCTATACACGTAATGCCGTCAGCCAACAAATATTTCTTAATCATCAGTGACTTGCCAAGAAACCATTAGGACATGAGAGTGTTGACAGTGACAGCGATAGTGTTTAGAGAAGGATTATGTCACTTAAAAATCTGTTGACAAAGGCAGAGGAGCATGGAACACAATGACAGATGATCAAAGTTCGGGCACTTTGAGACATAAACTCCAGTTACCTGTAAATTAGATTTAGAATAGTTCATCTTTCCCAACAATCTTGGGCCCAAATGAGACTTTCTTTTTAGTCATCATGTATGGTCTTTCCCGATGGCTCAGGTGGTAAAGAGTCTGCCTGCAATGTGTGAGACTTGGGTTTGATCCCTGGGTTGGGACGATCCCCTGGAGAAGGGAAAGGCTACCCACTCCAGTGTTCTGGCCTGGAGAATTCCATGAACTGTATAGTCGCTGGGATCGCAAAGAGTCGGACACGACTGAGTGACTTTCACTTTCACTTTCACGGATTAGTGACTTGACTTTGACTTCAACCATTATGCTGCTTTTGTAGCCAAGCAGTTTGTAAACATGGTCTTCCCCAGGCAGCAGGTGTTCAGGTTCTGAAGGCATAGTTGTTTGGTTTTAAATATTTGCAACAGGATGTCTTTATTTAAACCACGTTGCTTTCTTGGCTATCGCCCTTTTTCATTTCGGTATTTGTGCCAGGATCCACAGTTTATGGATTGGGTTTTAGCAAAAGCTAATATCAGACATAAGAAAAGTACTTGTTGTACACTACATCACTACATGATACTGAATTCTGGGATCTTCTTCCCTTTTTCCAGGGAAGCTGTAAATTGTAAAAAATTGTCAGTATGTCATCTATCAATGTATTTGCCATAGGAAAATTCAGAAATGAAGTTTGTGATATCAGCAACTGAATTCAATATCAGAGATCATCGTTCAAGAAAAATGTGTTCGTAAAGAAGACTTGAACACCACAGTCTCTGATGGGACCTTAGTATTTCTCTTTGGAGATGAACTTTTACAATTTGGAGGCCTTCAAGTTAAATATTATTTTGGACATTACTGGTTTTGCTTTTTCCATTCTGCAGAGTGTTTCTGCAAATAAGACTGTGCTTCCTAAAGAGCAGGTGATGGTCTCAGCATTGCTATGATATCCACATGTATCCATTAAAATGTAAATTCCAAATCCCAGAGTAAATGATTTTTTAAAAACTTGAATGTGACTGAGTATCAACATTGTGTGATGACTATGGCATGGCAATAGTCATCCATAGGCAATCCTGTCCATAGGATTTCCCAGGCAAGAATACTGGAGTGGGTTACCATTTCCTTCTCCAGTGTGTGTGTGTGTATTCATTTATATTTCTGTATAATGGTCTGCATATATATGTATATAATATGTGTATACATTATATATATATATATAATTATTTTGAATTTGCCAGAATTGCTAAATCCCTTTTAGTTTTCTAAATGTAATTGTACATTTGAAAGGATGTCATATAAAACACTGCATTTTTTTTATTAGGATGTGATACTGATTATATCTATGTCTTAAGAAAACTAATTTGAATGCACTTTTGTTGTTCTTTCTGTAATCTTCCTTCCAAAACTAACAGTGAAGCAAGTTATCTAGGTGCCTGCTCTGAACAATCAAACTCTGTTTCAGCAACAACACAGAGATATTTTTAATCGTGAGAGAAAAGCAAAGCAAAACATCAAAGTGTGCAAATAAAATCATCTCAGAGAGCTCCAAAATGTATCTGATGCTTAACATTTAGAAAGTTGGTGATCCGAATTTCAGTTACTTTGCATTCTAAACTATGTTATTTTTGCCTACTTGTATTTTTGATTCTAAAATACAGATTAATAAAAATTCTTTAATCATATCCTTTTACATTCCTACAAAACAACTCTCACCATTGCACAGAATTTCTCATACTCAAATCAAAAATAAAATAGCATAGAATGAAATCTCTGCCCTCTGACCCAGGATTTCTCTCTCATCTTTACCTTTTCCACGTACTCTGCTTTCCAGCTCATGCATTTATTCTTCACTTAGTGTCCCGCCTATTTACAATACGACTCTGTGCCAGCTAGTTGATATTTTCCCCCCGTGCTAATCCTAAGTACTTTAGTTAATTCTCCCGTGGCTTTCTCATTTATCTGCTCCTAAGATTTTATTTACTTGGCAATAGTCTTGTCGGGTAGGACTTCCCTGGTTGCTCAGATGGTAAAGCGTCTGCCTACGATGTGGGAGATCCGGGTTCGATCCCTGGAAGATACTCTGGAAAGGGAAATGGCAACCCACTCCAGTATTCTTGCCTGGGAAATCCTGTGGATGGAGGAGCCTGATAGGCTACAGTCCATGGGGTCACAAAGAGTTGGATACGACTGAGCGACTAAACTAGTCAGGTCGGGCCTTGGGCAAACAATGGAAACAGTGAGAGACTTTATTTTCTTGGGCTCCAAAATCACTGCAGATGGTGACTGCAGCCATGAAATTAAAAGACGCTTGCTCGTTGAAAGAAAAGTTATGACCAACCTAGACAGCATATTAAAAAGCAGACACATTACTTTGCCAACAAAGTTCCATCTATTCAAAGCTATGGTTTTTCCAGTGGTCATATGTGGATGTTGGTCATATATAGATGTTTACAGTTGGTCTGTAAAGAAAGCTGAATGCCGAAGAATTGATGCTTTTGAACTGTGGTGTTGGAGAAGACTCTTGAGAGTCCCTTGGACTGCAAGGAGATCCAACCAGTCCATCCTAAAAGAAATCAGTTCTGAATATTCATTGGAAGGACTGATGCTGAAGCTGAAACTCCAATCCTTTGGCCACCTGCAGCGAAGAACTGACTCATCTGAAAAGACCCTGATGCTGGGAAAGATTGAAGGCAGGAAGAGAAGGGTAGGACAGAGGATGGATGAGATGGTTGGATGATATCACCGACTCAATGGACATGAGTTTGAGTAAGCTCCAGGAATTGGTGATGGACAGAGAGGCCTGGCATACTGCGGTCCATGGGGTTGCAGAGTCAGACACAACTGAGCGACTGAACTGAACTGAACTGAGTCATGTTGGTAAGAAGAAAATTTTAGTCAGTCATCAAAATGTCTAAAATATCCACATGTTTGTTTTTACCAGAGACAGAGCTTATGCTTTCTTATTTATTTTTGTAGGATGTCTCCCTCCAGCTGTCATCATTACAGTCACATGCTTATCTCTCCATGGTCTGTTCTCTGGGTGCTGTGAAACATTGTATTACTCTTGATAACACAGTTTCACTCTTAACCTCCTTTTGTCATTACAATTGTATATATTTTTATAGTTATATAAATGCCACCTATCACCAACTTTAGGTACCAACTTTATGCATTTAGCAACTTGTAGTCTGTCTTTCATCTAGTCAACATTTATTGAGCATCCTCTGTTGGTGATTGTAGCCCCAATGCTATCTCGAAGTATCCTATCCTTTGAGGTTTAAAACTGCTTGAAATTCTTTGAATGCCATCTCAAATCCATGGGAAGTTCAAGTCCTGCCCAAGATTTCTACAGATTCGCTAAGGTCTGCATTTTCTTGGTAGGTTCTCCTTCTGATTTCCTGTGCTTGCTAAAGACTGGATCTCCCAAGCATCTCAGTTTTCAACGCTCTTCTTCCATTCATGGGTCAGAGCAGGAGAGAGAGCTGCTTGTTCAATTTCCCCAGAACTAAGCAATTTTATTGAACAATCTTAATGGACGAACCAGGGACAACACAGAAGACCCCAAATGTACTTCTAATGTGCTGTTTCTTACTCTGGGTGGAGTCATTTGTTACATGACTCTCTTTACCTGTTCATACCTATGGTCCCCCATGCCCACCATTCTGGTTTGTCTAGAGGGCCTCCTTTTATTAGCCAAGGGGCCCATGATG
This sequence comes from Dama dama, assembly GCF_033118175.1. Classification (NCBI taxonomy): domain Eukaryota; kingdom Metazoa; phylum Chordata; class Mammalia; order Artiodactyla; family Cervidae; genus Dama; species Dama dama. The sequence goes on along the minus strand of NC_083688.1, from coordinate 19,947,163 downwards.
TCCTGTGACACAGCTGAGGAGACAGTTTCTCCTCTGGGAGAACTGCTTCTCCCAGACCCGCCCTGGGAACTGTCCCTGCTGCTGGAAACACAGAGATGAGTAATGTGTGGCTTTCTGTGAGATTTGTCAGGTGGTGGAGGAAGACGTGTAAACAAATACATACAATGCAATTAGACGTGTATTTTAAGAGCAGTTATGCACAAAACAGAGAGAGCCACTAACTACCTAGGGAGTAGGTCTTCCAGAAAAACGTAACCTTTGAATGGCTCCCGAATGAGCAAAACTTAGCCCAGCAGGGTATGGGGTGATGAGAGGTGGGCTCACAGGCCAAAGAAGGACCATGTGGAAAAGCACAGGAATGTGAACAAGAGTGAGGGTGAGCAGTGACCTCTGAGGCTGGGGAAACAGAGGGACCAGAATACAAAGAGGCTCAGACATCCACTGAGGGGTATCAAGCTGAGGAACAAATCATTTTCATCCAGGCGTGATATGATGCCATGTGGGGAATTTATTTAGGGTTGGTAATTAATCCCAACTGTCTTCTATGTTTTTAAAATAAGTGCTGTTTTCATATTTCATAAATAGCACAGAGGTTTGTATAATTGTTTTCCAGATAAGTCCTAGTTCTTGCTCCATGCTTGATATGCTGAAAGTGAAAGTGAAAGTCGCTCAGTTGTGTCCAACTCTTTGTGACCCCATGGACTATACAATCCATGGAATTCTCCAGGCCAGAATACTGGAGTGGTAGCCTTTCCCTTCTCCAGGGGATCTTCCCAACCCAGGGATTGAACCCAGGTCTTCTGCATTGCAGGCAGATTCTTTACCAGCTGAGCCCCAAGGGAAGCCCAAGGATGTGGAGTGGGTAGCCTTTCCCTTCTCCAGCGGATCTTCCCAACCCAGAAATTGAACCGGGGTCTCCTGCATTGCAGGCAGATTCTTTACCAACTGAGTTTCCTGTGCTGAGGATTCTCAAAGGGTTGTCTGGGGAACCCCTGCAACCCAATTATCAGGGCTGCTTGTTTCAAATACAGGTGCTAGGCACTCAGACCTACTCTATGAGGAAAGGGTGCTGGAAAAAGCATGACTGCCAAGAGCTCCAGGTAACTTATAGATACTAAAAGCTGAGAGCAGTTATCCTAAATTTTAGTTGTAGTCGCATGAAACAAAAGAGAGAAATTTTCTGAATCACAATGAGATTTGAACTGGTGCCATCGAAGGATGCTGATCGTAACAAATACAACAAAACTGTCCCAAACATTTATAGTATACATCTTCCAAAGCAAACTCTGGGTGTCAGATTCCCTTCTTATGCTTTGTAGAGAGTTACATTCATAATTTATTGGCTTGTGTTCAACCGTGATCAAAATATTAATTGACAGCATCTACTATCCACTGTTAAAGACAAGATATTTTCATAGGGGTGAAATTCCTAAGCCAGGAATTGGGCCCGAGCCCATTCAGCCACAAAGTTACCCTGCTCGATGGTGAGCTTGCAGGTTTGTGGACAGGAAAGACTGCAGCCAGCACAGTCTCTGTGCTTGAAGTTTGCACTCTCTCCAAAATGCAGTCAGTGCCCCTATCCACGGGAAAATCAAGTTCAGGGCTACAGATGAATTCTGGGCCAACCTCAGAATCAGCATGAGGTGAATGACCGTAAGGCCCCCTGCTGTCTTGATATTCTGTGACTTGTAACAAAGGAGGTCTCCTCTACCAGCAACTGAGAGCTCAGGCCACCTCCAAATTTACCTTTGTCTGCAGAGAATTGTCAGTTTAAGGTTTCTTCCATCTCTTGGTGGGGAAGAGACCCTGGAGTAAGAAATGGCAACCCACTCCAATGTTCTTGCTTGAAGAATCCCATGGAGAGAGGAGCCTCGAGGGCTATAGTCATGGGGTCACAAAGAGTTGGACATGACTGAGCACATACACACACACACACACACACAAGAACACACGGTTTCTTCATCACATGTCAGAGTCATTTTTCTTTATAATTTTTCCTATGTTTATTCTATTTTTTTTTTTTACTACTAGGAAGTCAAAACTAAATTGGTAGTTTTCCAAATTGATGGAAAACATGCCTTAAGATGAACTTAGAATGCGGCTTTGTCTGAGAAGACAGTAAACTATAAAACTTTAAATATAAAGGAACAGGAAATTGTTTGTTTTTAAGATGAAATTTCTTTTTTTGTTATTCTGGGTGAACTTTATATTTTACTGTTCATTTTTAGCAAAGTAAATAGGCAGATGGTGAAAAAATAATAGTGATAATAATAAAATACTTGTGATAATAAAGACAGAATAAAAACAAAGTCCTTCTGGTTACCCTCTCCTAGTTCCCCTCCACAGAGGAAATCACTTTCAATTCTTGTAGCTATTTCTGCCAATTTTTTTTTTTTTACCTCCAATGTTCTAAAAAACAGGCTTTTAGAGTTATTCCTCAATTTGCAAATTTTGACTTTATCTATAGGCTTGCAGTTGGGTAGGTTAGGCCTCTCTCATGATCCACCTCCCTCCTTTTCCTCAAATCTTATCATGCTTATATTGTAACTTTTGGTTAAATCAGTACTGTATGATTATGGAAATTTTGTTCACTGCTGAGCGACTACTTTCCTTCTCTCTCTCCTTTTTTTATTGGACTGTATTTGCTTTACAATGTTGTGGGTGTTTCTGTCCTACAGTGAAATGAATCAGCTATATGTGGACAGATATCCCCTCCCTCTTGGGCCTCCCTCGCATTCACCCCATCCTACCTATCTAGGTCATTGCAGAGCACCAAGCTGAGCTCCTGTGCTATACAATACCTTCCTGCTAGCTCTCTATTTTACACAGCGTCGTGTATATCAGTTCAGTTCAGTTCAGTTGCTCAGTCATATCCGACTCCTTGCAAACCCATGGACTGCAGCACACCAGGCTTCCCTGTCCGTCACCAGCTCATGGAGTTTGCTCAAACTCATGTCCGTCGAGTCGGTGATGCCATCCAACCATCTCATCCTCTGTTGTCCCCTTCTCCTCCTGCCTTCAATCTTTCTCAACATCAGGGTCTTTTCCAATGAGTCAGTTCTTCGCATCAGGTGGCCAAAGGATTGGAGCTTCAGCTTCAGCATCAGTCCTTCCAATGAATATTCAGGCCTGATTTCCTTTAGGATGGACTGGTTGGATCTCCTTGCAGTCCAAGGGACTCTCAAGAGTCTTCTCCAACACCATAGTTCAAAAGCATCAGCTCTTCCGTGCTCAGCTTCTCTCAGTTCGTCCCATCCTCTCCTTCTCCTACTGTGTCCACACATCCACTCTCTACCGTCTGCGTCTCTATTCCTGCCCTGCAGATAAAAAGATATGGTACATACCTCTTAATATAACTAATGGAATGTTGCTGCTGCTGCTAAGTCGCTTCAGTCATGTCTGACTCTGTGCGACCCCACAGACGGCAGCCCACCAGGCTCCTCTGTCCCTGGGATTCTCCAGGCAAGAATACTGGAGTGGGCTGACATTTCCTTCTCCAGTGCATACATGCATGGTAAGTTGTTTCAGTCGTGTCCGACTCTGTGCAACCCCATAGATGGCAGCCCACCAGGCTCCTCTGTCCACAGAATTCTCTAGGCAAGAATACTGGAGTGGGTTGCCATTTCCTTCTCTGAATGGAATGTTACTCAGCCATAAAAAGGTGTGAAATTGGATCATTTATGTTGAGGTGGATAGACCTAGAGATTATCATACAGAGTGAAGAAAGTCAGAAAGAGCAAAACAAATATCATATATTAATGCCTTTATGGAATCTAGAAAACAATGGTACCAATGAGCCACTACTTTTCATGTTTGTAGACTTTCTTGGACAAGCATTCATTTATCCTGAAGTTTTAAAATTTTCTACTGTCTCACTCATCAGACAGTTTTCTTGTTTTTTTGGTGTCCCCTTGGAGCCCCAAACCTCTGGCTCCAATCTGAGTCAGGTGTACCTGTGTCATCTGGGACACCAGGGCCCCATGTCTTTCCCTTTCCTAATCTAATTCTCTTTTTATTGGAACACATTTTCCTGTAGTTTAGTATGAAACTATTTCCTGCACTACTTCCTACAGTTTAGTATGAAAGATTTCCTGAATTTCTCCTTCATCATTTCCCCTAAACCTTCAATTTTAGTTTGGCCTTGTATTGTTTACTACTGCCTAACAACTCATCATTTGGGCTCCAAAATCCCTGCAGATGGTGACTGCAGCCATGAAATAAAAAGACGCTTATTCCTTGGAAGGAAAGCTATGACAACCTAGACAGCATATTAAAAAGCAGAGACATCACTTTGCCAACAAAGGTCCATCTAGTCAAGGCTATGGTTTTTCCAGTGGTCATGTATGGATGTGAGAGTTGGACTATAAAGAAAGCTGAGCACCGAAGAATTGATGCTTTTGAACTGTGGTGTTGGAGAAGACTCTTGAGAGTCCCTTGGACTGCAAGGAGATCCAACCAGTCCATCCTAAAGGAGATTAGTCCTGGGTGTTCATTGGAAGGACTGATGCTGAAGCTGAAACTCCAATACTTTGGCCACCTGATGTGAAGAGCTGACTCATCTGAAAATACCCTGATGCTGGGAAAGATTGAAGGTGGCAGGAGAAGGGGACGACAGAGGATGAGATGGTTGGATGGCATCACCGACTCGATGGACATGAGTTGAAGTAAACTCCGTGAGCTGGTGATGGACAGGGAAGCCTGGCGTGCTGCAGTCCATGGGGTCGCAAAGAGCTGGACACGACTGAGCGACTGAACTAACTAACAACTCATCATACAATTGTGCAGTTTTAAGCAACAAACACTGGACACTGGTTATCTCTTGCGTTTTCTGAGGATCAGTAATCTGGGAGCAGCTTCGCTGGTTGGTGTTGACTCAGAGTCTCCCACAGAGCTGCAGTCTAGCTACAGACTAAGGCAGTGGTCATCTGAGGCTGGACAGAGTTGGAAGATAAGCTTGAAAAGGGGTCATTCACAAGACTGTTCCTCAATATATGGGCGTCTTCCTAAGGCTCCTTGACTTGATATGACAGCTGGCTTCCCAGGGCAAATAATCCAGAAGAAAGAAGATGTACACTATCTTTTTTGCTGTTGTTGTTAATGTCTTTTTGTTGTGGTCAGAGTCACATCATATGAAACATACCATCTTAACCGTATTTAACTGCACAGTTCCGTGGATCTAAGTACACTCACATTGTGCTGGAGCTCTCACCATCATCCATGTCCGGAATTGTTCAATTTCCTAAACCAAAACTCAGTCCCCGTTAAACAGTAACTCCTCAACCTCCCTCCCTATCCCCCGCTCCACGCCCTGCCCTACCCATGTACTTCCTCCCTATGAATTTGACTATTCTAGGTAACTCGTGTGAGTGAGTCAAACAGCACTTGGCTGCACCACCTACTGTATGTTGGAATGCATTTTTAAGATTAATATATGTTCTACAAACAGACTGTGCCCTTTTCTTCCCCTGTGCTATACGTTAGGTTCTCATTCGTTGTCTAATTTATACATAGTCATGTGTATATGACAGTCCCAGTCTCCCAGCTTGTCTCCCCCTTTCCCCTCTTGGTATCCAGAGTCTACATCTGTGTTTCTATTTCTGCTTTGTAAATAGGTTCATCTGCACTGTTTTTTCTAGATTCCACATATATGTGTTGCTGTTATTCAGTGCTAAGTCATGTCCGACTCTGCACCTCCTGGACTGCTGCACGCTAGACTTCCTTGTCCTTCGCTATCTCCCAGAGCTTGCTCAAACTCTGTCCATTAAGTCGGTGATGCCATAACACATAATATATATGTGTGTGTGTTAATATGCAATATTTGTTTTTCTCTGTGACTTACTTCACTCTATATACAGTCTCTAGATCCATCCACATCTCTGCAAATGGCAAAATTTCGTTCCTTTTCATGGCTAGTATTCCACTGTATATATGTGTCATGCCTTCTTTAACCATTCCTCCATCAATGGACATTTATGTTGCTTCCATGTTCTGGCTCTTGTAAATAGTGCTACATGACTTATTCTCAGAAGTGACCCAACATCACATCTGCCTTATTCTCTTTGGTCATACAGACCAGCCTCAGTTAGTGTGGGAGGGGCCGTGCCAGGGCGTAGACACCAGGGTGAGGTATCCCTGAGGCCATCTTGAAGGCTGGCTACCAAAGCTCTGGGTTCCAACTTTTGTTATTTCTTTTCTCTTCCTCCTCTGTATATGCCCACTTTTTAGGGCTGCCTCCCCTGGGAGTTCTCCAGGACCCCTATCCAGATGGTGTTAAAATGGTGCTTCTTGATTTGTGCTCCCGATTCTGTAGAGGAGCCCATCTCCCGGGTACCTCAGTTAGCTTCAGACTCAGTCTGACTGCCTACGACATCGCTCCTTACACTGCTGTGTGTTGCCTTTGCATTTTGCACACAAAAAATATGCATCTTGTTTTTTGAGTGTGTCTGTTTTGTTTTTTGTTTTTATATCTTATCTTTTATTGGAACAGACAATATGTGCCAAGGTATTCATAAATGTACCATCCTTCTTGACTTTAAGGTTCCATCCACCTCCATCTTCCAAAAATTAATTGGCATCTTTAATCTGGTTTTGTCTTCTCACCTATTTCACTTGTCTTGTGAGTTGATACTTTTAATATTCTTTATCCATCATCATATTCTAATTTTCACAAGAAGAGGACACATACAAAGTTATTTAATGGACTTTCTTTCTGAATTCAGTCTCACAAGAAAGAAAGTGTTAGTTGCTCAGTCGTGTCCAACTCTTTGTGACCCCATGGACTGTAGCTCTCCCGGCTCCTCTGTCCATGGGATTCTCCAGGCAAGAATACTGGAGTGGGTTACTCCAGGGGATCTCCCTGACCTCCTCCAGGGGATCTCCCTGACCCAGGGATCGAACCCATGTTCTCTTATGTCTCCTGCACTGGGAGGCAGGTTCTTTACCACTAGCACCACCTTTTCTGCTTTTATTCAGAGTAGTATTGTTGTATAAGCAGTGTCCATATTTCCAGAAAATGTGACATCAGAGCTGGCCCTCCAATCCACAGAAGGCTTACTTTTGGAAAAGGGGTCCTATTTTATAAGTGATGCACAGCTTCCATCTTACATACTTTTAGGTTCCAGGTACAAAATGGATTTTTCCTTAAAATGTCTTACATTTCTGTGACTAAGTACTAGGTTTCTAAAAACTTCTAGCAACCATCCCAGAACCAAAGATGAAAAATACTAAAACATTTAAATTCCTTCTGGATTCGTCATTGACAGTCGCTGTAGGTAGCCAAGTAGCAGCTTGTGGAAGTGGTACAAGGCATGTGGTGGTTCCACATGGATGAAAGCTAAAGGGTGGCTTCTCCAGGGAGATTTTCACCCACCTAAAGCAGCACATTCTGGAGAGATCAACCAGAATCCAGAAGTGCCTTGTTCAATTGCCAGTTAACAGATAAAATCCTATTAAGTGCTTATTCACTGATTACCAAATGAAAAAGGGAGAGCTGAGTTTTGTATACAAGCTACGTTTTATTTTTTAAAAAATAGTATTATACTTTTATTACAAAATTATATTATAAAAAATACTATAAAAGATATTTTCTGAAAGACCTGGTCCTACACACAGACAAACCAGGTATGCAGACTACGGGGCCCATTCCCCAACATGTCTCCACCTGTGGTTCTGAGGCTGGAATTTTCTACTATGTGTGGCATTTGTGGCAGGCGTGTGTATGTGTGTGCATCTGTGTGTGCATTGACTCTTGAAAGACATATCAGATTTTTTAAACATTAATTCATTAGCATGCCTTATACAGTATGAGATGAACTTGCATCCCCTCTCAAAGGGAAAAACCACGCATCGATAGATCTCTAAGCAAGCAGTGGCTGACCGGCACGGGTGGCAGGCAGAGAAGCGGGCAGTCATGCCTAGTTTAGCACATCACGGACTCATGCCTGTGTAAACTTTCACCAAACTAAGGCAAACAAGAAAAATAAGAACGGTATAGAGATTTTTTTACGAAGAAAAATGCACTTGTTTTCATATTAAAGGAGTATCTTGTACTCTGTGAGCATTTACTTACTTCCTTTCTGGTTTTTCAAATTCACTTATCTTGACAGAATAATGACAGTGGTAGAAGACAGATTGATGAGGGAGAGAGTGGGTTTGTTTGTGGTTGTAGGTGGTCATATGGGCTTCCCAGATGGCACAGGAGATGCAAGCAACGGAGGTTCAATCTTTGGGCTGGGAAGATCCCCTGGAGTAGGAAATAGCAACCCTCTCCAGTATTCTTGCCTGAAAAATTACACAGACAGAGGAGCCTGATGGGCTACGGTCCATGGGGTCACAAAAAGTCAGACACACTGAACACATACACACAAGGTCATTACCCTTACATAGCAAATTACAAATAGGATAGTCCTCTGTTGGTGTCCACTTTAAAAATTATTTTATTTTACATCTCTGTAAGTTCCAAAGCACTAGAAATTTTTGGATCAGATGATCTGCAGGGATCTTCCAGTCCCCAGACTGCATTAGCTTGGACTGAAGTGTGACAGAGGGAAGGAAAGGCAGGTCAGAGGGGATAGGAGGAAGAAAGAAATTCCTGTCTGACACTTGGAGGCAGAAAACTGTCACTGGAGCTCAGAGCTGATAAATTCCTTAGCTTCTCCTTTAATACTTTCAATGTAACTTTTGTACTAACACAAAAATAAAATCAAGGTCTTTCACACCAGCAGTTAACAGGGTTTTTTCCTTAAATGATCAAGAGGGAAAAATCAAGGATATTAGGTAGATACCCAGATGAAAGTGAAAGTCACTCAGTTGTGTCTGACTCTTTGTCACCCCATGAACTATGCAGTCCGTGGAATTCTCCAGGCCAGAATACTGGAGTGGATAGCCTTTCCCTTCTCCAGGGGATCCTCCCAATCCAGGGATCAAATCTAGATCTCCAACACTGCAGGTGGGTTCTTTACCAGCTGAGCCACAAGGGAAGCCCAAGAATACTGGAGTGGGTAGCCTATCCCTTCTCCAGGGGATCTTCCTGACCCGGGAATCGAACTGAGGTCTCCTGCATTGCAGGCTGATTTTTTACCAACTGTGCTATCTGGGAAGCCCACCCATATAACAAGACAGAAAACAAATCCCACAGAGATTTTAGTGATGAAACACAAAAATTTATTTACAGATGCCAAGATCTGAAGTTCACATAATTTTCTTGATAACAAGCTATTGTTTTTCTTTTAATTTTCTTTCAAGTATTTGAAAATAGAAAAGCCATTCTTGGCTCTCATGCCGCACAGACACAGAAGGCAGACTGAATCTGATCTGTGGGCTGCCCTGGGCCACCCCACTGACTTCATGCATAGTCATATTATGCTTATTGCTGGGATCTGATGACAGCGTCACAGCGCAGTGACTCAGTGGGGGGACAAGGACAGGGGATGTGTATTCTCTCTCCCCCGAAGTCTCAGTGGCCCCCTGTGGGTGCTTTCAGTGGCTAAGTCATGTCAACCTCTTTTGCAGCCCCATGGACTGTAGCCCACCATGGTCCTCTGTCCATGGGATTCCCTAGGCAAGAATACTGGAGTGGGTTGCTATTTCCTCCTCCAGGAGATCTTCCCAGTCCAGGGATGGAACCCACATCTGCATCACCTGCATTGCAGGCAGATTTGTTTTCACCACTGAGCTGTCAGGGAAGCCCCAGTGGCCCATAGAGCCGATCAACACTAAAACAAGACATAGGGTTGAGAATATGGCTTGAGTCAAACCACCGGGTTTTGGATTCCCCAGCTCCACTCATGACCACCTCTAGCCTCTTCATCATCTCCCAGCCACCTTATCTAGAAGAAGGGACTGATCATAGCACCTGTCTCCTAGAGCTGTTATCAGATGTCCATCGGACCGTGTACTAGGCAACGCACCCTGAGCAGAGCTCCCAAAATGTTACCTACCGGTATCATTAGAGTCCTGATTGAAGTTCATTTTCTCCACAGCATCCATTACATGGAATTCTGCAGAGTCCATTCATCTTACATGAATGCCAAAGACCTCATAGTTTTACTGAACTCAGAAGCTTTTAGGGCAAGGAAAAAACCCTGCTCATTAATGATTATAGATATGGCAGGAAATATTCCATTCTCACATATCAGTAAACAAGGATGTCCCAGCCCTGAGGGAACTCAGGAAAGAATCCCTGCCACCTAGCAGCCATCAGACTGCAGCCACTCCCAACTTGAGACCTGAGGAAGCTCAGGTTGTAAAAACACAGGAAACTGGCTGATAGCTGAGATGCATATCAAAGGAATGATTTCAGTGAGCCCGAGTCTTGCAGCTTCCAATAGAGAGAAAAGTGCTAAATTCTTTAGCTTGGGGTATCTGGTTTCCTTTAATTAAAATCATCTTTTGATGTTCAGACTACTTGCCTTTTGTTACAAAACTTCTGCATAACCTGGCTCCTCCCCAGGCCTCCTCAGAGCCTTTCTCTCTGAGTTTCTTGAGATGCTGTCTCCCAGACTTGAATTCCTAAAAATTCCCACCGAATAGAACATAACTCTCAACTTTCAGGTTGTGAATGTTTTTCAAGTCCACCTATAAATGCCACTCACTGCTTTTTGTGTTTATTCCCCAGTATTTGGAGAAGGGAATGGAGACCCACCCCAGTTTTCTTGCCTGGAGATTTCCATGCACAGAGGAGTCTGGAGGGCTACAGTCTATGGGGTCACAAAGAGTCGGACATGACTTAGGGACTAAACAACAGCAACATTGCCCAGTACACCAGAGACATCTGATTGCCACCTTCTTGGGCAGAGCCAATAATCTGATTGCTTGCTGTGGTCCAGAAAATCAAAATGGGATGGCTAAGTTAGATGTCTAGACTAGTGATGTCTCTCTGGACAGAAAAATGGGAAGTGGCCGTCGCTCCTGGCCAGGGAAAAAGAGGCCACTGCAGAAAAGAGCCCATGGATGTCTACCTCCCTCACTGGATGGCATGCCGCCAAGGCTCACAGTTGGTTGCTTAAGGCAGAGGCAGATGGAAGAAAGTGAAGGTGAAGTCGCTCAGTCGTGTCCGACTCAGCGACCACATGGACTGTAGCCCACCAGGCTCCTCCATCCATGGGATTTTCCAGACAAGAGTACTGGAGTGGGTTGCCATTTCCTTCTCCAGGTGATCTTCCTAACCCAGGGATTGAACCCGGATCTCCCGAATTGTTCAGTTTAGTTCAGTCACTCAGTCATGTCCAACTCTTTGCGACCCCATGAATCGCAGCACACTAGGCCTCCCTGTCCATCACCAACTGCCGGAGTCCTCCCAAACCCATGTCCATTGAGTCAGTGATGCCATCTGACCATCTCATCCTCTGTCGTCCCCTTCTCCTCCTGCCCTCAATCTTTCCCAGCATCAGGATCTTTTCTTATGAGTCAGCTCTTTGCATCAGGTGGCCAAAGTATTGAAGCTTCAGCTTCAACATCAGTCCTTCCATTGAACACCCAGGATTGATCTCCTTTAGGATGGACTGGTTGGATCTTCTTGCAGTCCAAGGGACTCTCAAAAGTCTTCTCCAATACCACAGTTCAAAAGCATCAATTCTTCGGTGCTCAGCTTTCTTTATAGTCCAACTCTCACATCTATACATGACTACTCGAAAAACCATAGCCTTGACTAGACGGACCTTTGTTGGCAAAGTGACGTCTCTGCTTTTTAATATGCTGTCTGGATTGGTCATAACTTTCCTTCCAAGGAGTAAATGTCTTTTAATTTCATGGCTGCAGTCACTCATCTGCAGTGATTTGGGGGCCCCAAAAAATAAAGTCAGCCACTCTTTCCACTGTTTCCCCATCTATTTGCCATAAAGTGATGAGACCAGATGCCATGATCTTAGTTTTCTAAATCGTGAGCTTTAAGCGAACTTTTTCACTCTCCTCCTTCACTTTCATCAAGAGGCTCTTTAGTTCTTTGCTTTCTGCCATAAGGGTGGTGTCATCTGCATATCTGAGGTTATTGATATTTCTCCCAGCAATCTTAATTCCAGCTTGTGCTTCCTCCAGCCCAGCGTTTCTCATGATGTACTCTGCATGTAAGTTAAATAAGCAGGGTGACAATATACAACCTTGACGTACTCCTTTTCCTATTTGGAACCAGTCTATTGTTCCATGTCTAGTTCTAACTGTTGCTTCCTGACCTGCATACAGGTTTCTCAAGAGGCGTTGTAAGCAGACGCCTTACAGCCTGAGCCATCAGGGGCGCCCGACGCAGATGGAGGGACCCTGCAAAGAGCAGCTCATGGAGTCTGTCTGGCACGGCCGGCACCCAGTCAGCTCTTCTTTTCACACACAGACACTTTGGCCTCAGGCTATTGGCTGGGCAGAGGGTCAATAATCATCATGCAAAATCAACAGAGCTGCTCAGTAGAGTGTTAACCAGCTTTGAACGCTGCCAACTTCCCCTTCTGCTAAACCAGGCTGGGCTGGGTGTGGGGGAGGGGCGCCCCGAGGGAGGGCTGGGCACATGTTTCACAGGGATGCAGGGAAACGGGGCGGGGGATGGATGCTTCAAGAGTAGAAAGGGGAAACGCCCAAGCTTCCTTTGGAAATTGGTTCCTGGCCTTTTCAATGAACAATGTTTAAAAGGTATGCCCGTATCTAGATCCTTCATACGCTTGAAGAGTAGAAATTAGATAGTTTTGTTACTGCCTGCTAGTGCTGGAGAGATGTAAACTTTGTCAGACGCAGTTCCTACTTGCAAGCTAGTCAATCTAATAAGTGCTCAACTCACGAGCATCTGAGTAGCAATATTAAGTTAATAAATGAGTAATAACCTACATTCTTGATTGCCCTCTGTAACAGCTGAAGGTGAGGAAAATGCTTTCCTCGACACTCTTAGGGTCCCTAGCTGGGTCTGAAAATGAAATCAAGAAAAACAGATTAACAGGAGAGAGGCATACATGTATTTTTTAAAACTCTTTTTTTTTTTTTACGTGTGCCTGGGAGTCTTTGCAAGAGAATCGAGACCCAAAGAAGTGACCAGAGGAGGAAGCATTTAGACCTTTTAGACAAAGAAGCAGTAAATTTGTGAACAATTGATTAGACAAAGGGGTTTGGGCTCGAGGTAGTGAAGGGTGAAGGAGTAACTAGAAGATAAGGGTAGATTAGGCTAGCCTAGATTATACAAACTAGGGTTTGTATACAGATTCCTCTAGTGCCCTCTCTGGGCTGATAAATTCTATCTTTATTAAATTTCTTTCCTGAATTTAAGAACAAAGGGAGGAGTTTCTTCTGCATTTAGTGCTTTTTAGTTGCCTTCAACTCAAAATAATTTGTATATCAAAGAGGCAGATTTGGGGGTGACACTTCTGATTTCCTTCACAGCCCTCCTCAGGCATCCTATGCATTCCTCTAAGTGCTTTATCAGAGGTAACCCACTTGACCCTATTTTACAGATGTGGAAACTGAGGCACCAGAGATCACCCAGAGTCACACAGGTGGCTTGGCAGAGCTGGGATTTAGACCTAAGAAGTCTGCCCCAGGGCTGTACCCTTAAGCGTTCGGTCACAAACCTCTGAACAGAAGGCAGAGAGCAGGTGATACATAGTCACAGTGGAAGTTGAAACAGAGAGAAAAGTGTGAGAAGTGATTGTTCAGCATGCCCAAAATTGCTTCCTGCTTTTGTAACATATTTGATATGCCACCTTTCATTTATAAGCACGCAATGGCACTGGTGCTTCTAACCCCAATGTTTCTTTTATTAAACAAGTAAAACAAGTTGTTTCTGTGCTCATGTACAAATCATATTTGGTGAATTAACTAATATATTCAATATATTTTAAGATGATTATTAATGAATGATACTTTTTAGTCTGTCTGACAATGGCTCAGGACATTTGATACTGGACAAAAGACTTCAGGAGGAACTGCCTGGGAAGGTGGTGGCTTGTTTGGAAAAACATATCATACATTAACATGAATGTCCCTTGATAAAAGTTAGTGGAGCAAAAAAGGAGAGGGTGGCAGCCCCCAAAGACTGAGTCTGCTACAGAATGCAGGGCACTCTCTGTAAAGATAGATCTTACTGTCTTCCTTTACAGGTGATGTAACTTGGAAAGATTAAGTAATTTTCCCAAAGCGTCAGATCAGTTCAGTTCAGTTCAGTCACTCAGTTGTACCCGACTTTTTGTGACCCCATGAACTGTAGCATGCCAGGCCTCTCTGTCCATCACCAACTCCCAGAGTTTACTCAAACTCTTGTCCATTGAGTCAGTGATGCCATCCAACCATCTCATCTTCTGTCATCCCCTTCTTCTCTCGCCTTCAACCTTTTCCAGCATCAGGTATTTTCAAATGAGTCAGGTCTTCGCATCAGGTGGCCAAAGGATTGGAGTTTCAGCTTCAACATCAGTCCTTCCAATGAACATTCAGGACTGATCTCCTTTAGGATGGAGGGGTTGGATCTTCTTGCATTCCAAGGGACTCTTCAGAGTCTTCTCCAACACCAACAGTTCAAAAGCATCAATTCTTCGGCCCTCAGCTTTCTTTATAGTTCAACTCTCACATCCATACAAGACTACTGGAAAGGCCATAGCCTTGACTAGATGGACCTTTGTTGGCAAAGTAATGTCTCTGCTTTTTAATATGCTATCTAGGTTGGTCATAACTTTCCTTCCAAGGAGTAAGCGTCTTTTAATTTCATGACTACAGTCACCACTGCAGTGATTTTGGAGCCCCCCAAAAATAAAGTCAGCCACTGTTTCCACTGTTTCCCCATCTATTTGCCATGAAGTGATGGGACGGGATACCGTGATCTTTGTTTTCTGATTGTTGATCTATAAGCCAACTTTTTCACTCTCCTCTTTCACTTTCATAAAGAGGCTCTTTAGTTCTTCTTTGCTTTCTGCCATAAGGGTGGTGTCATCTGCATATCTGAGGTTATTGATATTTCTCCCAGCAATCTTAATTCCAGCTTGTGCTTCCTCCAGCCCAGCATTTCTCATGATATACTCTGCATATAAGTTAAATAAACAGGGTGACTATATATAGCTTTAATGTACTCCTTTTCCTATTTGGAACCAATCTGTTGTTCCATGTCTAGTTCTAACTGTTGCTTCCTGACCTGCATACAGATTTCTCAAGAGGCAGGTCAGGTGGTCTGGTAATCCCGTGTCTTTCAGAATTTTCCACCACTTATTGTGATTCACACAGTCAAAGGCTTTGGCATAGTCAATAAAGCAGAAATAGATGTTTTTCTGGAACTCTCTTGCTTTTTAGATGATCCAGCAGATGTTGGGAATTTGATCTCTGGTTCCTCTGCCCTTTCTACAACCAGCTTGAACATCTGGAAGTTCATGGTTCACGTATTGCTGAAGCCTGGCTTGGAGAATTTTGAGCATTACTTTGCTAGCATGTGAGATGAGTGCAATTGTGCAGTAGTTTGAGCATTCTTTGGCATTGCCTTTCTTTGGGATTGGAACAAAAACTGACTTTTTATGATCTGAGAGAATAGCATTGAAACATGTATATTATCAAGTGTGAAACCGATTGCCAGTCCAGGTTGGATGCATGAGACAAGTGCTCAGGGCTGGTGCACTGGGAAGACCCAGAAGGATGGGATGGGGACAGAGGTAGGAGGGGGGATCAGGATGGGGAACACATGTAAATCCATGGCTGATTCATGTCAATGTATGGCAAAAACCACTACAATATTGTAAAGTAATTAGCCTCCAACTAATAAAAATAAATGAAAAAAAAAAAAGAAAACTGACCTTTTCCAATCCTGTGACCACTGCTGAGTTTTCCAGACTTGCTGGCGTAATGAGTGCTGCACTTTCACAGCATCATCTTTTAGGATTTGAGATAGCTCAGCTGGAATTCCATCACCTCCACTAACTTTGTTCATAGTAATGCTTCCTAAGACCCACTTGACTTCACATTCCAGGATGTCTGGCTGTAGGTGGATGATCACACCTCTTCTTAATATCTTCTGCTTCTGTTAGGTCCGTACCATTTCTGTCCTTTATTGAGCCCATCTTTGCATGAAATGTTCCCATGGTAACTCTAATTTTCTTGAAGAGATCTCTAGTGTTTCCCATTCTATTATTTTCCTCATTTTTCTTTGCACTGATCACTGAGGAAGGCTTTTTTATCCCTCCTTGCTATTCTTTGGAACTCTGCATTCAAATGGGTATATCTTTCCTTTTCTCCTTTGCTTTTTGCTTCTCTTCTTTTCATAGCTATTTGTAAGGCCTCCTCAGACAGCCATTTTGCTTTTTTGCATTTCTTTTTCTTGGGGATGGTCTTGCTCCCTGTCTCCTATACAGTGTCACAAACCTCCATCTGTAGTTCATCAGGCACTCTGTCTGTCAAGCTCCAGATAGTAGCTGGCAAATCTGGAGATAGATCTCATACAGATTTGGCAGAAGGCCTATGACTTCTGGACTTCTTAGGCTACAAGATTTAACTGTTTAAGGGTATCACAAGTTTAACTGTTTAATATGCAACAGTGCTAACATATCATGGAATCCTGGATTACTTCCTGATGTGATTAGGAGAAAAGTCAGAAAATCACTATTAAGATTCTTCTGCTCATGATGGAAACTAAGAGGTACTTTATTGTTGGAAGTGGAAAAATCATTAAAATGTTACTTAAGCAGTTTCCATCATTATGCTTTTTTAATAGTTCACAGCATTTGGCTATACTGATTTTAAAATAATCTAGCATTTGAGTAGTAATTAGTGGGTTACATTACATTAATATAATCATAGTGTTTCAACAGTGAGTCCAAACAAGTGGATCAAATGCAATAAAAATGAAAATATGACCACTCTTATATTCTAGTCAACTGATCTGAATTATTGAATTATTAAAACATATTCACAGAGTTAAAAATTTATTTCAAACATAAAAAAAAATTATTTTAAGAAAAGCAGTACAATTAAGAGAAATGGATCTCTTGAGTCTGGGACTGCTGTTACCACCATCCAAAGACAGTGCCTTGTCTTATTTCACATGGCCCGGGGCTTGGCTCCCTGCTTCTAGAGAAGCAGCTAAGCATCGGCCAGAGAGCTGCCCAGATGGTAATTTTGAGTTAATTCAATCAGCTGGAGCATCCACAGGTCAGCAACTTCACATCCTCTGAAGTCCTAGTTCAATTGTGCAGATATATAGCCAGGCCATGCCTTGCCAATTTCACTGAAAATTCAAGTGAGAAGAATTCTGGAGCAGTTCTGCTCACCTGGGCCCAGAAACACTGCCCCAGACCTGGTTCTGGAGTCCTGCCAACAGTGCTGAACATCTACATGTGGGTGACACGGTGGATGAGTAGATGGTCCAGTAAATTCCCTTTGATTGACTCTCCTTCTAGCGGTCAGCCTCTAACCAGAACTCTACATACTTTGTGTACAATAGACTGATGGATGCCAGTGCCCACCACCCCCCTTGACACTCCTAGGCTTTCCCAGCACATCGACATTAGCCTGCTCCATGGTGGAGGTGTATGATTGCCAAGAATTAGCTGCTTCTGCCAGTTGTACTTGTTATTATAACAAAGTCATCTAATTAAATATTAAATAACAAATTGGTTAAATACAAATGCAGAAAAAGACATGTTTCTGTGAAAATTAGGTTGGAAGATTTGATAAGATTAAAACTGATAGGAAACTGCTGTTCAGTTAAGTGTGGCTGAGAAAACATTTAAAAAGTTAGAGGGAAACATGGATTAATATCTAGAAGGACTCTATACTCAGATTGCATCACCAGCCTCTTTAAGCAATTGGCCTGCTCCAAGAAAACCCAAACTAGAAATATCAGTGTTACTGAAGAGGAAAAGTTAAAATTTGACATAACCTCCTTCTCCTTCTGCCTCTGTAACTCAGCTTGGCCCTTGCAAAGCCTAGATCACGTAGGTCACATCGTCTCAGAAAGTGGGGACTTGCAATGGGAGGAACTGGAGTTTATCTCACTCAGCCTTATCCTGCTCTTTGCAATCGCCCAGCCCCTGCAAACCTGCTTAATCATGCCTGTCCAGGTCAGACATCCCCCTCCCCATCCTGACTGCTGTTGTCATGCACACGAAACCCCTTAGTTTAAACCAGCCTTTTAACAGCAAGTGTTGCCCAGTACAGTCTGTCTATAAAAACTCTGTGATCCCTTTGTTCAGGGCTCAGAGCTTGGAGTGTTAACTCCTCTGGGCCTGCTGGCATAAGAAACCTGAGTTCTCCAATTCTCCGAGCATGGTGCTTGGTTTCTCGAGTACTGGTTTCTGCAACAGTACATTATGCGTGTGACTTAGCAAAAATGACGCTGTAGCCCTCTAAACAGCAGCTTCATTCCCAAAGATGGGACCTGGGCCCTACTTCACAAGACTGAAGAATTGGTGTGCACATTTTAAGTTAAAATGTCTAAAGTGCTCATGTATCTTTTGTCTATTTGTTTTTGATTCCTCACTTTAACTTCTTAAGCTAACCAACCAGCTAGCTTCAAACCATCAAATTGTTGTAGCCACGCGTTCCGGAAAGCAAATTCACTCAGAAGGACAATGCAGAGAGTGGAGTGCAGTTTATCACACCTGCGGGCCCAAAGCAGAATCTCTCTCCTCTTAGCCAAGGACCCTGACCCGTTTTTGTAAAAACCTTATATACCCTAAGTGTGCGTGCACAAACCCGCCTCCCCAAATTCCCTGAAACTAGTCTGAACAAGGGAAAAAGAAAGATACAATCAAAGTTAACCTGTGATTCATACGCCTTAAGCCTAGGTAGTTAACAGTGGACAATTATCGATAGGCCTGCGGTCATACCCCAATAAGCATAATAGAATGTATGATTCTATTCGGTTACACGATAATTAGGGTATTCTTTTAGGTGATGGAGAGTCTAGGCATGAGCCCTGGGTCTGGTTTTCCAGTTGGTATGTCGTTTCCATAGATACTGGGTATATAGCTTAAAGTCGACAGTCCAACTCAAGATAGAGTCCTGCTTTCAACATAGAGCCTGTTCTGTTTTCTCCTTGAAAATAAGACTTCTACCTTCATGTGAAAACCATGAAATCAAATAAAAATAAAAGCTAACTATGTCACCCATGAAGCTTCAAGACCCAAACTCAAGGACAATGATGTAAAAAGTCAGGGACCGTGATTTTGATGCCAGGGCACAGTGACGAGTGTTGCTGTGGGTGGCGATGGGGGGACAGTCACCAGACAGGAGGGGACTCAAGGAGACAAACGAGGGCTGATACCCGAGCCCCACACCTGCTCTCTGGGTGCGGTTGTGTGGGCTCTGAAGCTGCTTGGATCTCTGACAGTCATTTGTTCAGACCTCATGTATTGATTATAGGTGACATCATTGATTGAGACCAACTCTCTGGTATGAAAAGATTATTTATTTATTTATTGAAAAGATTTTTTAAAAAATTAAATAGCTTTTCATTTTCTAACGGTCATCAAGAGCCTTGAAAAGCTGAAGATCTTGTTTAAGAGCTATTAATAGTAACTTGAAGTCATTGCATCAGAGTCCCTTCCTTAGGTTTGAAAATGATGTTGTTACTGAATAATAATGTACTCGTGTTTGGGGGAGATGCATGCAGAAGTGTTAGGTGTGAAGTGTCCTGGTGTTTACAGTCTATTTTTCAATGGATTGGCAAGGGTGTGTGTGTGTGTGTGTGTGTGTGTGTGTGTGTGTGTGTGTGTCTGTGGAGAGAGAGAAACAGAGAGAAAGTGACAGCTGGAATGGCTAGGAGAGTATGTTAACAGTTGGGAGACCTAGATGAAAAGATATATAGGTGTTCATTATACTGTTTTTCAGTTCTTCTGAGGGTTTAAAAATTTTTCCCCCCGAAATGTATATATCCAAGCAACTAACAACTAATTAACCTTGTGTTAATTTTAACATGTGTTAAAATAGCCAAAGCTTCTAGTTTCATTCTCTCCCACTTCAAACATAGTTGTTCAGAATTCATACATATAGAATATGTGTATATATATATATATATACATATATATATATAACATCTTAATCATGGCAGCCCAGCAATAGCCATATATATCACATGCCTTGAAATTCCAGGACCAGTATGGATATAAACAAATTGCCAGTGCTCCATTCACTCATTGATCCATTCAGTCAAACCACAAGCATTTGTTCAGGACATATTACAGCCAGGGTTGCCAATGTGAAAAAGACTGGACAATTCCTTCTCTTCTGAGGCTTAGGGGCATCAAGAAAAATATACATGACACATATAACGGCAAGTGGCCCATTGGAGCATATAGGAAAGGGGACCTGACCTTGTTTTGGAGGAGTTCAGCAAACATTTATTTGTTCAAACTAAGACTGAAAGATACACAATAATATATGACTATGACTCCAAGAAATAAAACTTAAGATGGCAATTCTTCCTCTATGAAGAATTGATGCTCTTGAACTGTGGTGTTGGAAAAGACTCTTGAGAGTCCCTTGAACAGCAAGGAGATTAAACCAGTCTATCCTAAAGGAGATCAACCCTAAATATTCACTGGAAGGACTGAAGCTCCAATATTCACGCCACATGATGCAAAGAGCTGACTCACTGGAAAAGACCCTGATGCTGGGAAAGGTTGAGGGCATGAGGAGAAGGGGACGACAGAGGATGAGATGGTTGGATGGCATCACTGACTCAATGGACATGAGTTTGAGCAAACTCTGGAAGTTGGTGACGGACAGGGAGGCCTGGCATACTGCAGTCCATGAGGCTGCTAAGAGTTGGAAATGACTTAGCAACTTAACAACAACATGCACCTTTTTAGGACTTGGAGGATTGCCAGTTTGCCTCCTCCTACCTGTGGTCGAGAGATGCTCCAAATACAGGTCTTGTGTGATGTCTGGGAGGCAGAGGAGTCAGAGAGGCTCAGGATCTACATGAAAGAGTGGCCACCACCTCTGTGTAAACTGGAGCACCAGGCCCTGTGGGGTTGAGTTTCCCTGCCCCAGTATCTGGCTCCCTTGGGTGTAGGACTCAGACTTTCCTCTCCTGAGGCCCTACTGCCTCCTCCAGACACTGTGGAGGAGCAGCTTGGTGGTGCCTCCATTCCTGGGGCCAACCATCAACGGGTCCCTACACTCCAGAAACCAAAGCCAGGAAAAATCTTACCTTCAGGCAGCTTTTGCTTTCAGCCCAGTGATGAAAGCCTCTCTAAAGCCTGGCTACCTTCTTGGATTGAGAGAGAAAATGGCATCACAAACAAAAAGTGGATGTGCAGACTAGGGTCCAAGTGCTCAGAAATCTTTAAAGAATTAGCTGTACCCTATGGACTGGGCTTGTAGATATTGGTTTAGACTGGTAGTATCAGAGTCACCCGGGGGGGCTATTATAGATTACTGCAACCAACACAAGGGTTATTGATTCTGTGAGTCTGGAGTGAGGCCAAGAATTTGCATTTCTGATAGGTTTCCAGATTCTGCTGATACTACTCTGAAAATCCATACTTTGAGAACAAGGACTTTAATAAATGTTAGTATTGTTGTTCAGTCAGTAAGTCTTGTCCAACTCTTTATGACCCCGAGGACTGTAGCCGCCAGCCTCCTCTGTCCATGGGATTTCCCAGGCAAGAATACTGGAGTGGGTTGCCATATCCTTCTCCAGGGGATCTTCCTGACCCAGGGATTAAACCCCCATCTCCTGCATTGGCAGGCATATTCTTTACCACTGAAGTACTAGGGAAGTCCAGATATTAGTATGAAGTGAAGTGAAGTCGCCCAGTCATGTCCAACTCTTTGCGACTCCATGGACTGTAGCCTGCCAGGCTCCTCCATCCATGGGATTTTCCAGGCAAGAATACTGGAGTGGGTTGCCATTTCCTTCTCCAGGGGATCTTCCCAATCCAGGGATCGAACCCAGGTCTCCTGCACTGTAGGCAGATGCTTTTCCTGTCTGAGCCACCAGGGAAAGTATACTAAATTAGCATACTAGATTTGGTATATATTTTAGTATACTTAAATATGTGATTGAAGTGAACACTCAGGTTTAAAAATCCAGAAAAACAAGATTAAAATAATTAAGCTAGATATGATCTAATGACCCCCAGCATCTGGGAGGAAAAGTGGAAAAATTTAGTCTTCTTAAAGAATGCCAAATAGCTAACCCTTGGGGGGAAATATAGACCTTCATTTTCAATTATTTATTTTTCATTGATAGAAACTGTGGTGGGTAAAAATGTGAGAATCAATGATGAGTGTATGAAAATGACTATGGTCTCCCCTTTCTTGAATAGCCCTGGGATTAGAAAATAGATTCAATTTAAATTTTTTTGTTTGTGTGCTTATATTTTTGTTTTTTAATTATTTATTTTTTTGGCCGTACCAGGCAGCATGTGTGATCTTAGTTCCCTGACCAGAGATGGAACTCGTGCCCCCGGCAGTGGAAGCTCGGAGCCATAACCACTGGCCCACCAGGGAATTCCCGGTGTCTTTTTATTTTGATTGCACAGAGTCCTCACTCTGGGACTATCTGAGGCAATTTCTTTTTATTTTTCCTACCAGCCAGCACATCTCCTAGGCTTCCTCTGCCTCTGTTGTCAATTAGTGTTTTTTCCTGGGGAAAATAAACTAATTTTCAGTTAATATTAACATCCCCCCCCAAAAAAAGATAAATATATGACCATAGAATGTGTGTCCAAAATGTTTAACTCCACTATTTAAAACTATTTCTCTCTTTCTTCCTCTGCCGGCAGAGAGGAATTTAAAAACTGGCCTTCATAAAATAATAAATAAAAACTGACCTTCATAAAATAAATAAAAACACCTTCATTAGAGTTGGCATGAGCATAGATGTGAAAGCTAGGTTGTAAGTGGGTCTAAGTGACCATTTAGATGTGTGAGTTCCCAAGGTCGCAGCTCAATTTTTTTTTTTTAATAAGAAAGAGCATTTTTATATCAGCATCAGTGAATTAGTTTGTTCTTGAAAATACGTGATGGATAGTGATCATCCTTTTTCAGTCTTAAACATTATTTCAGGAAAAGGAAACTATAGAATTATCTACAGAAGATATCACCGGTTAATATATACAAATTCAACTATGTTCACTTTGTTGAACCAAGAAATCTGCAAATATTAGACCACTTTCTCCCTACAACAATGGCAATTTCATATGATTCAACTATATATTGTTCTGAAAAAAAAGGAGAGCTGACTTGGTCTTTTCCATGAATAAATCACTTGAAATTCCTAAATACAATAAAAATGATGTACAGTTATCTGACAGTTCTGTGTACATCTCACTTCTCTACTCTGTTTCTATGGATAAATTGCTACGGTATCACAGGACTCCTGCTAAATGGTGTTTGATGCTCAGAGAACAGAAAAATATGTTTGCTTTTGTTCTGTCAGTTGGAATTTATTAAGCCGTTTTTAAACAAAACCCTTTCTCTTTCTCTCTTCCTAGGGCTGCATCTGTAAAGACAAAGGCCAGTGCTTCTGTGATGGGGCCAAAGGGGAGAAGGTAAAAACAAAACCTTCATTCTGCTCCTTTTCTCCATAGAGCTCATTAACGATTCACACTCTTCCTTCATTCGTAGCAGGCAGATCAGCAGTACCATATTCCATTCCCCAAATCCATTTTTTTTTTCTTTATTGAATTTGTTGCAATATTGCTTCTGTTTTATATTTTTGGTTTTTTGGCCAGGAGGCATGTGGGGACTTAGCTCCCTGACCAGGGATTAAACCTGCACTCCCTGCATTGTAAGGTGAAGTGTTAACCACTGGTGTTAACAGTCAGAGAAGTCCTTTCCCCCAAACAATTTTAATGTAATTGTATATAAATATTAACCTGGAGTGGTGGAAAAGCCTTGGAGGGGAGCTTCAGATAACTGGTATAAATGCGGTTAATTACTGTAACTCTCTCGATCTGGAAACAAAAAATATTAAGTTAAAGAGAAAGAAAGTTTTTGAGAATGATCCGTACGTATCCCCTATTTACACTGTTGCTGAAGGTGAGAGAATTGAAAACAGCCTGATAGACTCACTTGGACACAAACGAAACCCGCAGATTTTGTCCTGCAGCATTGGTGTAAGGGCGCCCTCTGGTGGAAGAATCTTGCACAAGCACTCTCGAGGCAAAAATTCAGTAAGACAAAGTAGCTCCATTGCAGAATTGGAGTAAAAAATGAGTGCCGTGAAATCTCATTAATTCGCTCCATTAACTTTCAATTTGTGATAATTAAGACGGAGCCAGAACTAAAATTTTTCCTTTGTTTACAAAACCCTTTTCTCAGATACACTAATGAATTGCTTAACAATATTGAAAGATGACTGCTTAAAAATATTTTTTAAAAGAATGCATTTTAAGCTCTTTAGACAAAATAATTTGCATGTTAATTACAATAAAAATTACCATATTTAAAGTATTATATGATTCGTGTAGTTTGATTTAGGGTTTTTCCTGAAGCTGTGAAAGTGGTATGTTCAGATCCGTGTTGAAAAGCTATGACTCATTCTCTCATTCAAGAAGCATTTATTGAATCCCTCCTCTGGGTGAGATGCTGTTCAAAGTGTGAAGGTAACAGTCTTGAGAGGGACCTAGCAAATTCTTCTGCTTCTCTTTTTATTGGGTGTGTGTGTGCACACATCATGTGAAATAGCTGACTTGCTCCGTTTTAAAAATCTAAGTTTCCATTTGTCTACTAGATTATCTGAATCAAACCAGTGGTCTTAACTGTTGAAGAGTAATCCCAGGATCTGTGTTCACGGGAAGGTTATTTGTTGGCAGAGCCATGTCCCTTACTGGGCCTAAAATTACTCCCTAATTCCAAGGGCTTTCCCATATTATCATCTCCTAACTATGTAGCTCACACTTTTGGTTTTGCCACTCTTGATATCTCGCCTGCATCTCCTCCACAAATGGCAGATTGAATTACTAATTCCTGTGTAATCAAGAGAGGACTGAAACTCATAGCCTGTGTGTTATTCTTTCGAGCTACATAGCAATTATGCACACTCCCAAGACATTCCTGAACCTGACTGTCACTCTCTCTCCATCCCCCAAAAACACCCTTCACCAAACTCCATCTTTCTAACTGGGCTTTCCCTCTCAGTTGTTAATTCCCTGAATCTCTGCTCCGTGTAGCTCTGCCATTTGGGTAAAAGTCGAGTTTCCAGGAAACCAAAGACAAGTGCTTTCAAGCCTACAGACAAATACTAACAGAAACATTCCAGTTGCTATTACACTTAGTGTTGAGTGCTATTTTTTTTTAATCCAAGGGAAAAATGTGCAAAATGTTATCATAATATCATAAAGAATAGAAAATGATGGTTATGTTTACTCCTGGACATTGCTATTCTGTGTGTGTATTGTCTTGTTTTGGTCTTACAGGGGGAGAAAGGTTTCCCAGGACCCCCTGGGCCTCCTGGCCAGAAGGGATACCCGGGTCCCGAAGGCCTGCCTGGACCACAGGGACCCAAGGTATGTTAACCTGTGAGTTTGGAAAATCCCCAGTCCGCTTAAGCTTCTTTATGACGATGGATGCCATGGTAAATTCCTGCTCCAGTCTTAGCTGGGCCCTCAGAACTGCTTCTTATTTCAAGCTATCTATTTTACAAATGGAAGTGTGTATATATATATATATATATATATATATATATATATATCAATGTATACACTAAGATGTGTAAATTAGCTATATAGCAGCTAGGAAGCTGCTGTATATAGCACAGGGAGCTCAGCTCAGCCCTCTGCTGATCTAGAGGGATGGGATGGGGGTGGTGGTGGGCGCAAGGTCCACGAAGGAGGGGCTGTGTGTATACATATAGCTAATTCACGTTGCTGTTCAGTAGACGCTAACACAATATTGTAAAGCAATTATATTGTTTTTCAGTCACCAGGTTGTCTCAGACTCTTTGCAACCCCATGGACTGCAGCACACCAGGCTTCCCTGTCTTTCACTATGTCCTGGAGTTTCCTCAAGTTCATGTCCATTGAGTCAGTGATGCCATCCAACCATCTCATCTTCTGTCATCCCCTTCTCCTCCCACCTTCAATCTTCCCCAGCATCAGGGTCTTTTCCAGTGAGTTGGTTCTTTACATCACATGGCCAAAGTGTTGGAGCTTCAGCTTTAGTATCAGTCCTTCCAATGAATATTCAGGACTGATTTCCTTTAGGATGGACTGGTTTATCTCCTTGCAGTCCAAGGGACTCTCAAGAATCTTCTCCAGCACCACAATTCGAAGCAATTATTCTCCAGTGAACAAAAAGAAAAGAAAAGACTATCAGTATCTTTCAGTCCTTAGCTCTATGTCTTCCCACTTCCTGATTTAGGGGTCTCCACACCTGCATCGAAGAGCTGACTTATTTGAAGAGACCCTGATGCTGGGAAAGGCTGAAGGCAGGAGGAGAAGGGGACAACAGAGGATAAGATGGTTGGATGGCATCACCAACTGAGTGGATATGAGTTTGGGTAAACTCCGGGAGTTGCTGATGGACAGGGAGGCCTCGCATGCTGCGATCCATGGGGTCACAAAGAGTCAGACACGGCTGAGCGACCAAACTGAACTGAACACCTGCATTGGCCCCTCGTGAGGTTTTTTTTTTTTTTGCCTCCACTCAAGTCCTGTCCTCTACCTGTATCCTGGTCACTGGGATTTCCACTAGAATCGCATTCTGATGGTGTGTCCTCTTTCTCAGATATTTCAACTTGGTTACTGGTTTTTCTCTTTCCGTCTTTATGCAAAACCCATACCAGCATATAACTTCCTCTGGGTCTTTCCAGCACTGTAATCCAAGGACTGCCATCCTTTCTCTGTCTTTCCTATCTCAGTCAGACTTCTTAAAAAAAAAAAAAAAAAAAGATCCAACCACACCGGCTGTGACTCAAATCCTATTCACTCCTTAGCCAGCAACAGTTTGCCTTCGGCTCCCTCCCGGAAAACCCACGACCTCCACTTTGCCCTTGACCCCCAACAGGTCAATGGAGAATACTCTGTGTCTTTGTCTGACCTGGACCTCTCTACTTTTGTTTCCAGCTGTGTGGCTCCCTCTTTTCTCCTTGAAACACATGCCTTTGTTTCAGGAATCCTCCTTTCTCCTCTCTCCCCTCCCCAGTGCTTTCCTTCTTTCCTGGGTTCCTGTTTCTCAGCTGGGTTCTTCAGTGTCAGACCTCCTAAGGTTCTTACCAGAGCCCACCGCCCTTCACACTCATCACACATTTTTATCCTAAAGTCTGTGATACAACAAAGGGCTTTGTCTAAATAAATGCCCTAGAGGATTTGCTAAATAACTGCATAACCACTAGATTTGCTGATGGCTCTTTTCTGCTGTGGAATTAAGCCTGGACTCCAGCCTGGGCTCTCACGCACCCTCTGGGTCACTCCCCTGCCTGCTGGCTTCCCGGAAGCTATGAACTAACTAATAAGTTGTGGAGGGTGATTATAACTTTTAAATTATAATTTTAAATCTTTTTAAATTTCCAAAGTAATGTTACAGAATATTTAGGTAACATTTTATGTGAATTTGTTGCAGGAAGGGGCACCCCTTCCAAGGCTTTTGTCTAACACTCAGAAATAAATTGTCCGAGGAAACACATGAGTTGATAAAGCAAGAGACTTTACTGGGAAGAGGCGCCCGGGTGGAGAGCAGTCGGGTTAGGGAACCCAGGAGAACTGCTCCGCTACGTGGCTTGCAGCCTCAGGTTTTATGGTGATGGGGTTAGCTTCTGGGTTGTCTCTGGCCAGTCATTCTGACTCAGGGTCCTTCCTGGTGGCACACGCATCGCTCAGCCAAGATGGATTCCAGCGAGGAGGATTCTGGGAAGTGGCAGGATATGTGGCGGCTCCTTTTGACCTTTCCCAAACCTTCCGGTTGGTGGTTGCTTATTAGTTCCATGTTCCTTACCAGTCCCTCCTGTCGTAAAATAACACACAAATGGTTACCACAGTGCCTGGCTAGTGTGGGAGGTTTTAATCTGTGTTTCCCGTATTCTGAGTCAGGCACTGGGACATTTCTTCTTAACTGGATTTCTTTTACTCCTCACGTTGATCTCATTGGTCATGACGATGGTGACATATTATTATCTTCATCTTAGAGATGAGGAAACTGACACTCAGAGCATGAAGCAATTTGTCCTGGGTTAGACAGCTAATAGGTGGTAAAATCAGAGTTCAAATCCAGGATTACATGATGCCAGAATCAAATTTCTTCAGCCAAAGAAATTAAACCCATTCCCACAGCTGCAAGACTTACATTTTCCAGGCATTCTACTTTACTGTATTCATGTATGCGTTCTGTTTCTTCATTTCTCCTTTCTCTAATCCTAAAATGAAAAAAGTCATTTAGATTCTGGATACTTAGTGTCTGGTTTCAGACATGTTTAGTGTCTGAACATTCTGCTACATTCCTTCAGGGCATGGTCTCAGATTTCCCTTCATTTCCCTGGAGGGGAATTTGTCATTTCAGCACTGGACTTAAGATCAGCCTAACACTAACTCTCTCCTTTTTGTTTTGTTCCCTGCACTCCACTCTGCTGGTTTCCTTAGCTTTTCTTTAGAGAAGTCAGTAATGAATTAAAATTACAGTTGTAAACACATGGTGCTTTGTGTGGGTTACATGATGTGTAGGTATTCCATAACATTCATCCAGAAAATTGATATAGTAAACTATAGCTTAGAGCTGCTGCATTGTGTTCTATGCTGTGCTCAGTCATGTCTGACTCTTTCTGACCCCGCGCCTGCTAGGCTCTTCTGTCCGCGGGATTTTCCTGGCAAGAATACTGGAGTGGGTTGCTGTTTCCTACTCTAGGGGATCTTCCCAACCCAGGGATTGAACCTACATCTCTTGAGTCTCTTGCATTGGCAGGCAGATTCTTTACCACTGCTCCACCTGGGAAACCCATAGCTTAAAGATATAGCCATAAATGACCATTTAACCCAAGGCAGACAATCAGAGAATATTAAAACCTGATTTAAAAGGTATTGCAGGTTTATAAAGGTCTTCAGTCTGAATATTTCCTATATGAGACAGTTTATAATGGCGAAGTGAAACCTGCAAGTCACACTTCTGGCATCTGCATATTACAGATAGCCCCTGGCAGAGGAGGGGGTCATGGTCATGCACCTAGGAATTCCACTCCAGACAAGAAAGACTGACTTTGGCCTTGATGGTCCCGTCTCAGAAGTCTCTGTAACAACCCTGCCCTCAAATAATCAGAAATACCAAAACATACTGAAACTCTCAGGAATGAAGAAAAATTTTTGGACGACAATGGAACTTTCACACCAAGTGGTCTTATTAAAACAGTTTTGTTTGGGGCTATTCTCTAAGAAACAGAACCTCCACATATATTCATTGTGTGTTTTAAAGCAAGTTTATCTCTGGTTCAGGCAGTTCTTGGTTTGCTGTTTATTTATTTGTGCCCGCCAGGCACATTTTGTTAATAAAGTAGTTCTCATGCACAGAAATATTGCCTGCCATTCTCGGCCGCCGTTGTAATTGTGTCGTTCATCCTTATCAGCCCACGGCAGCTGTCTGGCTAATGTGGGGCTTTTCCCGCAGCTCTTCTCAGACACTAATGTGAGCAAGAATCATCATCACATCTTGTTGAAATGCAAATTCTGAATCAATAGGTCTGGGAGGTGGGGGAGACCCAGGATGGTGCATTTCTAACAAGCTCCCAGATGATGCTACTGTTGGACCCCCCACCTTGAGTAGCAGGGGTATGAATGGATTTCTGTTTGTCCTTTCGGATAAATAACTATAGCGCCAATGAAACAAGCAAGCAATTGAACCGTGTTAACAATGAAATAATCGCAAGAGCAAAACTGTGTGGCGTGTGAATAAAACTAGGACCTTTCATGTATGGGCTTATTAGTGCCAAGTAATTGTCACAGGGCTTACCTTTTGTTTTTTGCATTTGGATCTAGGGCTCTCCAGGATCTCCAGGACTGACCGGTGCCAAAGGCGTGAGGGTTAGTAGTCCACCCAGTCTATCCCACTTGTTTGATGAAAAATCTTGTTTTAAAAAAGTGAAAAGAACCCCGGCACTGTAAAAGTTATACAGATGTCACAAAGGAGTAGGTTGTGTGTGACCCACTTCTGCAGATGACTTTCAAGGGCAGGTAAAAGTGGTCTATAATGGTAGAAGTCTACATAGTGGTTATTCACTTGGGGGTAGGTATTAATCGACTGGGAAGTTGCATGAGGGTACCATCTGGGCTAGTGGAGAGGTTCTGTGTCTGGTTGGGCAGGAATCACCAGAATGTGCATATGTACACAGGTAAATATTCCTCAGTCTGTTTGTGGAAGATTGGAGCACTTTATGCAAATTATGCCTTAAAAAATCTATCCCCCCAAAAAGCCAAAAATGATCTTAATCGTGTCTTTTGAAAAGTTATGTAAATGTAAGATTTACAAAGTTTGTCAAGCTTTTTTGTGTGTTTCAAATCGCTTTTAGCGGTTCCCAATTATAGTTACAGGATGGAGGTTTAGGAATGATAAATCATGTTTTGTTTACAGGTTGAACATTTTTAGCTTTTTTCTTACGGTCTGTCTTCTTTTCTATGTCTTTAGGGAATAACTGGATTACCAGGATTTTCAGGTTCTCCTGGACTTCCAGTAAGTAGTGAGAAAATGTGTAAATGGAATAATAAGTAAGCTCATTTTAATAAAGATGTTAAATCACTAACACAAGAAAATGAGTATGATGTTTTGGCTACATGATCAAAATGTCAGAATTATAGTGTATTAAGAATGTGGATTTATAGGATATCAAGTCAAATTGTATTTTCTGAAATGTAAGCAGAATAGAATGGAATAGATTGGGGTGGGATGGGATGGGATGAGACAGATTAGAGTAGAATAGGATAAATCTACTTAATAGCACAGGATAAAAATAATCAAATAGCTACACTGTGCACACTTCCCTCTTCTCCTTTCTTCCAGCTTAATACAGCATGTTAATGGACTCATTTTGTATAGAAAGACCTTTTGCTTTATCTTAAATAATATACCTCACTTGATAATTTATGGTTTTAATTAGGCTATGTTATTTCCTATGATTTTAATTTAAATTATCTAAAATAGCCAGTTTACTACTTAACTATTTAAATAACCATTTATACTTAAATAACTACCTAAATTAGCCCATCTTTTCCCACTGTGTGCTCTGCTCTGTTTCTACCTGGCCCAGAGCCTGAATATCTTTTCTTTCTGAGACTTTCTCTGTTTTTTAGGGCATCCCGGGCCATCCTGGACCTTATGGACTTGCTGGTTTGCCAGGATGCAATGGTTCCAAGGTATGTATCTTCTCACACAGGAGATGGTTAGTTAGTGCTTTGCTAAATGAATAAACCTGGGTGACATAGCAATGAGATGGCCTAGCCTTTCCTTGAAATGTTGTTTTGGCCAGAACCAGTGGTATGTGTCTTCAGGACAGAAAGGTGATGATTTTCTTTCTTTTCATGCTTTTTTCTTTATTCTTCCAGCTTTACTGAGATACAACTGACACATAGAACTACCTCAGTTCAAGGTGTGCAGCATAATAACTTACATACATCATGAAATGATTATCATCACAAGTTTAGTGAGCTCACCATCCCTTATAGATACTAAATGAAAGAAGGAAAAAATTTTGTGTGTGTGTTAATTCTTAGGCTTTATTCTCTTAACTTTTAAAAATGAACAGTGTTAATTAGATTTCTCACATTTACATTGTATCCTAGGACTATTTCTCTTATAGCTGGGATTTTGGAGTACCATTTGACTGCCTGCACCCAATCCCCCCTCCCTCCACCCACCTTGCTTTCAGATTATGTTTTAAGGAAGTTCTCTCATGTTCTCCCACAGGAAGGTGACTAGGGCTTAAACAGATATTTGTGTCTGAGGTTGTGATTGAATATAAACCAGAAACTAAAGCTTAGAATGCAAAGTTGGCTTTTGGAAATCAAAGACTGAGCTTTCCAATGTACACTCATCTCCTTTGTCTCCTGACTGCACTCTGCTTTTTCCCCAGGATGGTGGCCATGAAAGGACTAATTACAAAAATTTCAAGGAAGCAGCCATTAAAAATTTCTTGGCACAATTAGCCTTTTGCCGTTTATGCACAATTTGAGAAACAGTAGATTCTAATCCTGTTTTCAATTAAGATAATGGTTTTCTAGTCTTTAGCCTCATGATCCAGTAGCTGTGAGGAATTTGGGTTACTTTGTCTAAATTTACTGCTGCAGGGTTGGAAGCGAGGAACAGGGGAAATATCACAATAGGCTGTTCTAGAACAACTAAGAAGAATGACAAGCGTCATGTGTCTTCCAGGGAGAGCCAGGGTTCCCAGGACTTCGGGGGACACCAGGCTACCCAGGGATACCGGTAGGTTCATGTTTCTAACTCCCCATCCAAGACGTGATGTACAAGGAGTTTCCTTTGAAATGATCATATACAGAAATCTGTCATGACCTTGGGGAAGTTGAGGTCAGTCAACAGTAGACATTTGACTACTCTTCGTAGCCCCACCAGGCTCCTCTGTCCATGGGATTGCACAGGCAAGAATACAGGAGTGGGTGGCCATGCCCTCCTCCCGGGGATCTTCCCGACCCAGGGACTGAACCCACGTCTCTTGCATCTCCTCTGTTGGCAGGCAGATCCTTTACCCCTGGGCCACCTGGGGAGCCCGGTAGTTGAGAGTGGAATGAATAAAAGCACTGGGGTTTGCACTTTGAGACTTTGTTTTGCTTTTGAGACATTGAAGTAGAGCTCTGAGATAGACAGTGGGAGACACCTGGGTGGGTGATGGTGACTCAAGGATGGAAGAGAGGAGAGAAGGGCCTTGAAAGTGGGGCTTAGACAGCATGTGAAGGGAGGTCAAGGACAATGAGCCTGTAAGGGAAGAAGAAAAGCAAGAGGGGTATATCCTGGAAGCCCAGGAATTGGCTTCTAGATATTGTTAAATAACAAAAATTCAGCTGAGTAAATCTGACCATCTAACTGGCCTTATTGGATGATTCACGAACCCAGCTGCCTCCTAGCCAGCAAGGAAAGAGTTGCCTCCAGCCATAGAGAGCAAAGGATTTTAAAGTCAGAGAGAGAATGAAAATATGACATTCTTAGCAAAGAATGTATTGTTTTATTAACAAAGAAGGCACTGTCTTAGACAAGGTAGCCTGTTAAGGGGAACAGAAGGGGCTATTGGGCAGAGTATCTTATTAGTGCTGACCAGGAAGCTCCAGGTTGGCCGGTCAAAGGTCACATTCCTGGGGAAGGTTAAAACCATAGTCAAGGCAGGTATTAAGTCTTGGTTTACTGCACTGGACCTAACAGGAGTGATTCCATTTTGGACTCATCTCCGTTTTAACAAATTTCAGTTAAGCCGAGTAACAGACAGCTTCTTAGTGCTGTTGAGAAGTTCAGTAAGACTATAACATCAAAGTCAATGCAGACTTTAGCAGCCTGGTGTGCTGCAGTCCATGGAATTCGAGAAGAGTTGGACATAGCTGGGCAATGGAACAACAACATTTCCATGACAGATGGAGGCAGGAGGCAGATATGGGCCTAAGGAAAAAGTGCAGATGAACAAAGTGAGTAATTTGTAGATGACAGGAAGGATAGATAAGACAGGATGAGGCAGTGTATTCAGGAGGAGACTGGTTTCCCTGGTGGCTCAGATGGTAAAGAATCTGCCTGCAGTGTGAGAGACCCAGGTTCAATCCCTGGGTCAGAAAGATCCCCTGGAGAAGGGAAAGGCTACCCACTCCAGTATTCTTTCTTGGAGAATTCCATAGACAGAGGAGCCTGATGGCTACAGTCCATGGTGTCTCTCGACTGAGTAACTGACACACACTTTGTTTAAATGAGAAAGACTTGAGCAAATGTAAAAGCCATCAGGAAGCTTGCAGCAGGAAGAGAAGGCAGAATAGCAGAGAGAAGGACAAAGCAGGGGTGTTCTGTATTTGGTTTGCCTCTAGTTTTTAATATGATGCTCTTTTCCCTAGGGTGTCACTGGTTTGAAAGGAGAAAAGGTACGTGATTTGTGGCATGTTATTGTTGAAAAATCCCTAATTGTACATATGAAAGGCACATCTATTAAGATATGTCATTACAAGTCAGATTTCATGATTAATTCAGAAATGATATTTATTCCTAATGAGCGTCTTCTACTTCTTGCCATAAATATGTCTTAAGGAATACAAGCTTTGTATCATCCTTTCAGAAAATAAGGTCTGGGAAAGGAGAACTGATCTTATGATCAGGGCTCCAGATTCTAGATCAGGAAGTGCCACTCATTTTGGTGCCTTGGGAAATGGTCTATTATTTTTGTGTCTTCCCTCTATAGTCAGTGGTCAATTTTAGAAAACATGAAAATGCTTTGAATTCTTAAACAAAAAAAATAACTAAAAAAATCCTGTAGCATTTCTCTAAGTATATATCCTGGAAGCGCTTTTATCCTTGAAACAGTATGACCTTGAATAATCATTTAAAGATGTTTTGAAGATAAAATGCTGCTGATGTTTGATGAATTTTCTTTTCAAGGGCGCTCCTGCTGAAGGAGAAGGTGTAGGCCTTGATGGAAAAGGTGACCCTGGGTTGCCAGGAGCTCCTGGATTCCAGGTACACACTTCAGAGAAGGTCTCTATCATTCTCCATCTCTCTCTGTGTGTCTCTTTCCACCTCTTTTTTTCTCTTCTTTCTCTCTCTTCCTCTCCCTATATCTTTCTCACTCTCTTAAAAATATTTTTCACATTCATGTTTCTCCTATTTATATATTTCATTTTATTCTAAAACTTTCACCTCATTATAAGAAACTACATTAAGCTTGTATAAAAAAGATGTTTTTGTACATATGTATTTTAGTCTCTTCTCAAGTCTCAATCACCCAAGCTTTCTTCAATCTAAGGAGATTTCAAGGAATGGTTATGTTCCTTTTAGTATTTGTCAAAATCCAGGATAGGTTTGTATCCCACATGGAATGAAATTTAAAACTGTAATATTAAATAACAGTCCTACTGTAAAGTATGCATAACAGTGATATTTTATTTAAATGCATCTTTCTCCTGCTGAATAGTTTGCTTTCTGACATCTATGCTTGTAGCCTGAGGGTGATCCAGAATATATACAAAGAAACAGCTATTCAGCTGAATATCCTTTACTTCATGTTTCAAAGGAGTCTTTTGATACTAACTTTCAGATTAATTAGAAATATCTTAATTCGGGAATATATGTGAAAATTCCTGGGTAGAGACTGGTATTTGCCTGAGCAAGTCAAAGAGTTAGAGTTAAGGTTGTTAACATCCGTCTAGTGAGCCAGGCCAGCTAGTGATGCAAAAGTGAACAGTGATGCAATGAGAAGCCGTCAGAGAATTTTATTTATTGACTCATTTTCGGCTTTGCTGGGTCTTTGTTGCTGCTCTCAAGATTTTTCTAGCTGCGGTGTGCAGGCTTATCACTGCAGTGACTTCTCCTGATGAGGCGCACGGGCTCGAGGTGTGCGCGCTTCCGCAGTTAGGGCACACAGGCTTAGTAGTTGCGGCTCGAGGGCTTATTTGCCCTGTGGCGTGTGGGATCTTCTCAGATCAGGGATCAAACTGGTGTCTCCTGCACTGCAAGATGGATTCTTAACCACTGGACCACCAGGGAAGCCCGGTCATAGGCTTTTGAGAAAAGACACAAAAGTCGATGGCTCCTGGTTTGTTTCTTGTTTGCTTAGGAAGCATTAAGGTGTCAGATGCTGAGGGCGGGGAATCTAGTAAGAGGAGACAGTAGCAATCTGGGACACGATGTATCCCTTAAATGTGTGCTGAGCATTGGCAATGTACTACAATGTGCTACTGCTGAAGGTACAAGAGTGGGACCTTCAGTTCTACAAGAAATCCCCCTTACCATCCGCCTGCCAGTTAGGTACCAGGAGCTATTTAGGCTCTGGGATGCCATAGTGCACAAATCCCCAAAAACAGTTTAACCAAAATCCTTGCCCTCATGGCACATGCCTTTTAGAAGGAGAAAATATTTCAAAATGTAAATTACTACCTATGTGTTGTGTTCAGTTCAGTTCAGTTCAGTTGCTTAGTCGTGTCCAACTCCTTGCGACCCCATGAATCGCAGCATGCCAGGCCTCCCTGTCCATCACCAACGCCCGGAGTCCACCCAAACCCATGTTGATGATGCCATCCAACCATCTCATTCTCTGTTGTCCCCTTCTCCTCCTGCCCTCAATCTTTCCCAGCATCAGGGTCTTTTCAAATGAGTCAGCTCTTCACATCAGGTGGCCAAAGTATTGAAGTTTCAGCTTCAACATCAGTCCCACCAATGAACACTCAGGACTGATCTCCTCTAGGATGGACTGGTTGGATCTCCTTGCAGTCCAAGGGACACTCAAGAGTCTTCTCCAACACCACAGTTCAAAAGCATCAATTCTTCTGTGCTCAGCTTTCTTTATAGTTCAACTCTCACATCCATGTGTGTTGTGTTAGATAGTAATAAATGCTGAGGAGAAAAATTAATGTTGGGTTGAGGATAGGAAGTGTCTAGGTTAGAAGGAGTACTGTGGCTTTAGATCGGATGTGCAGGAAGGCCCGTGGAAAGGATTATGTTTGAGTGAAGACAAGAAAAGGGAGCAGGAGTGAGTCATAGAGATAGACATTTGGGGAAAGATTCTAGGCAGAGGGAAAGCAGGTGGAAAGATCCAGAGGTAGGAGCATGCTTGGCGAGAGACAGAGAGAGAGGCAGGGAAAGGAAATTTTTCTAAAAATCTTAAAAGTCTTCTAAAGTAAAGCAAATGCTTTGGTCATTTTTCTGGAAATAGTACCACCAGGATGGTGGTACCTCCAAGATAGTATCATCAAGATAGTCCTGGTAGTTATACATGGCACATGGCCTTTACTGAAATTAACTGCAGGCATAAATGGGAAACATTATGCCCTGATTTTACTAAAATAATTTAAGGCATTTAACTAATGGACATTGTTCTTCAGTAAGAAGTAAATTTAAACTTTAATTCTTCTCTTCATTTAAAGGGTTTGCCAGGCCTTCCAGGTTTCCCTGGACCTGCGGGTCCACTTGGCCCTCCAGGATTCCTTGTGAGTATGAAGCCACCATTGCAATAGACATCGTAACTAATAAAAGAATCATAGCTTAAAAATTTTAAACAGAATTGTAGGCTTGGTGCACTACCTGCTGTAATTTTAACTGATGGATTTTTCTAGGGCTTTCCGGGAGCCATGGGACCTCCAGGACCTAAGGTAGATTGCAATCTATATGTTGTACCAGCCAGAACATCCTAACCAATCTAAAAGCCAACTGAGTCTGATTGCACATGTGGGGCTCTGCTGGGGCTGCCCTTTGGGACTCAACAAGAATCCCCAGCGGGGACATGAACAGTTCACCTCTTTATTCTCTTTTCCCTGCACTTCAGTAACTTGATCTCTGATACAAAGAGTCTTAATTCAATTATAAGAAGCTCCTTGTTGGGAAGAGAGCAAGGATTCCTAGTCCATAAGTTTCCATTTCTCATAGTCCTGCCGATCTCCCAGTACTTTATCTTATACATTTTTGTACTAGGCTGCTTCCCAAAACCAACCTGTCTTCATACTAGAAACTAAAAGATGGCTGTTCATGTGCTCATTAAACAGGGTCCTGCATGTCTTTCTGTTACAAAAGCCAACTGTTAGGATTGGGGAGAAAAAAAAAAAAAACTTTTTCTTCTATCTTCTTAGGTTCAGTGACTGGGTTAACAGGTTGATTAAAAAGGTTGATTTCATATGCATATGGAGACCTCACAGAAATGAACGGAAAACCCCAAAGAAGCAATCAGACCCAGAGGCTTGTATACCATTTTAACAAAGGGTGATACATTTGTGGCGAAGTATCAAGACATAGGAAGCAGGGATGTGAGCTTCTAGGGGCAACAAATTGTGGGAAGGTAAATATAAGGGGGAAAGTAGTGGAAGATAAGGGTTATTTCAGTGAAGTTTGTTGATGCAGGTTTAAGTTGGTGCTGTCTCCTGTGATGAGCCGTCTTCTCTTCTGTGTACAGGAGAGGGGAAGGTGACATTCACACGGGGATATCTATGCCCAGCCTTGAGGCCCAGGGGGAGAGGAGAGAACTGTTTCTGCATTCCCTGCTTCTCAAATGCCTTCAGATCAAAAAGAGTTCTTCTGCCAAAGTGGTGTATTTGGGGGCTAGATAGTCTAATCTTCTTTAGTTTAAGTAAGAAAATGCTGACAGAGGGCTGAGCCTCACCAGGAAATTAGCACTAAACACAGTATCTCTTACTATCAGGTAAGCCTTTGTGTGTAGGATACTTTCCAAGGCACTTTCACATTTATTGTTTCATTGATGTGCGCGTGTATACACACACAGAGACACACACATACATACTCTCTGAGATGAACAGGTTCAGGTTAAGTGAATCATCAAACAGTAATTGGCAGAATAAAGTTTAAAATCTTTTGATTCATCATCCTGAGCTTTTCATTACTGCTTGTGGCCTAATGGGATGAAAATCTGCAAACTCAGAAGCAAAGAAACAAAGAGACATTGGTTGAAATGATAAATTTACTGAAGAGAGATGATTCACATTAGACTTAGCTCATGTTCTAACTTACTAGTGAAGTCAGGTTAGCTTGAATTCTGTTTTTAGTTCTCTATTAAGTTTTGAATTTCAGAATCCTGAAGTGCAGCTACACATCCCTCTTATTTTTAAGACTAGAAAACAGGGCATCAGGAAGTTACATATCCAGCCAGCAGATTCAGCTGGTGGCTGGCTAAGCCAAAAAAAAAATGTCCTCTGAGTGGGCTTCCTCCTCCACCCCACACCCTTTCATGCCATCACTTGCTTTTTTAAGTAACTCCCTTCAACTTTCTGCACTTTAAGATCTCTACTTTTAAAAGAAACATTTTGCCACTTTACTCCAAGCAATAAAGTAACTTTTACAATCCTTACATTACAATTAAAATGTAAGTGTTCAGTTACAAACATTGGAACTTTAAAGGGCTTAGACTGTATATTTGTATTCATTAAAAAAAATAATCTGGTTTTGTCTTTTCTTACAGGGTCACATGGGCGATAACGTGCTAGGACAGAAAGGAGAGCGGGTAATTTATATACTATGGTTTATTTGTGGGCAGAATATTTTATAAACCACACATTTGGTAATGCCATTTGCGGCAACATGGATGGACCTAGAGATTGACATACTGAGTGAAGTGAGTCAGACAGAGAAGGAGAAATATCTGATGATGCCCTTATATGCGGAATTGAAAAAGAAATGATACAAATGAACTTGTATACAAAACAGAAACAGACTCACAGACTTAGAGGAAACATGATTGCCAGGGAGAAGGATGGGGGAAAAGGATAGTTAGAGGCTTTGGGATGGACATGTATACACTGCTGTATTTAAAAAGGGTTATCAACAAGGACCTACTGTATAGCACAAAGAATTCTGCTCAATGTTATGTGGCAGCCTGGATGGGAGGGGAGTTTGGGGAAAAAATGGATACATGTATATATATGGCGGAGTTCCTTTGCTGTCCACTTGAAACTGTCACAACATTGTTAATGAGCTATACTCCGATAAGGTAAAAACAAAACAAAAAAATCTTAATAACCCAGATAACCACAAAGGTGTGATCACTCACCTAGAGCCAGACATCCTGGAGTTTGAAGTCAAATGGGCCTTAGGAAGCATCACTGCAAAGCTAGAGAGGTGATGGAATTCCAGCTGAGCTATTTCAAATCCTAAAAGATGATGCTCTTGAAGTGCTGCACTAAGTATGCCAGCAAATTTGGAAAACTCAGTAGGGTCACAGGACTGAAAAAAGTCAGTTTTCATTCCAATCCCAAAAAAGGGCAATGCCAAAGAATGTTCAAACTACTGCACAATTGCACTCATTTCGCATACTAGCAAAGTAATGCTCAAAATCCTTTAAGCTAGGCATCAACAGTATATGAACTGAGAACTTTCAGATGTACAAGCTGGATTTAGAAAAGGCAGAAAAGCCAGAGATCAAATTGCCGACATCAACTGCATCATAGAAAAAGCAATAGAATTCCAGAAAAACATCTACTTCTGCTTCACTGACTACACTAAAGCCTTTGACAGTGGTCCATCACAACAACCTGTGGAAAATTCTTAAAGAGATGGAAATACCAGATCACCTTACCTGCCTCCTGAGAAATCTGTATGTAAACAAGAAGCAACAGTTAGAACCAAACATGGAACAACAGACTAGTTCCAGATTGGGAAAGGAGTATATCAAGGCTGTGTATTGCCACTTTACTTATTTAACTTATATGTAGAGTATCATCATGAAAAATCACGGGCTGGATGAAGCACAAGCTGGAATCAAGATCACCAGGAGAAATATCAATAACCTCAGATACACAGATGACACCACCCTCATGGCAGAAAGTGAAGTAGAACTAAAGAGCCTCTTGATGAAAGTGAAAGAGGAGAGTGAAAAAGTTGGCTTAGAAGTCAACATTCAGAAAACTAAGATCATGGCATCTGGTCCCATCACTTCATGGCAAGTAGATGGGGAAACAATGGAAACAGTGACAGGCTTTATTTTGGGGGACTCCAAAATGAAATTAAAAGACGCTTGGTCCTTGGAGGAAAAGTTATGACCAACCTAGACAGCATATTAAAAAGCAGAGACATTACTTTGCTGACAAAGGTCTATCTAGTCAAAGCTATGGTTTTTCCAGTAGTCATGTATGGATGTTAGAGTTGGACTATAAAGAAAGCTGAGCACTGAAGAATTGATGCTGTTGAACTGTGGTGTTGGAGAAAACTCTTGAGAGTCCCTTGGACTGCAAGGAGATCAAACCAGTTCATCCTAAAGGAAATCAGTCCTGAATATTCATTGGAAGGACTGAAGCTGAAACTCCAACTTTGGCCACATGATGCGAAGAACTGACTCACTGGAAAAGGCCCTGATGCTAGGTAGGATTGAAGGTGGGAGGAAAAGGAGATGACAGACGATGAGATGGTTGGATGGCCTCACTGACTCGATGGATATGAGTTTGAGCAAGCTCCAGGAGTTGGTGGTGGACAGAGAAGGCTGGCATGCTGCAGTCCATGGGGTCACAAAGAGTCAGACATGATTGAGTGACTGAACTGAACTGAACTGAGAGTATACCATGAGAAGTGCCAGGCTGGATGAAGCACAAGCTGGAATCAAGATTTCCAGGTGGAATATCAATAACTTCAGATACGTGGTGGTCATCACACCACCCTTGTGGCAGAAGGCAAAGAGGAACTAAAGAGCCTCTTGATGAAGGTGGAAGAGAAGAGTGAAAAAGCTGGCTTAAAGCTCAACATTCAAAAAACGAAGGTCAAGGCATCCAGTCCCATGCAAATAGATGGGGAAACAATGGAAAGAGTGACAGACTTTCTTTTCATGGGCTCAAAAAGCACTGTGGATGGTGACTGCATCCATGAAATTAAAAGACACTTGCTCCTCGGAAAAAGCTATAACAAATCTAAACAGCGTATTAAAAAGCAGAGATATTATCTTGCCAACAAAGGTCCATATAGGCAAAGCTGTGGTTTTTCCAGTAGTCATGTACGCGTGTGAAAGTTGGACCATAAAGAAGGCTGAGCACCAAAGAACTGATGCTTTCAAACTGTGGTTTTGGAGAGGACTCGAGAGTCCCTTGGACTGCAAGGAGATCAAACCAGTCCATCCTAAAGGAGATCAGCTCTGAATATTCATTGGAAGGACTCTTACTGAAACTTAAGCTCCAGCACTTTGGCTCCCTGATGTGAAGAGCCAGATGCTGGGAAAGATTAAAGGTAGGAGGAGAAGGGTACACCAGAGGATAAGTTAGTTGGATAGTATCTAACTATCTGACTCAATGGACATGAGTTTAAGCAAACTCCAGGAGATGCTGAAGGACAGGGAAGGCTGAAGTGCTGCAGTCTATGGGGCCACAGAGTCAGACACAACTGAGCAACTGACCAACAACAGCAGAAGACTTCTCATACACATTTTATTTACTAAGTCACATTGAAACCAGAGTATTTGCCGTGTCTCAAGTTTTGTTTGCTTTATTGTTAAAGTAAGGACTAAAGAGGAAATGTAGATCTCTTATGCTTAAGTTTTTTTTTTTTTTTAATTCCTGAGTGTATTTGTCTTTAGGGTGTGAAAGGATTAACAGGACCGCCTGGACCACCAGGAACAGTTATTGTGACTCTAACCGGCCCTGATAACAGAACGGTAACTCTTCTGTTTTA
Source organism: Dama dama (assembly GCF_033118175.1). Classification (NCBI taxonomy): domain Eukaryota; kingdom Metazoa; phylum Chordata; class Mammalia; order Artiodactyla; family Cervidae; genus Dama; species Dama dama. Next base: position 19,905,007 of record NC_083688.1, on the reverse strand, counting down.
TTATTAGGCTCCTGCCTTCCTCTCTCTGCCATGAGGCCCTTGTGATCCCTTACCTCTTTTATAAGCTCTGTCACCTAAGTCCAGTTCCCAGGTGGCCCAGTGGTAAAAAAAATTCTACCTGCCAACTCAGCAAACAAAGGTTCAATCCCTGGGTTGGGAAGATCCCCTGAAGAAGGAAATGGCAACCCACTCCAGTATTCTTGCCTGGGAAACCCCATGGACAGAAGAGCCTGGCGGACTACAGTCCACAGGGTCCAAAAGAGTCAAACAAGACTGAGTGACTAAACAACAAACTAAGAAGTAAACATAAATCATCTCTCTTTTTAAAAATTATGATTAATTGTTTTGATAATACCTTGATTGCAATATAATTTACATTCTGTAATTTTCACCATTTTGTAGAAGGAATTAATGGATTTTAGCTATAATTAATTTTTAATAGCATTATTGAGGTATAATTCACATAACATATAATTCAACAAAAGTAAATTTAATAAAATCTAAAGCTTTATTGGCTGAAAAATTAATTTAAAAAATCTTATCTTGAGAACATTAAGAGCTGGGAGGTTTGACCCAGGGGATAAAAAATGACTTTTTTAAAAGAAGGATACCCCAAGAGAGTACTCACATTGGGAAAAAATTGTTTTTGAAAATTATATTTTCACAAAATATTAATAAAATGTGATAAGGCCAAAACAAACCTGATTAATGACTCAAATCCTCATTATAACATTTACTCAGAAAATGCTTGATCTCAGTTAAAATAATTTCAATATATTAAAAATGAAAGTAAAATATATTAGAAATGATCTGATTGTGCTTATAGAAAACTGATTCAGGAGTTAAATTAGCTTAATATAGTTTGATCTAAGTTCCTTTCTTTTTTAAAAAGAGACTATAGAAAGGATATATTGTATAGCACAGGGAATATAACCAGTGTTTTATAATAACTATGAATGGAGTATAATATACAAAAATCTTAAATCACTACATTGTACACCTGAAACTAATATAATATTTGTAAATCTACTATACCTTAATTCAAAAAATAAAATGCAGCACACAAAATGTTTGTGTATTGTCTCAGGGGGTTCACAGGTATAAAATTCAAAATGTGAGAAATGGTGATGTGTTATGTTAATAGGAGGCAAATATGTAACTTGAAACTCCAGTTCATTGGACAGCTAGAGGACTTTTCCAAATGTAGTCAATAATATCTTGTTTGCTTTCTTTCTGATGACCTCAACTTGTTTTTGTGACAGGACCTCAAGGGAGAGAAGGGAGACCGGGGAGCCATGGGACAGTCCGGACCCCCTGGACCCTCTGTAGGTCACTTAGAATCATATTGTTCTCTTGAAACAAAAAGTAGAAACTTAGAGCATATTTTGACGTATGAACTACCTTTAAGGCTTAATATTAGCTAAAGCGCGATAGCATTTTACCGCAGGGATCATAAATGCTAGAATTATTTTATGGCCACTTCTAGCTGAAATCCCTGCACTGTTTTACATGCACCCTCTGTCACCCATCTTGTGATTTATCTTCAGCATCTGATTTTATAGCATCTGTTTCTAATTTAATATTCATAAATAAGATGTCCCACTTAGATAACCTATCATTTCAAAAATTTTAACGGAAGGGAAAAGTTCATAAAAATTGATGTAAGTCAAAGATCAGTAATTTACAAAACTTGACCTAACTCTCACTAATACAGGGGCCACCTGGAGAATCTTATGGATCAGAAAAAGGTGCTCCTGGAGAACCAGGCCCACAGGTGAGTTTGGAATCCAGTGTCATGTGCAGCCTAAATTAATCAAACCCAGGTCTTCCACATTGCAGGTGGATTCTTTACCATCTGGGCCACCAAGGGAGCCCCAAAGTAGTCAGTATTCAGGACTTTATAGATGGCAAGTACAAGATGCTTGGGGCTTCCCAGGTGGCGCTAGTGGCGAAGAACATGCCTGCCAACACAGGAGACATGAGACGAGAGTTCCATCCCTGGGCCAGGAAGATCCCCTGGAGGAGGGCATGGCAACCCACTCCAGTATTCTTGCCTGGAGAATCCCCATGGACAGAGGAGCCTGGCAGGCTGCAGTCCATGAAGTCACAAGGAGTCGCACAGAACTGAAATGGCTTAGCCCATAGTACCTAGCATGCAGCACTCTCATTGTTTAAAAACTCTAAAAATCATACACTGGGAAAAGTATATTTTTTCTAAGACAAATATTCAACTAATATTATTTTTAATTTTATCATGGAAAGTAAGTACCATAATAGTTAATCCCATAATAGTTAAACAGCTCTGTCTCTTTGAACACTATAAAATTCCTTTTATTTGTATATTAAATATAGGCATGTCTGCAGTTCAGGGAATTGCCAACATTGCAAATAAATACATTGACTGTGAACGCCTCTCTCTTTCTGAATTTTCCTGCTTACTTCTCTGCTCAGTGCTTCCCTGCTTTTCCTTCTAAGCTTGGATGGCTAACTTAGTTTAGCCAGGACATGGAAACAACATGTGTCCATTGACAGATGAATGGATAAAGAAGATGTGGTACATATATTCAGTGGAATACTACATGTGTGCGAAGTTGCTTCAGTCATGTCTAACTCTTGCCTGGAGAATCCCATGACCCTCCCTAACTTCCCAGTCTGACTGGCTTCTGCCTTTCCTGGCAGAAGGTCATCATCGGTTCGGCAACTAATAGTTTTTCCTTCATGTTTTTCTTTTGTTTTTGTTTTAGGGAAAGCCTGGAAAAGATGGTGCCCCTGGTTTTCCTGGCACTGAGGTAAATATGTGACTTGGCCCATTGATGTAATGAAAGTCAGTCCTATTAGACCAAGAAGGGTTTTTGAAAGTCACTCATGGTGGGTTACAGTCCATAGTGTTGCAGAGACTGAGCGACTGAGTATGCATGCATTTTTAAGTGTTACACCTCTCGGTGGAGACAGGTCATCTGAGCACCCTTTTTTTCCCCCCAGAAAGGAGTTTAAAGCATTTTGCTTGCTACAGAAGAAATTGATTATCAGAGTGTCTTCTGATCCATTCACTTTGCTCTTCTCTTAGGGAGCCAAAGGCGACAAGGGTTTCCCTGGGTTAAGGGGTGAAGATGGCATTAAGGTAATTCCCTTCCTAACATCTGCTTTCAGCTTTTATTACTGGCTGGGTTTTCTCCCCCTTTTCCTCCCCACATCCTGAAACTCGGTGCAAGGAGTTGCAGTCAGAGTTCACTAAAATACCTCAGCATATTTGTTAGGAAGAAAGGAGAGCTGTGGCGGCTTTACTTAAACACTTGAAGGGAAAGATGTTAAACCTGTTCTGTGTAGTGGAAGTTGGCTGAGGACCAGTGAGATTTCAGCTTCCCATGAGGAAGGAGTTGGAAAGGACCTGTCATTGGAGGAAGTTTCGGCTCATTGGAGGTCTAGCATGGTCTGAACCCTGTGAGTCTCAACCTGGGTCACGATGAACTGAATGGTCATCATTGGTGAACAGTGGACTGGGTTTCACATCAATTTATTTCTGACAACACGTTATGGATTTCAAATAATTTTCCTATATAGGTATATTTATGCAGCATCAAGATTTTTATCCTATGATATTATGGCTTTCTGTAGAATTCTGGAATGCCCTCTTCAGTAAGAAAGTTTGACTATAGCTGGGACACTGGGAATTGCCTACAACCCATGGTCTGGCTTCCCTGTGCCTCTCATCCAGGGGCGAACAGGGAGAGCATGCAGCGATGCAAACATCCTTTGAAGGGGGTGATGTGGAAGAAACCAAGAGAACAAGAGCCACTTCTTCCAGACCTTGTAGATAGGACTTCTGCCTCAGATATGGCCCTCTAGGAAAATAATCAAAAGTCAATATCCCTTTTGTGCTAATTTGACTTGTACATTTCATAGAAATAACATCAGTTTTAGCATAGATTTGTTTACCTATGCATTTTGATTTCTAAGTATACCTAACATGTAAATACTTTTGCTTAATGTGCTCATAATTTGTAACTGTCTTTCAATACAGGGGTGGAAAGGAAACTCTGGCCCGCCAGGATTTCGTGGTCCAGTAAGTGTAATGAAGAACAATATTAACGTTATGCTTGATCAAGTCTCCAAATATCAAGGAAATTTGGAATCAGTGTCCCTTATTAACTGCTATGATAGAGATTATAGTATTTACCTTTTTATCAATTGAGGGCAAAAAAAAAATTAGCTATTGTTATTATTTGTCCATTCGATAATGGACAGATATTTTTATCTGGTTCTTCTTGGTCCCTGGAATGCACTTGCAATGCCCATCCTGGGCTGCAGAGAAGAAAAAGCCTTTGTCTAGACAGGGCTGGCCTAAGGTCATCCTTCACCTTTGAGTAGCATAGCAGGGCAGCAGTGAAGGACAGCTCAGGTACCGGCGTGTGGGGAAAAGGACTTCACCTTCTGGGCCCTGTTATAACAGCCCTGAACTATAAGGCAGCAGAAGCTCAACTTTGGGTTAAATTCAAGGCCTGCAAAAGCCAGTGACCCCAGCCCAAGCTTCCTTGGTGGCTCAGATGGTAAAGAATCCACCTGCAATGCAGGAGACCTGAATTTGATCCTTGGATCAGGAAGATCCCCTGGAGAAGGGAATGACAACCCATTCCAGTATTCTTGCCTGGAGAACTCCATGGACAGAGGAGCCTGGTGGGCTATCGTCCATAGGGTTGCAAAGAGTCAGACATGACTCAGCAACTAACACTTTCACTTTTAAGCTCCTTAGAGGCAGGTGATCTCTCCTTCCCACATGGACATGGATTTGATGTCCATCAGCTCCTGGCAACAGGGTGGCCATGCTGTATTAGTGACTCTGTAGCCTGGGATGAGTGTGAATGGGACCCAGGCTCTGAGTTCCGGTACCTTCCTTTGCTGCCTCAAATGACGGTGGTTCTCACATTCAGAGTGCAGAGCAGAGCTCCCATTTAAGACCTGCAAGTGGGACAGAAAGGTCCCTGGTGGCACAGGAGTCACTGGGGGAGTGCGTTTGTGTCCTCCTACAAATGCAGTTCCCAGACCCCCCAGGCCAAGTAAGTTAACTCAGTAACTGAAGGAGGGTCCCAGAAATCAGCTTCTTTACCTTGCAAGCAAATGATTCAGATGACAATCCCAAGATCCTTTTAAGGGGTTGCTGGGAAGATGAAAGGCTAATTTGTGAAAGTACTTTGCCAATACTTGGCAGTTACATACATATCTTGATGGATTTTATGATGGAAGAGTTTATTACACTGTTATTACTATTATTATTATTAATTTTTTTTCACTTTATGCATACAGTTTTAATTACAAAGTTCTTGTTATAGTTCTTTAAACAAGTCAGTAAGCTAATTGGCCCCATGCAGCATAAAGCTGAAAAAAGTTTTTAAAAACTTATAGTTCCATCCTTTTTTTAATGCTCAATTCCACATAATTCTGCAGCTTCTACTGATTTCAGAGAAAGTTCTGCTTTGGAAGGAGATGGTTAAGGAAATGAGCAGAAGGTCCACTGATCACTTCAGAAATACTAATAATCCTCAGTCCTTGGACTAAGGAAACGTTTGTCTGAAGATCAATGCTGTCCTGAAATTTAGAGAAACAATGAAGTATTTTTTTGATGTATAGGTCCCAACGTACTTTGAAATAAACTTAGTCCACAGGACAAGCATTTTTTAAAAATGAAATAGATTAGAATAAAAAATATCAGAGTTGATCATATGTTGTAAGAAGTTACTCTTTTGTAAAACTTTAATTTCTATATACATACTCACATGTATATAGATATGCATATACATATTTCAGTGTGTGTATATGATTTGGGCCACATCAGAAAATGTATTTCTAAATGAAAGCCCATGAAATATGCACTGTCATGATACCAGGTTAACTTTTAAATTTATCCATCCCATATATCTAACTGCCATGTTTTTCTAACACATAAGCCTGTGAATTCAGGAAAACAAGGAACGTATCATTTTAGTCAAAAAAGAAGAAATTGAAGTAATTGTATTTGGCAAATTACCATAAATAGCTATCTTTCTTTTTTTTTTTCAATTTCATTTTCATTTAAGACAGAATATTATGATGCATACCAGGAAAAGGGAGATGAAGGAATTCCAGGCCTACCAGGGCCCAAGGGAGCTCGTGGCCCACAGGGTGAGAAGAATTTTCTTCCTAAAGCATTTGCTGATCATCCTGTGTCTTTCATTCATGGCAATATGTGTTTCAAAGCATGTGTTTATAGACCTAGAATTTGCAAGAGGAAAGGGGCAGTCTCCTAATGTTCATAGGTGGTGGTATTTTTTGATGTTTCCTAATTTTCATATTTTCCTAAGAAAATTCCTTAGGTAGTATACAGCAGACGGTAATTGATTATCTTTATGCATAATTAAATATCTTTAAACATAACATTCACATCTGATAGGAAGACACTAACATAGCCAGAGGGTAGGAAGAGGGAGTATCCAAAACCAACAGTCCCAGAGGGATTACAGAAGAGAAGATGGAGCCCCGAACAGCTCTCATTTGAGCAAATCTACACAAATAGGGACAAGAAGGAACTGAAGCCTGTGCTTCCTGACTTCCAGGGCCATGAATTAAAGTCACATTGACTTATATTCTGTCCCTTTTGATTGTTGAGATGATCTTGTCTAATAAGCTCTATATCTCACCGCACATTGAAATCCCTAAGAACTGCTGAATAAGAACCATGTCCCCATTTCTTCCTTCTGATTCTGATGTAATTGCCTGGAGGAGGGCCCTGGGTACTGGCAGGTCACAGAAGCTCTTTATATTAATTCTAATGTGTAGCAGGCTTGAGAACCACTGATCCAGGAAAATGATTGATATAAATAAGATTTCAAGGAGAATTTTATTTAAACCTGTAAAAATTCTCATTGTTTTAAACAAATGGACAGATAATTATTAGACACATGTTTTAAAAAATCTGATATGCTCACTATAAATTACTAATATACATCAAAGAGTTGGAACCCTACTCGGTGTTACAGCTATAAGTGATCTGAAATGGATCCAGGCCAAATTTGAGGTTCTTGACAATTTTCAGCTGTTTGTCCTTCTGACCTCTGAATCATCCCAGCAGAGTGCCAAACACAGAACAGCTCTTAGGAAATGTCTGTTGAGTTATCTGAAGATGATAAAGCACTATAATTTACTTTAAAAAAAAAAAAGTATAGTTGATTTACAATATTATATTGGTTTAAGGTGTATAACATAGTGATCCAATACTTTTGTAGGTTATACTCCATGTAAATTTATTTAAAAATAATGGCTGTATTTCCTTGTGCTATACAATATGTCCTTATTGTTTATTAATTTTATACATAGTAGTTCATGTCCCTTAATCCCCTACTTCTCCTCCTCCCTGTTTTTGAGTGTTAGACATCTAAGATGAATTTAGTTTCTTCTTCGCAGTTTGTCTAAATGAGTGAACTTTTCTCATATTTATGTGAGAGTAGAGGCAAAGCATGAAAAATGTATTAGTAATTATCATTATATGGCCATCTAAGATTTCAATACTGGAAGGAGGGGATATTTCTATCTTTGAAAACAATTACTGTTATGTATCCTCAGGTCCCAGTGGTCCCCCTGGAGCCCCTGGAAGTCCTGGTATGTACATGTTTCTCGGATACCAATACAAATACTATTAAAAGGAAAACATGCTGCTTTCTAATGAGTTTGCATTATTTACATAAGACTGATGTTTCACTCATTGATATACAAGTGTTTACAACTTCTTCATCACTGACTTTGGGACCTTCAGGGGAAAAGGGAGGAAAACTGACCCAAAGTGATATAGAAATGCTCTTTTTCACTTCTCAGTAGTTTAAACTACTACTAAGCTTCCCAAGTGGTTAAGAACCCGCTTGCCAACACAGCAGACTTAAGAGTTCATTTCCTGGGTTGGGAAGATCCCCTGGAGGAGGGCATGGCAACCCACTCCAGTATTCTTTCCTGGAGAATTCCAAGGACAGAGGAGCCCAGCGGGCTACAGTCCACATGATTGCAAAGAGTCAGACACAGCTGAAGAGACTTAGCATGCACGGAGACTTAGCACGCACGCATTTTTAATTAAGTGTCAGGCAGTAACTTTGGTGTGGGAGCAGGAGGCTTGAAACTCAGAAAAAGATACAGAGAAAGGAAAAGGTTAATTTTGTGACAATTACGTTGGTTAAAGTGATAGTTTAGTTTTCATAATGTATCACAAGTTGCCTAAGGATACATAGATACAGTTTTTATATTTTAATATATATTGTTTGTAGTACATACACAATTCTGTGAAGTGTAAAAATATTCATGAATCATTAGAGTTGTTGCCTCTTGAAAGAGGAATAGGGTCAAGGATGGTTAGTTAAGGATTAACCACAGTGGCCTCAGTTTTAACTGTCATTCTGTAATGGGTCATCTTGTGAAAAGGAAACAAAATAAGAACAAAATAGCAAAGATTTGATAAACCCTTGCATTGATTATATTTCATTTTTATCTATACTATGCTGTATATTTTAAAAATAATTTTGAAAATGAATTAAGGTTAAAAAGAGTGGAGGACTGTATGTATATTATGATTTTATAGTAAAGGAAAAGGGAAAATGTATACATATTGTGTGTGCTTGCATATACATGGAAAAGTATATACCAAACTCTTAACAGCAGGTATTTCTTGAAGATGAAATGATGCAAATGGAGAGGTCCGACCAAATATTAGAGGTCCGACCAAATATTAAGAAAGAGCACCTCCCAGTATTCTTCCCCGGTGGCTCAGTGGTAAAGAATCTGCCTGGAATGCAGGAGACACAGGAGACGTGGGTTTGATCCCTGGGTCAGGAAGATTCGCTGGAATAGGAAGTGGCAACCCACTCCACTATTCTTACCTGGAGAATTCCATGGATAGAGGAGGCTGGCAGTCTACGGTCCATAGGATGGCAAAGAGTCAGACACAAGAAGCTACTTAGCACACACAGCACACAAGACAATTGGCAGAAATAAACTTCAAATGGGCTTCCCTGGTGGCTCAGTAGCAAAGAATCCTCCTGCCAATGTGGTAGATGTGGGTTCTATCCCTAGATCAGGAAGATCCCCTGGAGAAGGAAATGGTAACCCACTCCGTCATTCTTGCCTGGGAAATCCCATGGACAGAGATCCTGGTGGGCTATAGCCCATGGGGTTGCAAAAGAGTTGGGCATGACTTAGCAACTAAACAACAACAACAACAGTTCAATTACACTTTTCTCTCTTTCTTATTTGAGACACTGAAAGATAGGCATCTTCTAGTCTCTAATAAAAAAAATTACAAAATATTTAGCATATATTGAGTAATTTCTCCTGAAATCCTTTTGAATCAAGAGACTACAGTGAATCCCCACTTCTGTTTCATTCCCTTGTAATAAAGCACATGAGTTACCTGGTGGGAATAGAGTGGTCTGAGCTCTGCCGTATTGTGATGGTTGAACCAGGTCACAGGTAAGGGAGGGAAGAAAATTCACTTTGTTTCATATGCTCTAGATACTTTTTGATTGTATAACATTTATAGGACTATCTCACTTTTGCAATTGAAAAGCATATGTTGATCAGTAGGAAATTTTTTAATACAATAAATGATTATTTTCTCCAAGGGTCATCAAGGCCTGGCCTCCGAGGAGCCCCTGGAGTACCTGGCGTGAAAGGAAGTAAAGGGGAGCAAGGGCCCCCAGGAAAGACTGCAGCAGGGCCTCCCGGGTCCCCCGGCTGTCCTGGTTCTCCAGGTCCTATGGGGTTCCCAGGACCTCCAGGCCCACCAGGTAAAGATGCTTCAGGGCACCCTTCTGCGTGTGATGCCCAGGGACAGAGGTGTGCCCATCGGGGCAATGAGCCTTCCATGCAGTTTGGCCATCCGTGTGGACCTTAGGTGCTATCTTTCCACTGGTGTTTCATTTTATTAGCTGCCTGTGAAAGCATGACTGCTTGGCAAGATCAGCCCAGCAGTAGCCCGAGGACAGAGAGGGAGGCAGGGACAGAGGAGTGGAGCAGAGGAGGGACTGTTATCACGTTGGCCTAGGCCAAGTGGGACTTCTTGTTCAGTCCCTGGAGACTGTCTTCCAAGAAGCTGTATAACTTTGTCTCAGGATAAACTTTTCATGGGGACCAAGAGGCAAAAGTTTGTCCAGGGATAAGATGAACACCCTACTATCACCACCATACACACATACACACACACACACACTTCCAGACTCTGTTTCCATGGCTTCCAGGGCATCCCATGCCTTGGCATAAGCAGGAAAGCCCCAGAGTAGGAAATTTCAGGTGAGCAATATGAACCGAGGCAAGAAGCTATCAAGTAAAGTGGGTCAGAAACCACAGAGCTGCTGCCCAGAGGATGTGAACTGGTACCTGGAGGTTCTGATGAAGTTGTCCTTTTCCCCCCATCCTGTGACAGAGCCAGTTCACAAAATGTGTTGGCTGATAGGAGTATAGCATCTCAAGAACATACAGATCACGCCATGTATTTTTAAATGCCTTTCCTGGCAGGTACCTAGGAGGTCTTGTTTCATACTCAGCCCTCCTACTAGCCTTAAGAATCTTCCAGAGATCTTTTTAAGAAAGGAGGAATCATTATTTATAGACAATATTATTAAAACATAGAAAATTAAGAAAATAATCTGGAAAACTTAATAAAGAAATTCAGTTAAGTACCTACTTCTATGAGTAATATTAAAAAATAAATAAAGGGTGTTCCCTGGTGGTCTAGTGGTTAGGATTTGATGCTTTCACTGCCGTGGCCCATATTCAATCCCTGGTCAGGAGAACTAAGATCTGATAAGCTGAGCAGTCTAAATAAATAATAAATAAAAGCTTTCCTCTAGGCTAACAACCATCAAAGAAATTATCCTATTAATAGGCATAATGTCTAAGAACAAATCTGTTAAGTTAAGGAGGGCATCTATGTGGAAAACAAAGCAAAACAAAACTAAAATGCTTCACTATGTGTCAGGACTCTTAGCCCTCTGGGTTTTTTCCCAAATGTAGGTTTTATGTCCTCATTTTATTGATGACAAGCCTGATGTGCATAACTCTTGAAGCTCAGGAATGTTCAAGTCAAGATCTGGAACCCGGGGCACTTGCAATAGAACTGCATCCTTATTTTAAAAAAAAATCATGTGTGTGATGTGAAAGGAAAGCTGGTCAGTCTTTTCAGTGGCAGGTAACCTTCACAAGACTCAACTTGCAAAACAGAGATGGGGAAATGCATATAAAATAAAGACATTACTAAAACACTTGCTAATTGAAAAAAGATACTTAAAGAAATAAAAAAATTAGCTTAGATGTTGTCTCTTTGCAGGTGGTATTGTTTTTCGTGAAGGTCCACCTGGAGTTGGTGGACATCCAGGCCATATAGGGTCGCCAGGTATCCCAGGAGTCGGTGGACCCAAAGGTTAGTTCAGTCTGTGATGTTTGATCAGAATGAGTCATTCTCATCACCATTATCATTACTTATTTTATACTTCCCAGAGACAATGATCCCAAACAGCAGACAGTCACAGATGGCTTCTTTTCCAAAAGGATTACCTAATAGTATTTATTTCTCTGGAAATCAATCATTTATTTAGCACCTGTGCAATAAATCATTGGCTGTTCCTAGCATGTGAGTTTTATCCTGCACTCGAGAGAAAAACTGAGATAGTAAATGTTTGTTACTGGGCTCTTCGGATTTCCTTTCTATAATGCAAAAAAAAAAAAAAGAAAGAAAGAAAAAGAAAAGCTCAGATACAGTAAGCAGATATAATAAATTATTTTTTATGAATATACATGTCCTAGATATGTATGAATATATACATAATTTTCACTACATGAAAAAAATTTAGATGTAATAAATGGTCATGTGGTTGGAAAGTTTCAGTCCTTTCTGAGGACTCGGTGTGGGCTTGTGAGTGACGCAAGTGTGTTCTCATTGCAGGGGAGCCGGGCCTCTTGTGCATACAGTGTCCTTATGTCCCAGGATCTCCAGGCCCCCCTGGATTGCCAGGGTTAGAAGGCGAAAAAGGATTCCAAGGTAGGACAGTTTACACCCAAGTGTTTTTGCAAGTACCAAAAGGCTCCGCTCACTGGACAGAAAAAAAAAAAAAGACATCAGATTGCTCAATGTCAGGGTGCAGTTTACGTGAATTTGGAGGGAAACCTTCAAAAACATTCTGTTAACATAAAGAAAGCCAAAAACCCCATAAAACATGGCATTTCCCTCTATTGCATTTTAGTTGCTGACTACCTGAGACAAGCCTGAGCGGAAAGGATGGGGCAAAGAACAGGGGAAGTATTTTTCTGTAGCTTCTATTTGATACCCAAGTCTTTGGGGGAAAATGTTAAAAAACCACAAGGAAAGGAGAAGAGAAGCAACAAAAGGAAAGCTATCATAATTTTCCTACATCCCCAGAGTCATCTCTGACCCAAAGCTTGAGATGCAGGTGGGCAGCTCATTGCTGCTGCCCAACCAGTTGCATCGCTATATTTTCCTTGGTTTCCTTACGTTTGAGGAATTACAGCTATAGCTTAAAGAAGATGCATAAATGGTAAAACTGTTCTGATTACTATAAAAGAATTCTCCTGACTCACATCTTGCATTAAAATAAAATATGAATAAACATTTGTTAATAAACTGACCTTAGATCCATCCAAAAGACCCTCTAAAGGGATCCTCTTTACCAAAATATTTAAATACCCAGAGGAACTATACAGTTGTATAGCAAAACACAATTTAACAACAGATATCCAGAGCCTCAGAAAGGTTTTTACCTCTTTGGACTTGGAGGTACACTTTTAGGAATTTATTGTAAAGGAAATCGTTGGTTAAATTCGCAGAGCTAAATATGGGGTATTTATCATAGGACTGTTTACAACAGCTAAAATTGAATAAAACAATGCAAATGTTTAAAAATAGAGACTTTGCTGGTGGTCCAGTGGTTATGACTTCACTTCCAATTCAGGGGGTGTGAGTTTGGTCCCTGGTCCAGGAGATAAAGATCCCACATGTATCTCAGCCAAAAAAGCAAAACATAAAACAGAAACAATATTGTAACAAATTCAGTAAAGACTTTAAAAATGGTCCATGTCAAAAAAATCTTAAATGCCTAAAAATAGCTGTTTGCTGAATAAATGATCTGGCAACCCACTCCAGTATTCTTGCCTGGAGAATCCCATGGACAGAGGAGCCTGGTGGGCTGCAGTCCATGGGCTCACAAAGAGTTGGACACAACTGAGCAACTGAACACACACACACACACACGTGCACGTGCACACACACACAATAAGCTACAGCCATTTAAAGTGAAGCTATAAATCTGTATTTATTGACATATGCATAGTGTGACGCCAAAAAAAGTATATTATGAAGTCCTACACATTTATGGATATAAAATTTTATGAGTAATACACATGAAAATTTTAGCAAATATTATCTTCTGGTGGTAGATTTATGCATGATTCTTATTCTTTTCTTTCAGTATAATTTTTTTTTACCATGAACATCCATTACTTTTATCATTAGGAAAAAATAAGTGTATTCCTTAAAATTATAAAGACAAGAATTTAGGAAGCTAAAATTTGAGTACTTATTTTGAACATAACTCTTTTTCCAGTTTTTTTAACTCCCATTGTCATCCTCCACTGTGTGTTTTAAGATAGAAATTTTCTTTCTTCAGAAGAAAACACCCTATTTTCCTCACACACTGCCTTACCCTGGCTGCTCCAAGTTTGTGTTCATTGACCACTTAATAATTTACTGCTTTGCAGGAGAACCAGGGGCAGCTGGCATTAAAGGAAGCCCAGGGTCCCCAGGAAGTGCTGGTCTTCCAGGATTTCCAGTAAGATTTCATAGTTTTGAAGCTTTATTTAGATTCAGTTTGGAGCACTCTGGAGATAATGGTTGCTGTCCATATGAGTTGTCGGTTTGGTGCCTCAGAAGGAGGCTTACTTAATAGTAAAGCACTTAGTTGATACTTTTGGGTTGAATGAATTAATGAATGTTTGTGAATGAATAAGTGAATTCATGAATTTATCATCATTTCAAATGGTATCAGAGACAGAAAGTAAATCAGTGGTTGCCTGAGGCTGAGGTTGGGCATAGGGGTGGACGGCAAGTAGATCTGAGGGAATTTGGAGGGGTGATAGAAATGTTTTAACACTGGATCGTGGCGATTGCAACACAATGTATAAATTTACTAAAAATCATTTAGTTGTAGTCTTACAAAGGATTCCTTTTATGATATTTATACTTTAATATAATTGTTAATAAATTAAAATCAGAAAGTTATATTTGGATAAATGCATTTAAATCAAATTATCCTTGGATGCATATTGTGGGGCTTCCCTGGTGACTGAAACAGTGAAAGAATCTGCCTGCAGTGTAGGAGGCCTGGGTTTGATCCCTGGGTCAGGAAGATCCCTCATAAAAAATCATAAAAAATTTAAAACCAGAAAGTCATGTTTGGATAAATGTATTTGAATCAAATTATCCATGGATGCATATTAAAATTTATCAGTATTCAAACATAATCTGAATTATAATGATGGTGGCATCATATTGAATTATATTATTATAGGTGTTGCATTGAATTAAACTAACTGAATTTTTTTATAGTTTTGGAAGTAAAAATAAAGCCAAAAAGCTTGACATACTTGTGGGTCAAAGAAAGTGTCTGGAAAATAATTCATGTCCATTAAAATTGAAAAGTTCTTACTGACATTTTTTTAAGATTGACAAGAACAACTGTACCCAATGCAATGCAGACATTTCTCTACTACCCTAGGGATTCCCAGGTGCTCAGGGTCAGCCAGGACTTAAAGGAGAAAAAGGTGAAGCATCTCAGCCAGAGGGACAAGTGGGTGCCCCAGGGGATCCAGGACTCCGAGGACATCCTGGAAGAAAGGGCTTGGATGGCATTCCTGGAACTCCGGGAGTGAAAGGATTACCAGGACCTAAAGGAGAACCGGTTGGTACTCAGCAACTTTTTCCAAATTACCTTCTTTCTGAATGAAGGGCTCTAAAGTTAAGACATCAGCTGATCTCATTTCAAAAAATTATTGGAATTTCAGCACAGTTCATCCCTCAAACCAGAACAAATATTTATAGTATTTTGACAAAATAAATATGTAGCACTCAATATCTTTTTTTCTCAATGATGTTTTCAGCCCAAATAAAATTCCACATTGACAATGATCTTGTCTCATACACAAGTAATAATTCCACATTTGTATTAAATGAGTTTATAGGGAAGTTCAGAAAATGATTAGTGACAGAAAGTTTTAGTCAGTATTTTGGGGACATTGTTCATTCTTTTAAGTAAAAATAAATGCCTGAAAGGATAAAATATTTAGTGTAATCAAAAAAATCTAAAGTGTTGTCATTTACAATACTTAAGCTTGTATAAATCCTGTCTTTTCATGTATAAAATCTCTCACATGTTCAAGTGAGAGGTTCTTACTGACCTTTATTTTTAAATGTTATAGAGGCAGAGGCCGACCACTTATCACATATATCTGAGAGGTTCACAAGGCATGCTACTCAGCGTGTTTCATGAAATACCAGTTACTCCAAGGCTTATCAGTGTCATCCAATCAAAAGTGTTCTACCTTGAACAGGGAAACTTGGAAACAATTTAAAGCTTCATTCACAAACCCTTTAATATGAGAATATGAATTGATTCCCCAAATGTAGATATGATATGCAATCTTTCCTACATCTCTTTGTGTACAAAACCCTCTTTGGCCAGAGCAGCTAGCAGTTTCAGACTCATCTTTGGCAAACTGCCAGCTGTCCCTCCAAGGCAGTAGTTATGTTTAAAAAGGGCTGGAGTACAGAATTCTTTTGTTCTAGCATTAATACAGTCCATGAAAATGAAAGTGATAGTCACTCAGTCGTGTCTGACTCTTTTCGACCTATAGCCTGCCAGGCTCCTCTGTCCATGGAATTCTCCAGGCAAGAATACTAGAGTGGGTTGGCATTCCTTTCTCCAAGGGATCTTCCCTTCCTGGGGATCAAACCTGGGTCTCCTGCACTGCAGGCAGATTATTTACCATCCGAGCCACCAGGGAAGCCCAATACAGTCCGTATGATGCTCCTATTTACATCTCCCTATTTTTTTATTAGTTCTTAATATGTCCCAGAAAGTAAGGGAGTATCAAGGAACTGTTTTGAGTCTTACACCCTGCCATCTTAAAAGAAGGACTGCTTAGCCACCTGTTGACATTGAACAATGAAAGTCCTGTCAGATGGGCTTCCCTGGTGGCTCAGAGAGTGAAGAATCTGCCTGCAATGTGGGAGACCTGCGTTTGATCCTTGGGTCAGGAAGATCCCCTGTGGAAGGGAATGGTTTCCCACTCCATTATTCCTGCCTGGAGAATCCCATGGACAGAGGAGCCTCGCAGGTTACAGTCAAACATGACTGAGTGACTAACACTTTCACTTTCACTTGGGGGGAAAGAGGAACTTCAGTTATTTTGTCAAATTCAATTTTAAAAGATACAACTCATTTTCAAAGCTAGAGATGATGAAATTAACAAAAGATTTGAGAAAAAATTAGTACAGATTCAATATCTCCTCTGTAATGAAGATACCTGGTGAAAACCAATCAAATGATGATTTGCTGTACTGGGTTTATTTTAGAAATGTGACATTAACATGAATGTCAATTCCGATGCCCTTTGCATCGTTGGCCAATCTGAGGTGAGATTTCTGGGCTGTTACATGCGTAGCATTCCATTATAGGACATCTCAAGTGGGACTTGAGAGCATTAATGACATGTTGCTGGATCCCAAAAGGCAGGAAACAACAGACATCATTCAGTGCTTATTTTAGAAACAATGCCTTCAATAACAACTGCCTTTTAATTCAGGATCTTCTCAATGATGACCTAACTGGTATTCATATTCATGTGAGATTGTGTAAGGAGATACTGGATGAATCACTATACGAACATATTCCTATTGATACAGGCCCTGAGTGGTGAGAAGGGGGACCCAGGTCTTCCAGGGGATCCTGGTATCCCTGGGTCCCCAGGACCCATAGGACCAGCTGGACCATCAGACTATGGACCACAGGGAGAGCCTGGTCCAAAGGGCGCCCAAGGACTTCCTGGAGCCCCTGGACCACCTGGAGAAGCCGGTTGGTTAGTTTTCTTTCCAGTCCTGTTTTCCTGTGGAGTGGGTTGATGGTTCCTAGAGCTAGAGGGAATGTAACTCCCCCAAGACTAGTGAATATATAGAAACTGACTTCTAATAAGAAGACTGTGTCAACTTATAGACTCTGGGAAAGAACATAGAGGCTGTGGTAGAGAGCAATGTTACTGAGCAATGCAGCTGAAATTTCCTAGGAATAGTCTATATCCATTCCTGATATAGAGAAATGGAATGAATAGATCCTAAGAGATGAGTGGAAGTCAGGTATGACAAACAAAGGGGAGGCAGAGACCTGTAGGATTGACCTTGAGAAGCCTCTTCCTAGCCCCAGGGCCCACTCATGTTATTGCAATTTGTTCTTTTTGATCCATAACCTCATAAATGGCTTATGAATAAAACTTCAAAATATCTAAGGCAAATGAAGAAAAGTTGTATTGACAATAGTCATAAAGTGCCATTAACTTTAGGATCTATGTGTACTGAACATAGCTGTGGTATTCAGGAGGGATTGGACCCTCATGTTTACCCATGGTGGAAAACATGGCTGAAAAGGAGAATTTCCTGTTACTGACAGTGTTAAGTAATGTTGCATTGGTAATTTTTTACTTCTAAAATCACTTTAGTGATTCAGTACCAGTGGTCTCCAAATCTTTTTATAGCATCCCTCACCAGGAATAAGATTTTGAATGCAGCATCCCCTGTAGTATTCACATTCATTTATATATACATTCCTCGAACAACACTATATGGGAGTTAGGGGCACAAACTCTCCATGTGTATAACTTAGAATCAGGCTTTCTGTGTGTAGCTCCTCCCTATCTGTATAGTTCAACCTAGCCTGTCACGTAGTACTCTAATATTTACTATTGAAAAAAATCTGCCAATGAGTGGACCCTTGCAGTTCAAACTCATGTTGTTCAAGGGTCAATAGTACATTATAAATTGCATGCATGCATTTCTGTCCATACACATATGTAAAGCTTATTTTATGGTTATATGGTTATATGAGTTGTATGAGTATTTTTTTCTGCACCTACTTTAAGGCTCATATTCTAATCCAAAGATTGACACACTATAGCAGACCACAGTCTAAATCTAGCCCACCACCTACTTATGTATAGTCTACAAGCTCAGAGTGGTTTTTATATTTTCAATTTATTGGAAAAATTTTTTTGAATAATATTTCATGATGTAAAAATTATAGGCAATACAATAGACACTAAAAGTTGTATTTCCTGTTAAGTTTTATTGGCACACAGATTGTTCCTCACTATTCTCACACTAGGAAAGTAGAGTTATTGCAACAGAGACACATCTGGACCATAAACTCCAAATTATTTACCATCTGTCCCTTTAACAAATAGGTTTACCTTCTTCTAATTCATCTTCAAATCCCCCTTTGTTCTTTCAAAGGGAATATCATCATCAAATTTCTCCCATCACATTACTGTAAACTTATTTTTTCTATAAATATATGAATATATGGGTGATTCTGATCAGTAAAAATTGTTTTAATATTAGCCTCTGTTTTCAGAGGGCTTATCTAGTGGCTCAACAGTAAAGAATCTGCCTGCAATGCATGAGAATCAGGAGACCCAGGTTCAATCCCTGGGTTGGGACGATCCCCTGGAGGAGGGCATGGCAACCCACTCCAGTATTTTTCCTGGGAAACCCCATGGACAGAGGAGCCCGGCAGGCTATGGTCCTCAGGGTTGCAAAAAGTTAGACACAGCTGAAGCAACTGAACGTGCACACACACACGCACTTTGGTCAGAATATTATCTCAAATCTTTCCCTGGGAGGCAGTCATTATTTCTTCAACATGTAAGGAACTCAGGTTAAAAAACATGCTCAAGCTCATAGACCTTACAAAGAGCAGGGCCAAGATTCAAGCCCAATTCAACTTGTCAGGCCTCACTTCGTGCTTTATTCAGTAAACCATACTGTCTTCCTGTGAAAACTAGTCACCCAATAAACAAATACCCTGCCAGTATTCACTAGCAGTTAGGCTGAATTCCATATTATCAATATTTTTTTAGAATAGGTTCTCTTTTAATAGATGAGCATGTTGGACTATTAACTAAAACAAGGCTTAACCAATAACAGATGCTTATAAATATTTGTCAATTGAATAAGAGAGTTTCTATGAGCTGGTCATCTTTAAGCCAGGTTTGAAGCTATGGAAGCAGAGATTATTTTTTATATCCCTTGGGGTATGTTTATGAATCCCTTATAATTATGTTTTTCCCTTCTGAACAAATAAAAACTTCAATATGCAAACCAATCTTATGCTGTACATTTTCTCAAGGTCCTGAGGGAGAAACTGGTGTTTCGACACCAGTCCCAGGGCCCCCAGGACCCCCTGGGCCTCCAGGCCGTGCTGGTCCCCGGGGTCCACCTGGTGAGTATCCCCTTTGCCACGCCTGGTACATGGGAGCAGATGGCACCCTGACTCTCCTGGCTAAAACTCTCCCATTAGAAGGAAAACAAATTCATTGGCTCCAATAAAGAGCTTAGGTCACAGGGGACAAGCCAACAGACAGGAGACTTGCTGTTGTCCTTTGAGGTTATCTGGACTATTCCCATTAGTACTTCTGACTCCAAAAGAGAATTGATACAATTCCTTAAGAGGGACTGGAGAGAAGAACAGACTTCCTGGATTTTTGGTGGAGGAGCAAGCAATGTGAACTGCTGGTTGATTGGGACAGTTCCCATAGCTTCTTCATTTGAAAGCTTAACTTTTTTGCCAACATCATCTAAAACTTAACATTACATTCATGGTGGGGCGTGGGGGCATATAGTTCAAGACATCAAAAATAATTCATTTTAGAAGTTAAATTATATTTTCAAAATTATTTACAGTATTGCATATTAATGCATATATGTGGAATCCAGAAAAATGGTACTGGTGATCCTATGTGCAGGGCAACAAAGGAGATGCAGACATAAAGGTCAGACTTTTGCACACAGTGGGGAAAGGAGAAGGTGGGATGATTTGAGAGAGTAGCATTGAAACATGTACATCACCATATGTAAAATAGACAGCCAGTGGGAATTTGTTGTATGATGCAGGGAACCAAAGCCACTGCTCCGTGACAACCTAGAGGGATCAGATGGGGTGGGGGGTGGGAGGGAGATTCGAGAGGAAGGAGACAGGTGTATACCTATGGCTGATTCATGCTGATGTAAGGCAGAAACCACCACAATTTATAAGGTAATTATCCTCCAATAAAAAATAAAAAATTTTTAAATTACTTGTACTTCCTAATGATAAGCTCATTAGATAGGAATGGGTAGGAAGTTGGGGTTATTATTTCTTAATTTCCAAAAAGGTCTGGAATAATGCAGAAACAAACATCTTGTTTTCTGGCAAGATACAGGGAAGGTGCTGACATGGATGTCTGTGTGTTTTCAAGGTATCCCTGGATCCACAGGAGAATGTGATCTGGGTCTCCCGGGGCCTGATGGTGAACCAGGAATTCCAGGAATTGGATTCCCTGGGCCTCCTGGACCTAAGGGTAAGTTTTCAAAAAATTTTAAACACAAGGTTCATTGTGGATATTTATAAAATGTAAACATATGTAATGAATAGCATAGGAAATATCCATTAAATCCTTCAAAATGATGTTTTCCACTAGTCTTAAATGGGGGAAAAAATCTTAGAATAATTTTAAGCAAAAAAGGAAGAATTCACATTTTATGCAGTCTCATCTCAATCATACTTTTTAAAATGCAAGAAAAAAACTGGACGGAAATTCACTAAAATGGTAATAATGATTCTGATTGTGGGATTGTAAGGAATTTATTCTTCTTAATAGATACCTATACTTTGTTGTTGTTCAGTCACTCAGTCATGTCCAACTCTTTCAACCCCATGGACTGCAGCATGCCAGGTTTCCCTGTCCTTCACCATCTCCCAGAGTTTGCTCAAACTCATGTCCGTTGAGTCAGTGATGCCATCCAACCATCTCATCCTCCTTTGCCCCCATCTCCTCTTGCCCTCAGTCTTTCCCAGTATCAGGGTCTTTCCCAATGAGTCACTGCTCACATCAGATAGCCATGTAAAAATTCATTTGGCTGTGCACTGTATGTGAAATATACTTTTTAAAAAAGGCAGCCAAATTGTCAATCAGTATCAGTGGTTTAAACTTTGCCAGAATTTAGTGGCTCTAAACAACAAAAATACAGAAGGTAATTTTTTTAAACTGGGAACCAATGTAGTCTAATTTGGAATTTACTTTTTTAAAGTGCTAATTTAGCAGTTGTCTTTCTCATTTCTCAAGCTTTCGTGAAAACTCCTAAGGCTGCTTGCCTTGCAAAAGCACTTTAAGATGAGAGAGCTACTGTGTAGGCTCTTTTAAGACTTATCTTACAACCTTTATTATTTTTTTCTCTAGGAGACCGAGGGTTTCCAGGAACCAAAGGATCACCAGGTTGTCCTGGAGAAATGGGAAAGCCAGGCTTACCTGGAAAGCCAGGCCTCCCAGGAATCAAGGTCTTGGAGAATTAAAATTTAAACTAATATGGGGGAGAAGAGGAGCAATTACGGTTGGCCAGATCATATGCCCCTGTCAGTCAGGATGCTCTGTGTGCATAAATTGCCAATATATTTGTAGATGATGAAGATATTGATTTTTTTAAGTTTCTTTAAATTATTCCTCCCCTTTAGAAAGGAGATAGAAGGTGTAAGAATACCAAGTTGCCTCTCTATTTCTTCCTTAATCTTCAGAAGCATTTGGAGTTCTTAAAATGGGAAAACTTTAGAAACCAACATGAATAGCTATGAGAAAAACTATCAAAAGGAGAGATATCTAGACTGTAGAAAATTCCACAGTGTTCTTAACAAGTGGAGGCTAGGAAGAATTAGTAAGCACAATTTTATTTAAAAAGTCAGCAACTAGAGTTGAAAAGGGGAAATGGATGGAATGGTGGAGACTATGCAAAAAGGGATGTAGAACCTCCATCTTGGAGATATTATTTTCAAATAAATAGCTCTAAAGACCAGTCTATAGTCAGTAAGGATTTGAAAGCATGATGCAGTGAAACTAACATCATTTTTGTGCCCTAGGGAGAGCCAGGACTAGCCATGCCTGGAGAACCCGGAGCACCAGGTTTGCCAGGAGAAAGAGGCAGCTCTGGGGAAACTGGAGAAATTGGACTCCCTGGACCTCCAGGTCTCCCTGGAGTTCCAGGAACTGGAGGGCTTGATGGACCACGAGGTACAATAGCAAGTATGGTTACCTTTTTCCACTGTGAGCTCAGCTACAATGCTGCCATTTGAGTGTGTAAGTGCTCTACAAGTAAAGAATTCTTCTCAAACTTCTAGCTCAGTAAATAGAATGTGGGAGGCTTAATTATTTTTCCATTCAACTTTCCATTCCATTGCTGCCCTACCTTTGTTCCCTCTTTTTTCGTTCCTTCCTTCTTTTCTTTTAACCAGTGTCCTCTGTATTAGACATAGGACTATGGTACTATCAATGGTAATAAATATAAGTTCCATTCAGGGGGGAAGGTTATAGGAGAATGACTGGAATCGCAATACTAAGACCTTGAGTTTGGCACCTTATTGTGTTTTGGGCTCTATTTTGCAGGGGATCCAGGGAAGCCTGGGCCACCTGGAGAAAGAGGACCCCCAGGAAGGTGCACAGAGGGTCCCATGGGAGCTCAAGGACTTCCAGGCTTAAATGGATTGAAAGGGCAACCAGGTAGGGGGAGGCCCTTGAAACCAATCACCAGGTGGGCAAGTGACATGGGACTCCTACTCTGAGCTTTGCTGCCTGACATGAGAACTGTCCAGTAAAAAGTCCTGACCACTGTTCAGTGGGAAAAGTGATTTCAAAAACAGAAACCTGTTGTCATAGATTCATTGCAGTGAATACCATCGATAGAGTAAGAGACCTGAAATTACTATAGTAAAATTGGTCTATGTCTTGTATGCAAGAAAATATGAACACTGAAATTATATAGATATATATTTACATATATATACATATAAACTCTCAAAAATATTTTACCTTGAATACTTTCATACATATATTAAAGTGGTAAATGTATCCTAATTATTGAAACAGAGTGAATGTATGCAAAGATATATGTTTACAAGTTACAAACTAGAACATATAGTCAGTTGCTTTACAAGCAACATAAAAGAATATGAAAATAAATCTAATTATGAAGATGAGGTGGTCATGGGGAATTTACTATCTTTTTGGCTTCTCTCAACCAGGTTTGTGAACTATTTCTGGGGGAAAAAAAAATCCTTTAGGACTCAGCTACCACACTTCTAATATGATAACAAGCAAAATTTTAGCCAAAATGTTAATTGTTGTAGTGGTGCTATCATTGTTTCCAGAAGCATCTGAGACTTGCCAGATGAGTGGTTCAGTACCAATCCTGCAGGTTAAAGACTGAGCCACAGTCAGAAAGTGCATTCCCAAGATGTGCCTGCAGGACTAGAAAATAAATCTAAATTCTAGATTATCATCACTTCATGAAGCATTGAAACACAGAATCTTAAAGCCAGAAGGGATCTTTGAATTCTACAAAAGGGGACCTAAATCAATCAATTAAATCAATCATTAGATAAGTGTGTGATTTGCTCAAATCACAGAGCTAAGTATTTACAGCTGTGAAATATATCTGGAGTTGGTGGGGAAAGCAGTTGTGTGTTCATTTTTTCATTCATTCATTTATATACAGGCAGAAGAGGTGAAACAGGGCCAAAGGGAGACCCAGGTATCCCGGGCTTGGATAGGTCAGGATTTCCTGGAGAACCTGGACTACCAGGAACGCCAGGTCACCGAGGGGAGATGGGACCACCTGGTCCAAAAGGATATCCAGGAAATCCAGGATTTTTAGGACCACCAGGTACCCTTGCTTTTGTTATTCTTCTTCCCTTATTTTCCACATTTTCCTTTTAAGTTACTGTTGTTTAGTCAGTCGTGATTCCACTTGTTTGCCTTAGCATGAATAGAATGCTAGATTTCTAATTTAAAAAAAAATAGATATGCAGCAAATAACAAAGGTTTACTGTATAGCACAGGGAACCATACTTAATATCTTGTAATAACCTATAATGGAAAATAATCTCAAAAATGATATATATGTATATGTATGACTGAATCACCTTGCTATGCACCTGAAATGTTGTGAGTCGACTGTACTTCAATAAAATATGTATGAAGAAAAAAATAAAAACTCACAACAACAAAAACAAGCAAAAAAAGACTTTAAGACCTGTAGCAATAAAACTCCGAGAAGAAAAAAAAAATTACAAATTCAATCTCTTCATTTCTTATAGATCTATTCAGACTTTCTATTTCTTCTTGAGTCAATTTTGGTAATCTGTGCCTCTCTAAGAATTTGTCCTTTTTGTCTAAGTTATCTAATTTTGTGGCAGATCATGGTTCATAGTATTCCCTTATAACTCATTTTATCACACCAATTTTTATGCTTTGTATATTTGGGGGAGAATGTTTCAACAGTCTTCTCATGGTATAAGGACCTCGCTGATCTCTCCTCAAGAGAAGAGCCCAGAACAGCATGACATATATATACGACCATGTGTAAAATAGGTGGCTAGTGGGAAGTTGTGGTATAGCACAGGGAACTCAGCTCGGTGCTCTGTGATGACCTAGAGGGTTGGAATGTGGTGGGTTGGGAGGGAAGCTCAAAAGGGAGGGAATATATGTATACTTATAGCTGATTCCTTTTGTTGTGCAACAGAAACTAATATAACACTGTCAAACAATTATACTCAAATTTTAAAAAGTTTTTAAAGGAAATTGAAAAAGGACTCAATCTGCTAATTAACCTTTCATTTATACTATTAAGCCTCTAGTATATGCCATCACTGTTCCAGGCCCTAGAGACACATTGCTGAATAAGACTCCACCTCCAACAGTGGGGACACAATAACAAATATATTGAAGAACTAAATTCATCTAGAGACAAAGGTTGTGAAGGAAGTAAGATAAGGGAATATAACAGAAAGTTATTGATCAAAGGTTGAGAGGAAGAAAGGCTCCCGAACTTCAGCCATAGTCTCTCCTCACCCATAAGTGTGATGTACTATCAATGACTTCTACATCTGTGATATAAGAAAAAGGCCATTTCCTGACCCATCTCCTAGACTATTATGATTATTTTCCTATTTACAGAAATCATTTTTTCAACTCTCTTTCCTCTAAGTATACTTTATTTTATGGAGTATTTGCTTTTCTCATTATTTACAACGTGTGCTGCCTTGTGTTAATTTCTTTCCACAGGTGAAAAAGGAATAATGGGGATGATGGGATTTCCAGGCCACATTGGTCCCCCAGGGCCTCCTGGGAACCCAGGCACCCCAGGACAGAGGGGTAAGTGATGGGGTATCTTCCAGCTATTAGAAGGTATGAACAATATTCATTTAATTAGCAGAAACATGAATTATATTTTATTCTTTGAGGAGAAAGTATTTCTGAGGGAATCGTGTATTTAATTTTGCAGTTTTCTGTATTCCTTTTTCTCATTTGAATAGAGGCATATTTTTCTCCCTATAGGCTTTGACCACTGCCCTCATGTGGCTGCCTGTTTGGGAGCAACTATTCATCAAATTCTTAGCCCTATTAACCTTTTTTGGTTTATTTGTCTTGTTTTATGATCAGCACTGTTAGCTTTCGAATCCTCATGGACTTTTAAAGAATTAAGGGACTGATGCTGTTATTCCTGTCTTTTAGGGAGCTTTGGAATTCCAGGAGTAAAGGGCGCAAGAGGACCCCCAGGAACCAAGGGGGAGCAGGGAGAGAGAGGAACTCCCGGGTCTCCCCAGATATTCCACTTAGTGGGGGACAAAGGGGAGCCAGGACTCAAAGGTAAAGACTTCTTTACAGCTAGACCAGAACATCAGAGCTGATTCTAGGACTAAGAAATTATCCAGGAAAATCCCTTTAGTTGACACATGAGCACCGTGAGGCCCAGGGTTTAATTTTGCACCCAAGCACACAAAGCCGGTTGATGGCTGAGTTCCACTAGAACTGGGTTTTGTGCACTTTAACAATAATACATCGCCTCTTTAATCATAACTTTTTATTTCTAAGTTAATTCTGCATTTCAGTCTGCTGTCTTTAAACTGTCACCAGTCAATTTTTAGATTCTAAGCCTCAAAGCCCCCCTTTGGCCAAGAATGGTGAAAATGAAACCTTTAGAAAACTCCACATAAAAAACTTCCTTGGCTGGAATAGAAACTTCCACTTCAAATTCTACTCTGTTCTATCAACTGCCAGGATGAATTTTTCTGATTGCATCTAAAAACTGCTTCTCATGCTCAGAGACCTTTGGAGAATAATTACTGAAGAGAAACTGTTTTGATTACAAGTCAGTGACTTTAAAAGGCTGATAATTGTTAGCTACAGCTGTTAAAATTCAAACCCATTCACATTATTTCAAATTATTTAAGCACTTTGTATGACAGGTTTTGTTATATGATCAATGCAATCAATATTAAATCAAAATTTAAGAAAGTTTGCCTTGCAGTCTTCCTGATCAAATTGAGTAACTTTAGTAAAACAGAATTGCTGGGTAAAATTAAATGTTTGCAGATCAAACTTATATAGCAGGGAAGATAGTGTGCTTGTAGTTGCAAAACCATATCAAGTTTTGGGTAATTTGTAATCAATTTTGAGAAGTCAGATTTTATTGAACAAATATTTACTTGTTTTTCAGGTAAGGATTTACAGTCCAAGTAGATTTGATTTTAAAATTCTGTTTAGAATTCTGTAGACCAAGCTGGCAAGCTAAATAGCCATCTCTCCTAGAATTAGGAAGGATTTCACATAAGTGACTTCGACCAGTGTTCTGGAGTGTGATTGAATCCAACTGATTCTCTAACTTAAAAAATGGCTAAGCATTGGAAAAAACTACGATTTTTTTTTTCTATAAAGGAAAATGAGCAAATCAAGGTCTTTGGGATGTGTGCATACTTGCTAAGTCACTTCAGTCATGCCCAGCTATAAGGTCTTTGGGATGGTCCCCCTGTATCTGCTGTCAAAGAGATAGTTTAGTTATAGGTGCATACAGAATGCACAGAAGACTGTGCTGCCTTTTTAGCAATGAAATAGAAAGTAGTATTAATTTTATAAAACTCCTCTGGAACTGGTCTAAGTCAAGACATAAAAAGAAAAAAAAAAAATACTGGCACAAATGTCCAGTCTTCATAAACAAACACTGCTTCACTAAATTATCCTAGATGATTTAGGTAGTGTTGCAAACATTTTGGAAAAAAAATATGAATAGCATATCTGTGCTTGCATAAACTAAATTTGGCTCTAACATCATGAATGCACAAAGGAGACTAATTTATGATTAAAAATTGTTTCTGTGAAATATAGAAGGACACATGTTATTTCTATGCTTCTAACAAAGTACAGTATGCATGGAGGCTGTCCTGTATGTTTCCTTTTGGCTTTTCAAACACATAACCAAAGAGCAGACAGTGAACAACAACAGCAAAAGATCATACTATCTAGACCTCGCTAATTTCAATATGATTCATTTTTTTATCTGAATTTCTGACTTGAAGACATCCATTGCAAATAGTGGAAAAGCTATTAAAGGTACAAAAAAGCAGTCTTCCCCTCCTTGAGGAGTCTGCATAGGAGATTTAGGCATACGTGCAAAGAGAAGGAGATGGCAACCCATCCAGTGTCCTTTCCTGGGGAATCCCATGGACAGAGGAGCCTGGTAGGCTACAGTCCGTGAGTCACAAAGAGTCAGATATGACTTAGCAACTAAACAACAACAAAAAGAAAATGAATAATACAATAGAACTGTTGTGTTACTTTTAGCAAAGACCTATGAAGCCCTTCCCACATGCAGGTACTATTCCAAATTTTACAAATATTGACTCATTTAATTCTCACAACAACCCTATGCATAGATGACTGCTATCATCCCATTTTACAGATGGGAAATAGAAAGGTCAAGTTACTCAGTGTCAATCTGATAGGAAGTGCAGAGATGAACCTCACTCTGATGTGGTTCCAAAGTCCATGCTCATTGAGGGCGAATGGATACATGTGTACATATGACGGGCTCCCTTCACCGTTCACGTGAAACTGTCACAGCATTGTTTGTTAATCAGCTATCCCCCAGTACAAAATAAAAAGGTAAAAAGCAAAGTCTATACTCAGCCTTCTCACTCTGCCGTCGGCTGGGTACCAAGACACTGAGCTCTGTGGGAGATGAACACAGCAGCTGCTGCTGCTGCTAAGTCACTTCAGTCGTGTCCGACTCTGTGTGACCCCATAGACATCAGCAGAGAACACCTCAAATGGGGTAGTCAAAGAAGCCTCATGAGCCCAGGAAACTATATTCAATATCCTATAATAAACTATAATGGAAAATAATATGAAAAATAATATATACATATACTACTGAATTACTTTGCTATACAACAGAAATAACACAACATCGTAAGTCAATGATACTTCAATAAAATAAATTTTAAAAAAATCCTCCATGAAGGAGAATTTAAATTGTGAGTAGGTTTCAAAAAAGCAAGGAATATTCTTGGCTTAAAATCTTTCCAAGTCTCCCCTTGCTTTAAGAATACAAATTTCTTAGACCAGCATCCAAGTTTCTCTACCATTTGCCCTTTGCCTACCTCTCCAGCCACATAATATTTATCTACTCAACAATTATTTTTAGAATCTACTGACTGGGCATTTTACTCTGTCCTGAAGACAGAGGGGTAAACAAAGCGGTGCTAATATCCTGGTCACGAGGAAATTCAGCTCACTGGAGGAAAGAGGCAGTCATGTCTCTGAAATGATTTATATCCAGGGCCAGGTAGTAAATATCTTAGGCTTTGTGGACCACCTGTGACCCTAGCTGCATATTCTTCTCTGGTGTTTCTGTTTGTTTGTTTACAACCCACAAAAATGTGAAAGCCATCCTTGGATTTCCAGCCATAAAACATTAAGCCAAATTTGGCCCACAGGCAGTTGTTTGCCACCCCTTAAAAAACAAACCAAATGAATAAACCAAATAATACATATTTTAGGTTATGGTAAAGGACATATATGGAAAAAAACAAAAGTTACAAAAGAAAAAATTCTAACCACTTGCCACTTACCACCCCTTCACACATGTATTTTCTTGTCTAGGAATTCCTGTTCCATTGCATGCTTTCTCCATCCAGCTGGCTCCCACTTGGTCTTCAAGATTGAGCTTAAAAATATCACCTCTTCTTGGGACTTCCCTGGTGGTACAGTGGTTAAGACTCTGTGCTCTCAATGCAGGAGGTCTGAGTTGGTTTCCTGGTTGGACAGCTAAGATCCTGCATGCCTCATGGTGCAGCCAAAAATAAAAATCGAATAAAAATTTAAAAATTCCCCCTCCTCTTAGAATTCTTACATGTAGCACATTGTGCCCAACTCTATTACAGAAACTCTCTCACTGGGGGGTGATTTTTTATTTGGCACTCTCCAATTAAATACTAAAAACCTGGACAAAGGGAACGTGATTTACTTGTCTCCAGTACTCAAAACAGGACCAGTCTATTAATTGGTACTCAATCCATATGTGAATGAATGAATATGTAAGCAGGGAAACTTTCAGACAAAAGAAGTGAATCTGCTTGAGGAAACGCACAAGCCAGGCCTTGGACTAAGTGCCCATGAAGGGAATTCATCATTTACTCTGTAGGCAAAAGAGAGGCAATGAATCTTTTTGAGCAGGAGAATAATGTGATCAAAACCATGTTTTAGGAAAAGCAGGATGGTGCTGTGGGACTGGTAATTCCAGCATTACCACTAACTGATGGTGTAACTCTAGGTTAGTTTATTGACTTCTTATTTCAGTTCAGTTCAGTTGCTCAGTGGTGTCTGACTCTTTGCGACCCCATGAATCGCACCATGCCAGGCCTCCCTGTCCATCACCAACTCCCGGAGTTTACTCAAACTCATGCCCATCGAGTTGGTGATGCCATCCAGCCATCTCATCCTCTGTCGTCCCCTTCTCCTCCTGCCCCCAATCCCTCCCAGCATCAGGGTCTTTTCCAATGAGTCAACTCTTCGCATGAGGTAGCCAAAGTATTGGAGTTTCAGCTTGAACATCAGTCCTTCCAGTGAACACCCAGGACTTATCTCCTTCAGGATGGACTGGTTGGATCTCCTTGCAGTCCAAGGGACTCTCAAGAGTGTTCTCCAACACCACAGTTCAAAAGCATCAATTTTTCAGCACTCAGCGTTCTTCACAGCCCAACTCTCACATCCATACATGACCACTGGAAAAACCATAGCCTTGACCAGACAGAGCTTTGTTGGCAAAGTAATGTCTCTGCTTTTTAATATGCTATCTAGGTTGGCTGTAACTTTCCTTCCAAGGAGTAAGCATCTTTTAATTTCATGGGTGCAGTCACCATCTGCAGTAATTTTGGAGTCCAAAAAAATAAAGTCTGACACTGTTTCCACTGTCTTCCCATCTATTTCCCTTGAGGTGATGGGACCGGATGCCATTGAATTCTTTTTTTTTTTTTCATTTATTTTTATTAGTTCGAGGCTAATTACTTTACAATATTGTAGTGGTTTTTGTCATACATTGACATGAATCAGCCATGGATTTACATGTATTCCCCATCCCGATCCCCCCTCCCACCTCCCTCTCTACCCGATCCCTCTGGGTCTTCCCAGTGCACCAGGTCCAAGCACTTGTCTCATGCATACAACCTGGGCTGGTGATCTGTTTCACCCTAGATAAAATACATGTTTCGATGCTGTTCTCTTGAAACATCCCACCGTTGCCTTCTCCCACAGAGTCCAAAAGTCTGTTCTGTACATCTGTGTCTCTTTTTCTATTTTGCATATAGGGTTATCATTACCATCTTTCTAAATTCCATATATATGTGTTAGTATACTGTAATGGTCTTTATCTTTCCGGCTTCCTTCACTCTGTATAATGGGCTCCACTTTCATCCATCTCATTAGAACTGATTCAAATGAATTCTTTTTAATGGCTGAGTAATATTCCATAGTGTATATGTACCACAGCTTCCTTATCCATTCGTCTGCTGATGGGCATCTAGGTTGCTTCCATGTCCTGGCTATTATAAACAGTGCTGCGATGAACATTGGGGTGCATGTGTCTCTTTCAGATCTGGTTTCCTTGGTATGTATGCCCAGAAGTGGGATTGCTGGGTCATATGGCAGTTCTATTTCCAGTTTTTCAAGAAATCTCCACACTGTTTTCCATAGCAGCTGTACTAGTTTGCATTCCCACCAACAGTGTAAGAGGGTTCCCTTTTCTCCACACCCTCTCCAGCATTTATTGCTTATAGACTTTTGGATAGCAGCCATCCTGACTGGCGTGTAATGGTACCTCATTGTGGTTTTGATTTGCATTTCTCTGATAATGACTGATGTTGAGCATCTTTTCATGTGTTTGTTAGCCATCTGTATGTCTTCTTTGGAGAAATGTCTGTTTAGTTCTTTGGCCCATTTTTTGACTGGGTCATTTATTTTTCTGGAGTTGAGCTGCAGGAGTTGCTAGTATATTTTTGAGATTAATCCTTTGTCTGTTGCTTCGTTTGCTATTATTTTCTCCCAATCCGAGGGCTATCTTTTCACCTTGCTTATAGTTTCCTTTGTTGTGCAAAAGCTTTTAAGTTTCATTAGGTCCCATTTGTTTATTTTTGCTTTTGTTTCTAATATTCTGGGAGGTGGGTCATAGAGGATCCTGCTGTGATTTATGTCGGAGAGTGTTTTGCCTATGTTCTCCTCTAGGAGTTTTATAGTTTCTGGTATTACATTTAGATCTTTAATCCATTTTGAGTTTATTTTTGTGTATGGTGTTAGAAACTATTCTAGTTTCATTCTTTTACAGGTGGTTGACCAGTTTTCCCAGCACCACTTGTTAAAGAGGTTGTCTTTTTTCCATTGTATATCCTTGCCTCCTTTGTCGAAGATAAGGTGTCCATAGGTTCGTGGATTTATCTCTGGGCTTTCTATTCTGTTCCATTGATCTATATTTCTGTCTTTGTGCCAGTACCATACTGTCTTGATGACTGTGGCTTTGTAGTAGAGTCTGAAGTCAGGCAGGTTGATTCCGCCAGTTCCATTCTTCTTTCTCAAGATTATTTTGGCTATTTGAGGATTTTTGTATTTCCATACAAATTGTGAAATTATTTGGTCTAGTTCTGTGAAAAATACCATTGGTGGCTTGATAGGGATTGCATTGAATCTATAGATTGCTTTGGGTAGTATAGCCATTTTGACAATATTGATTCTTCCAATCCATGAACACGGTATATTTCTCCATCTGTTTGTGTCCTCTTTGATTTCTTTCATCAGTGTTTTATAGTTTTCTGTGTATAGGTCTTTTGTTTCTTTAGGTAGATATACTCCTAAGTATTTTATTCTTTTTGTTGCAATGGTGAATGGTATTGTTTCCTTAATTTCTCTTTCTGTTTTCTCATTGTTAGTGTATAGGAATGCAAGGGATTTCTGTGTGTTAATTTTATATCCTGCAACATTACTATATTCGTTGATTAGCTCTAGTAATTTTGTAGTAGAGTCTTTAGGGTTTTCTATGTAGAGGATCATGTCATCTGCAAACAGAGAGAGTTTCACTTCTTCTTTTCCTATCTGGATTCCTTTTACTTCTTTTTCTGCTCTGATTGCTGTGGCCAAAACTTCCAAAACTATGTTGAATAGTAGTGGTGAGAGTGGGCACCCTTGTCTTGTTCCTGATTTCAGGGGAAATGCTTTCAATTTTTCACCATTGAGGGTAATGCTTGCTGGGGGTTTGTCATATATAGCTTTTATTATGTTGAGGTATGTTCCTTCTATTCCTGCTTTCTGGAGAGTTTTAATCATAAATGGATGTTGAATTTTGTCAAAGGCTTTCTCTACATCTATTGAGATAATCATATGGTGTTTATCTTTCAACTTGTTAATGTGGTGTATTACATTGATTGATTTGCGGATATTAAAGAATCCTTGCATTCCTGGGATAAAGCCCACTTGGTCATGGTGTATGAGTTTTTTAATATGTTGTTGGATTCTGTTTGCTAGAATTTTGTTAAGAATTTTTGCATCTATGTTCATCAGTGATATTGGCCTGTAGTTTTCTTTTTTGGTGGCATCTTTGTCTGGTTTTGGAATTAGGATGATGGTGGCCTCATAGAATGAGTTTGGAAGTTTACCTTCTTCTGCAATTTTCTGGAAGAGTTTGAGTAAGATAGGTGTTAGCTCTTCTCTAAATTTGTGGTAGAATTCAGCTGTGAAGCCATCTGGTCTTGGGCTTTTGTTTGCTGGAAGATTTTTGATTACAGTTTCAATTTCCTTGCTTGTGATGGGTCTGTTGAGATCTATTTCTTCCTGGTTCAGTTTTGGAAAGTTATACTTTTCTAAGAATTTGTCCATTTCTTCCAAGTTGTCCATTTTATTGGCATAGAGCTGCTTGTAGTAGTCTCTTATGATCCTTTGTATTTCAGTGTTGTCTGTTGTGATCTCTCCATTTTCGTTTCTGATTTTGTTAATTTGGTTCTTCTCCCTTTGTTTCTTAATGAGTCTTGCTAACAGTTTGTCAATTTTTGTTTATTTTTTCAAAAAACCAGCTTTTAGCTTTGTTGATTTTTGCTATGGTCTCTTTAGTTTCTTTTGCATTTATTTCTGCCCTAATTTTTAAGATTTCTTTCCTTCTACTAACCCTGGGGTTCTTCATTTCTTCCTTCTCTAGTTGCTTTAGGTGTAGAGTTAGGTTATTTATTTGACTTTTTTCTTGTTTCTTGAGGTAGGCCTCTAATGCTATGAATCTTCCCCTTAGCACTGCTTTTACAGTGTCCCATAGGTTTTGGGTTGTTGTGTTTTCATTTTCATTCATTTCTATGCATATTTTGATTTTTTTTTTATTTCTTGTATAATTTGTTGGTTATTCAGAAGTGTGTTGTTTAGCCTCCATATGTTTGAATTGTTAATAATTTTTTTCCTGTAATTGAGATCTAATCTTACTGCACTGTGGTCAGAAAAGATGACTCGAATGATTTCAAGTTTTTGGAATTTACCAAGACTAGATTTATAGTCCAGGATGTGATCTATTCTGGAGAAGGTTCCATGTGCACTTGAGAAAAAAGGTGAAGTTGATTGTTTTGGGGTGAAACGTCCTATAGATATCAATTAGGTCTAGCTGGCCCATTGTGTCATTTAAGGTTTGTGTTTCCTTTGTTAATTTTCTGTTTAGTTGATCTATCCATAGTTGTGAGTGGGGTATTAAAGTCTCCCACTATGATTGTGTTACTATTAATTTCCTCTTTCATACTCGTTAGCATTTGCCGTACATATTGCGGTGCTCCTATGTTGGGTGCATATATATTTATAATTGTTATATCTTCTTCTTGGATTGATCCTTTGATCATTATGTAGTGTCCTTCTTTGTCTCTTTTCACATCCTTTATTTGAAAGTCTATTTTATCTGATATGAGTATTGCAACTCCTGCTTTCTTTTGGTCTCCATTTGTGTGAAATATTTTTTTCCAGCCCTTCACTTTTAGTCTGTATGTGTCCCTTGTTTTGAGGTGGGTCTCTTGTAGACAGCATATGTAGGGGTCTTGTTTTTGTATCCATTCAGCCAGCCTTTGTCTTTTGGTTGGGGCATTCAACCCATTTACATTTAAGGTAATTATTGATAGGTATGGTCCCGTTGCCATTTACTTTGTTGTTTTGGGTTCACGTTTATACAACCTTTCTGGGTTTCCTGTCTAGAGAAGATCCTTTAGCATTTGTTGAAGAGCTGGTTTGGTGGTGCTGAATTCTCTCCGCTTTTGCTTGTCTGTAAAGTTTTTGAGTTATCCTTCATATCTGAATGAGATCCTTGCTGGGTACAGTAATCTAGGTTGTAGGTTATTCTCTTTCATTACTCTAAGTACGTCCTGCCATTCCCTTCTGGCCTGAAGGGTTTCTATTGATAGATCAGCTGTTATCCTTATGGGAATCCCTTTGTGTGTTATTTGTTGTTTCTCCCTTGTTGCTTTTGATATTTGTTCTTTGTGTTTGATCTTTGTTAATTTGATTAATATGTGTCTTGGGGTGTTTCGCCTGGGGTTTATCCTGTTTGGGACTCTCTGGGTTTCCTGGACTTGGGTGACTATTTCCTTCTCCATTTTAGGGAAGTTTTCAGCTATTATCTCCTCGAGTATCTTCTCATGGCCTTTCTTTTTGTCTTCTTCTTCTGGGACGCCTATGATTCGAATGTTGGGGCGTTTCACATTGTCCCAAATGTCCCTGAGATTGTCCTCATTTCTTTTGATCTTTTTTTCCTTTTTCCTCTCTGCTTCATTTATTTCCACCATTTTATTTTCTACCTCACTTATCCTATCTTCTGTCTCCATTATTCTACTCTTGGTTCCCTCCAGAGTGTTTTTGATCTCATTTATTGCATTATTCATTTTTAATTGACTCTTTTTTATTTCTTCTAGGTCCTTGTTAAACATTTCTTGCATGTTCTCAATCTTTGTCTCCAGGCTATTTATCTGTAACTCCATTTTGTTCTCAAGATTTTGGATCATTTTTATTATCATTATTCTAAATTCTTTTTCAGGTAGATTCCCTATCTCCTCCTCTTTTGTTTGACTTGGTGGGCATTTTTCATGTTCCTTTATCTGTTGGGTATTTCTCTGCCTTTTCATCTTGTTTAGATTGCTGTGTCTGGAGTGGGCTTTCTGTATTCTGGAGGTCTGTGGCTCCTTTTTATTGTGGAGGTTTCACCCAGTGGGTGGGGTTGGATGATTGGTTTGTCAAGGTTTCCTGGTTAGGGAAGCTTGTGTTAGTGTTCTGGTGCATGGAATTGGATTTCTTCTCTCTGGAGTGCAATGGAGTGCCCAGTAATGAGTTTTGAGAAGGGTCTATGTGTTAGGTGCGACTTTGGGCAGCCTGTATGTTGACACTCAGGTCTATGTTCCTGCGTTGCTAAAGAATTTGAGTGGTATGTCTTCTTCTGGAGCTTATTGGCTCTTGGGTGGTGGTTGGTTTCGGTGTAGGTATGGAGGCTTTTGGATGGTCTCTTATTTCTTAATGTTCCGTGTAGTCAGGAGTTTTCTGGTGTTCTCAGGTTTTGGGCTTAAGTCTCCTGCCTCTGGATTTCAGTTTTATTCTTCCAGTAGTCTCAAGACTTCTCCAACTATACAGCACTGATAATAAAACTTTTAGGTTAATGGTGAAAAGATTCTCCACCGTGAGGGACACCCAGAGAGGTTCACAGAGTTACATGAAAAAGAGGAGAGGAAGGAGGGAGATAGAGATGAGCAGGAGGAGAAAAAGGGGACTCAAGAGGAAAGAGACAGATCTACACAGCTGTCTGTTCCCAAAGTGTTCTCCGTAGCCCAGACACCCACAAAGATTCACAGAATTGGATTGGGAAGAGAAGGGGAAAGGAGGAAATAGAGGTGTTCTGAGGTAGAAAAGAGAGAGTCAAAAGTGGGAGAGAGTAATCAACACACTCCTGAATAGAAATGGGAACTGAATATTGGATTCTTAAATGTCCAAAATTTATATCATATACTGAAAAACACAGATTAAAAATCTAGCATAGAGGTTAGACTCTTAAAATACAATATTTAAAAACAAAAACAAAAGCACCAAAAAAATTTAGAAATATATATGAAGTTCAGTTTAAAAATAGGGCTTCTCTCCTTTTTTTTTCATTTCATGAAAATGAAAATTAAGGAATAATAGAGGAGTATTAGAGGACTTTAAAAGGAAATAAGAAAAACAAGAAAAAGAAAAAAAAGAAAAGCAAGAAAAACAAACTGAGAAAAAAATTTTTTTTCCCTAATTAAAAAAATCCTAAAAATATATGAAAATGAAAGTTAAGGAGTAATGGGGGAGTTATAGCGAATTTTAAAAGAAAATAAAAGAGAAAAAATAAAAAAGAAAAGGAAAGAAAAGAAAAATTTTTTAATTAAAAAAAATATATATATATGTATATATCTAGGAATTTCTCTGGAGCTGTTGCGGGCAGTGTGGGTTTGGCTCAGTTTCAGATAGCTCCTCGTTCCAGCTTACACTTCTAGATATCTACAGGCCCCTTCTGGTGTAGTCGGTGTTTTCTACAGGGATTTTAATCTGTGCACCGGTCCCTTCTGAAGCAGTTCCCTTTGTTTATTTGGCTTCTGTTTGCCGTGTCTTCGGTGTCTAATTTCCGCCCTGACACAGGAGGGCAGAGGTGATCTCTTATTTAGGTTCACTAGTTCAGTCCTGCAACGGGAGGGCGGGGCGCTGCAGACAGATATCGCTCTGTGTGGGGAGCACTCACAGTGTTCCGGCCACACTGGGTTTGTCCGCGCTCACGGATGTCTGTGCTTTCCCCGTCTACACTGCTCAGGCTCCCGGCTGCTCTATAGGGAGTGTGCCCTGCGCTGCGCGCGGTTCCAGTTTTCGGGTACTCCACAAAAGCGCGGACTCGGTTGTGCCTGCGTTTTGTGCCTTCCCCGGCCTGAACGGCTCAGGCAGCCAGGAGCTTGACGGGCGCACTCTCCCCGGGTGCGGCACGCCCTCTCCCCTCCGCGGCCCCAGCCTCAGTTTCTTCCAGCGGCTTGTGTTTGTTCTCAGGAGCTGGCCTCTAGCCGCGACCCTCCCGGCAGATGTCGACCATCCAGAATCTCAGGAAGTCTTTGGATAGAAACTGGAGGCCTGTTTGCAGTGTGGGAGGGGATGCCGTCTCTGGGGCCGAGTTTGCCCCTTTCCCCTCCCCCCTGCCTCCTACCTCTGGCGGGGATGGGCTGGCCCGCAGCCGGCTAGCTCTTCTCTGGAGTTTGTCAGTCCCTTTGTTTTGCGAACGGCCGGCAGTGTGTTCGGGCCGGTTAATTTTCTCTCTTGCTATCCCACAGTTTAAAAAAGCTCCCTCTGATTGCTCTCAGGGCCTTCGGGCCTGGTCCTTGCCCTAAGCAATTCCGCCCACTCCTCTCCGTTCTGCCCCCACTTGCTGGTGGCAGATGTGAATGTCTGGGGTACTTTTCTGCTGGGAGTTGCTTTTAGGCATGTAATCTGTGGGCCTTATTTAATTTTTCCTCCCATTTAGGTTGCCCTCCGAGATTCGAAAACTTCCCCCAGACCCGCCAGTGCGAGGGTTTCCTGGTGTTTGGAAACTTCCTCTATTAAGACTCCCTTCCCGGGACGGGTCTCCATCCCTAGCTCTTTTGTCTCTCTTTTTATCTTTTATATTTTGTCCTACCTCCTTTCAAAGACAATGGGTTGCTTTTCTGGGCACCTGATGTCCTCTGCTAGCGATCAGAAGTTGTTTTGTGAAATTTGCTCAGTGTTCAATTGTTCTTTCGATGAATTTGTAGGAGAGAAAGTGGTCTCCCCGTCCTATTCCTCCGCCATCTTGGCTCCTGCCATTGACTTCTTAAGGGGTCTCAGTTTTCTCATCTCTCCACCCAATCTGGAAAGGCTCAAGAATTCATTGAGATTGCCCGAAGGTTAAATCAGATAACTAAAAGAAAATAATGTGTTCCATAAACCAGTTACTTGATAAATTATAGTTGTAATAGATGGATTAAGAATGCAGTAGTCCAAATAAGAATAGTGTATTAGATGATCCTGTCATTAATTTAAAAAAAAAAGAGGGACTTCCCTGATGGTCCAGTGATTAAGAATCTGCCTTACAATGCAAAGGACATGGGTTCGATCCCTGGTCAGGGAGCTAAGATCCCACATGCCACAGAGCAATTCAGCCTGTGTGCTACAACTACTGAGCCCTTGCACCGCAAATAGAGAATCTGTGTGCCATAATGAAAGATCCCCTGTGACACAAGGAAGATCCCACATGCCACAGCTCAGACCCAACAAGTATAATAAATAAATATTTTTTAAAATTTATGATAAATTTTATAAATATAATATATATTTATAATTATAATTATATATAAATATAATAAATAAATATTTTTAAAATATTTATAATAAATAATTTTTTTTTAAAAAAAGAAAAGAGCTGTATTTAGGCCACTAATTCCTAAAATGTTGGTAAAGTGTAAACATTATGATAATTGCTGGTGTTCTTTGAGAACATGACCTAACTCATGCCAGGAACTGTCCTAATGTTTTTTATGTGTTATCTCATTTAATCCTCTTTTTAAATGAAATATAAGCCCAAATCTGCCCATGCTCTTAACAAATATTCTATGTGTACTATAATAATAGCTCATAAATTTTTTTTAGCTCATAAGTTTTAATCAGGATGTGGAAAAGTCTGATAGAATTCTAACCTGTATGTTTAATACATGGTTTTTAACTTTAGGACTTGCAGGAAAGCCTGGTGAGAAAGGAAACAGAGGCAATCCAGGGTTACCAGGTATAAAAGGACTCCCAGGGCTTCCTGGACCAGCAGGACCACCAGGTATGGCTGATTCCCTAATAGAAATATCAGGTGTTAAGTTTTCCTAGATCTAAATGTAACAAAAGTGTGTTTCTAGAATATGAATTCTGCCCCAACAGTGTTCCAGAAATCTGCTTCTTATAATTTAACCAAATTGTGGTCAGCCTGCATTACCTAAAAATATTAACCTACATGAAGTTCTATTTTGCATTCAAAATGTTATTTTGAAATTGCTGGTATATATTACAAGCTATCATTTATTACAATATCATATATCCTGGAAGAAAGTAAGAAAACACTTTAGAGGCCTCTTTCTATTTTAAACAAGTTATTCAGTTTGCAAAGTCATTTTTCAAATAAATAAATTAGTCCCCTATTCCCCGTGACATCACTGATGAAATATATTACATGGTAATAAAATTTCCTTGTTGTATTTGGAAATCTATTACTGTATTGTCACAGTAGCCCCTTCTTTCCTGCTGGCCTTGGTCCTAGGATGATTTTGATGTTTGAACTCCAGGCCTGCTGACCAAAATATAATTTTCTCTAATTGTACATTTTCTGAGTTGCCAGTCCCTTCCCTATTTGAAGGCATAAAGGCAGCTAAACAAGTACCTAAACCAGCTGGTCTGGTTGCTCTGGATTCATTCATTTGTGCAAGCAACAAATGTTCATTGAGCATCTACTGTGTCCAGAAACTACACAGAGCCCATGACTATTTATTTGTTCTCAAGGTCCCAGAGGAGAGCCCGGCAGCATTGGGAATCCCGGTGAGCCAGGACCACGTGGCATCCCAGGAAGCATGGGAAACATAGGAGTACCAGGTAACGCATAAGGTCCTATTGTGAGCCTACCACCTCCTGATGAGTCCTGATTCTACATTTTCTGTGTTGTCACTTTGGTTTTCCACTTGGTAGAAAGTTGGTGTACAACAACTAGATATGCTTTTAGACAAAGGTACTGTATGGAGCAAGAACATGAGAATGAAATAAATATTTACACTGTGCAGAAAATCATTCATTGAGGCTACCTGACACATTAGAGCTTCTGAGAAACCAACTTCATGGGAGAAAGATGGTTTGTGCAAAGGTCAGAAGTAGAATCCTTCGAGATCTCTGCCTTTACCTATTTTACCTGATTTCTTTCCCAATTTCAGGTACTAAAGGAATGAAGGGAGCTGTGGGATTCCCGGGTCTAGCTGGAAGTCCAGGCCTCCCAGGTATTCATGGTCTCCAAGGAGATAAGGGAGAGCCAGGTTACTCAGAAGGTGCAAGGCCAGGAGCACCAGGACCAAAGGTATGTAGGTCATGGAAGTATTTACATTTTGGTAGTAGAATGAGTCCTTTTAAATATCAACAAGCATCTGGATTCATTGTGGGCAAGGAAAATTGAAAACATTACTGTATTTTCAGGCATTTGTTTGGGCTTTTTGTTTTGTTTTGTTTTGTTTTCCTCTCTCTATAACTCAGGATGTCTATCACACAGTTTCAACTTTTGAGTTTATTTTGTCCAGTTTCAACCCCCAAGATATTTCTCATAACTGGCCCTGTAATTTATGCATGCTTCCTGGTGGGCTTCCCTGATGGCTCAAACTATGAGAAATCCATCTGTAATGCTGGAGACCTGGGTTCGATCCCTGGGTTGGGAAGATCCCCTGGAAGAGGGCATGGAAACCCACTCCAGTTCTCTTGCCTGGAGAATCCCCATGGACAGAGGAGACTGGTGGGCTATAGGTCCTGGGGTCACAAAGAGTTGGACACAACTGAGTGACTAAGTGCACACACACACACACAATTGAGGATGTCTATCACACAGTTTCAACTTCTGAGTGTACTTTCTCCAGTTTCAACCCATGAGATAGTTCTCATAACTGGCCCTGCAATTTATGTATGCTGCCAGCAGGAGTCAGTGATCACAGGCCTGTATAAGATGCCCAGGCAGTGTTTGTCAGTCTCTGCTCTGGATTCAAATCACACATGCTTACCAAAATAAATTTCCCAACTTTATAATAAAAAACACTTATTAAACATAATAAAAGATATAAAATAAAATAAATTTAGAGAATTATTAAAAAGCAAACACACACAAAAATTCTAAGATATGTTTATCTTTCTTAATTGTTTTAGAACTTTATTTTCATTGCATTACACAGAGGATTTATTTATCTTGTCCCAGTGTTTTCAGTGCTTGTGCTCTCTCAAAGTCCTCCCTTGTATGTTGTATCATGCAGTAACCAAAGGTTTCAGTGGGGCTCAGTTTTTCTTTAGGTTTATCTTCTTCCAACCTTTCTGTCTATAACAACTACACTAAGATTCAGAGCGAGACTGAGAGAGAATAGCTAACAGAAATTCCCACAAGCAGGGGCTTTTAACTTGTAATTCCATGGACCCCTGGGGAAGCCTATTGGATCCAAAGAAAAATTGAATCCAGATCGATTTCATCGATCCTGAACTTGAATGAAAACCATTTGGAGACGGAGTTTTTTGTTTGTTTGTTTTTCTTTATAGGAGTCTGTTATTTTTCATCAGACTTTCAAGAGTATGTGATTCCAAAGAATATAAAAATTGTTACTTAGGGGACTTTCTCCCTGATTCTCTTTTGAGCCAATAATATACTGCCTTTCCTAAAGATTTCCTCCAGCTATAAATCAGCATGAAAGAAAAATTTTTAGAAACCACAAAGGCCCAAGAAAGTAACCCTTTATTACTTGGAGTACAAACAAATTTCCCTTTGCCCTTTATTTTTAACTAGATCCTCAGAAAACCAGGGAGAAATTCTTTCCATTCTTTCCTCAATGAGTAATTGTATTTGACTGAATTCATTCAATTAATTAACAGTTTCATTTAGATTTACATTTTTCATAGGTAACTACAGAAGAAATTTTTAAAAAACTGTAATGTACACTGTACACAAAATGAGGTGGCTTTATCATGCTAG
Source organism: Dama dama (assembly GCF_033118175.1). Taxonomy (NCBI): domain Eukaryota; kingdom Metazoa; phylum Chordata; class Mammalia; order Artiodactyla; family Cervidae; genus Dama; species Dama dama. Next base: position 19,862,556 of record NC_083688.1, on the reverse strand, counting down.
CAAATCTTAGTAACAGAGTAGTATTTTAATCAGCTACCATCAAGATTCTGTAAGTCACTATCAAATCCATATGTTCTGGCTTATCATAAAAGCAAAGTACAGATTTAATGAATAGAAAATCATGGAAAGTTTTGGGGTTTTTACATTTATTTATCTGCATGCAGAGTATCTGATGAACACACATCTATTTTTTCTGTTTGCTTCTTACACCTGACTTAAACATTACAATTTGAACATATACATTTGTGATTAATATCTGTCTCCCAGTGGTCTCTAAAGTTCCATGAAGGCAGGGATTGTATTTATCACATATCTGTATGCAATTACAATCATATTCCTGGCTTCCTGGGCATAGGACTCTGTAGCCACAGAGGTCCCATGCTGATAAGGACTCCATGCTTGATTTAATCCTCTGCCATTTCTGTCTTGAATTGCTTTTAAAAAGTTTATTTTTAAAACACAAGAGAGGTGCATTTTCATTTTGCACTGCACCCCACAAATTATGTAGCCATCCTGTTTCCAGCAAGTTTTCAGGGTGCTGGCTCACAGCAGACATTTACCGTGAATTGCTAGATAAATCAATAAATGCAAACTAACATAGTTTATACTTAATTCTGATCACATATTCTGCTTATATGAGAATTTTAAAGGTGTTTGACTGAATTTAAGGGAGATCCAGGATTGCCAGGTGACATGGGCAAGAAAGGCGAAAGAGGGCCCCCTGGCGCACCTGGACGTTCGGGGCCTGCTGGACCAGAGGGACTTGCTGGGAGTCCCGGACCCCCTGGCCACCCAGGTGAGCCTGGCTTTGCAACCTGAATGCTGGAAGCCTGACATGTGTATGACCCTCGCTTCCTAGAATAGTGAATGGAAAGCTGTTTTGTACTACAGTTGCCTTCTTTCACCTTTGATCTTTAAAATCAAAGACACTAAGAAACAGCAAATGAATTGCAAGGAGCTCATTTCAGGCCAGTTTGGTGACCTGAAATCTTAAAACTTCCTGTAAACAAAATCTGGGGAGTGCTGCCTCACATGAATTCAACCTAAAGACATGAAATGTTAGCTCAATGGACTTAGGATATTTGTATTAGTTTCCTTGGGCTTCCAAAGCAGATACACAGACTGGGTGACTTAAACAGAAATTCATTTTCTCAGTTCTGGAGGCTTAGAGTCTGAGATCAAGGTGTCCCAGAGCTGATTTCTTCTGAGGCCTCTCTCCTTGGCTTGTAGGCGGCCTCCTCCTCCACGTGCTTTCCTCTGCGTATCTGAGTCACAATCTCTTCTTATAAGGACATTAGTCATGTTGGATTAGGGTCACCATCTGCCTTGGTGACCTCTTTTTAACGTAATTACTTCTTTAAAGACCCCGCCTGGGAATTCCCTGGTGGTCCAGTGGTTAGGACTCCACTGGGGGCCAGAGTTCAATCCCTGGTCAGCGAACTAAGATCCCACAACTGGGGCAGCACAGGCAAAAAATAAATAAATAAACAAAGACCTACCTCCAAATGCAGTGATATTTTGAAATACTAAGTGATGAAGACTTCGGCAGATGCATTTGGGGGCAACACAATTTAACCTGTAACACTGTTGATCTGAGACTTTTTTTTTTTTCTGACATGTTTCCAGTTTGAACATTGGGTTGCTTTCTTATTAATATTTGCTTGTTATTTGGGTTTTCGCTTCATCTGATCAAAAACAACTACTCAGTCACTGGTTTACAGCTTCAGGTCTTACCTAAAGGCAATATTTAAACTATTTTTTCCAAACATGGAAAGGTTCAGTGGATTTGCTGCTAAATCCCAATTAAAGTAATAAATCAGATATTCAGCTATACACCCGGCTGGGATACACATCCCTTTGAAAATGAGTGTACACAGCTCTGCTGTGCTTCTCTGGGGAAATAAAGTCCAGGACAAAACCCACTGTGACTGGTAGCAGGAGTGACCCATGAAGACCAGCTTGAGCACAATTGACTGTAACAACTGACGTTTAGCCATTGTTGGAATCATTCATCTTGTGGTTTTCTTTTTTCCTTTCCTTCTCTCTTCATTTACAGGGAAGTCTGGTCCTGGTGGTGATTTGGGGTCCAAAGGAATCAAAGGCTTCCCTGGCTTTCCAGGAATAAAAGGCCCTCCAGGTTCCATTTTTGTATTTTGTCTAGTTCCCTTTTGTGAGGGAAGCATGTTTTCTATGTGGTTGGACTCTCTTTCTATCTATCTGTATCTCTGACCCACAACTGCTCCTTGGAAGGTAGCTTCCAGTTACCCAGTTCCCAGACAACAGTGTGGAAAAGTGAGGTTAGGTGTAAATCAAAGATCGGGCTTCCCAGATGGTGCTTATGGTAAAGAACCTGCCTGCCAGTGCCAGAGACATAAGAGACATGGGTTCGATCCCTGGGTCTGGAACTTCCCCTGGAGGTGGGCATGGCAGTTCACTCCAGTATTCTTGCCTGGAGAATCCCCATGGACAGAGGAACTTGGTGGGCTACAGTCCATAGGTTTTCTAAGTCAGACATGGCTGAAGCAACTTAGCTTGCTCTCGCTCCCAATTCAAAGATCAGCCAACCTACGCAAAGTGAAAATCCTCATGATAGCACTAACCAGTCCATGGCTTTCACTGTGAATTTAGCTTCATGTCACTACAGTTCTGAAAAATGAACACTTTTTACAGAATTCCACACATCTGGGGTTCACATCAGGCCATTGATAGGAAGTAAGTCCTCTCTTTGAATGGCTTTTTTTTCCAGGTCCTCCAGGATTGCCAGGAAATCCTGGACCAGTGGGTGAGAGAGGTAATCAAGGACTTGATGGAATTCCTGGTCCAGCCGGAGAAAAAGGAGAAACAGGTACAGCTTGCTCACCACGGATACACTAGTTTTACTTTTCATAGAATGATTAGTGACACTGTAATTCTTCACCATTCTAGGAATTCTTCCCTGACAGAATTGATGACCTTTAAGTTGTTCTGGGTTGCAATAATTCTGTTACCAAAGTGAAGTTGACCAAGTAGAATAAATTTTATATATAGGTCAATTTCACATTAGGGAATATATATGTGTGTGTGTTAGTCACTCAGTCGTGTCCAACTCTGCAATCCCATGGGCTGTAAGTCCACCATGCTCCTCTGTCCATGGGGTTTTTCAGGTAAAGAATACTGAAATGGGTTGCCACTTTCTACTCCAGGGGATCTTCCCAACCCAGGGATCAAACTCACATCTCTTGTATCTCCTGCATTGGCAGGCAGATTCTTTACCACTGTGCCACCTGGGAAGCCATATATAAATATAAATATATACATATATATATGAAGATGAATATATATTGTGTGTTAGTCATTCAGTCATGTTTAACTCTGACAGGTTGTTACTGAACTGAGAAAGACACTGGGATTCTTGGCCTCTGGAGGAGAGGAATTCAATCTGGGGCCAGTGACGAGACTTGATCGCTCAGAGCTTGTGTGTGATAAAGTTTTATTAAAGTATGAAAGAGACAGAGAAAGCTTTTGACATAGACATCAGAAGGGGCAGAAAGAATACCCCCCTGCTAGTCTTTAGCAGGATGTTATATAGCTACCAGCAGGCTGCTAATTAGAGAAAGGGAATGTCTCAAAACTCAGAGATAGGCACCAGGCTCCTCACCCACAATATGCATTTTGAGATAACATTGGCACAAGGTGAGTCATCTGGGGCCATAAAACGATTGACATGAATCTTGAAGAAAGGCAGGTTTCCAAGTAAATATATAGTTTTATTAACATAGATTAGGAGAACAATGTATGAGTAAAACATGCTGGTTTGTTGAGCCCTTATTGGTTCTGAGTCTTAAGCAGAACTGACTTGAAGAAAGACAGAGTCTAGGGTAAATACATAGTTCATTAACATAGCTTAAGAGAAACATTTCCATAAGAAAAATGCATTGGTTAGCTCATGGTTTGAGAAAAGTTAAGTTCAGGTGGAACCAGGTGTCATCATGGCAACACGGAATTTTAAGAGAAACCTCCTTTTAAATTTGTATAGAGAAGGGAAAAAATCTGACACTTGTAGTTGGTTTCCTCCTGCTGCTTAAGAGAGATAAAAAAATCGTCTGACACTTGCAGCCTATGTCCTCTGTTTGCAGACCCCTAGCCTTCCTGCCTGTTACCCTCTCAACTCTTTGCAGTCCCATGGACTGTAGCTTACCAGGCTTCTCTGTCCATGGGATTCTCTAGGCAAGAATACTGGAGTAGGTTGCCATTTCCTTTCTCCATAATATATATTATATGATATAAATTAACTGTATATATAACATATTGAAATACAAACATTTTCTCTTTCAGGCTTGCTGGGAGCACCTCCAGGTCCAAGAGGGAAACCTGGTCCTCAAGGTGAGTGGTTCTTCCTCCCAAACCTGGTGATATACATTTTCAAGGACAGAATCTGATTTAATAGCCCTGACAGATACACTTAGCATTTTGAATTAAAGAGGTCCCAATGGTAACACAGGATATTTATATTCCTAGCAGTCAAGTAAAAACGTTCCATTACTACCATCACAACAAAATGAACACACTAGGCACTGTGATCCAACTTTTAGATTTCCATCTATGAAAGTAAAAAGACTTCTTCTGTATTTCCTTCCTTGTTATCAGCATGGTTAAAATGTATCACCTCCTAAAAAGATGGAGGTGGAATTGACAGCTTCTCAAGGAATTTCCTCTCCCTGCTATTCTGAGCTGCAGTAGTAACACTAATCTTTTGCCACCTTGTTCTCTTCATTGGTCTGATTCCAATCCCTGGAGCCAGTGTGTGGCTCAAGCTACTGTTTATTCAGGGCTTTCCCATAACTCTCTCAGGATCTCAGACATGTCAATTTACTGAATGTCATTAAGAACATACACGTTTTTTGTTTGCCTCAGACTGTTGCCAGACCCTTCAAGCATCTCAGAGCTTGCAGAGAGCTGAAATCATCTAAATTCGTTTAAAAGTATAAATTACAGTCATAAAAAAGAACATGGTAGACAAAGTGTTAGATATTCAGTTTTATTTTCATCATCACTTTAAGCATTCTCTGCACAACATATAATTCCCCAAGTCCTTACCTGTGCCACCAGCCTCATCCTCACTTTTCCTTCTTCCTTCCATCTTTTCCTATTGTCATGCCATTTACTATTGGATTGGCCAAGTTCATTTAGGTTTTTCCATATGATGTTATAGATTTTATTTCTAGACTATTTCTAGAGTAACACAAAGATGGGAGAGAGGAGGGGGAGATTATTTTCAATTCATAAAACATTTTCCATTCATGAATGTCAAAGCACAATTTCTTAAAGGTTTTCTGAGATTAAATATATTAAGTTGTGACCTTCTGGGGGAGTCTTCTTTGGTAAATTCAAATCTCTCATCACCATTTCTCCCAGACTAGTGTTTATCTTATAGGGGAGAAGTAATCAGAGGACAGAACAGAAATTGCAACTTTGTCGTTCCTTTGTTGGGGTTTGGCTGGGCAACACTTGAAATGCACAAGCTGGCCCTGAAGTTTAGCTTTTTAATGCTCTGTTGAATTATCAGTGATTAAATAAAGTCATTGTAATTAAAATTCACCAGATAATAACAGACAGAACACTTTAGAGCTTATACTATGCTTTTTCATCTGCATATTCTCTCATTTGATATTTAAAGAATTGTGTTAAGTCAGATGTTACCTCTATTTTTAAAATAAGAAAACAGTGAAATGACTTTACCAGGAGCAACAGATAGCTGGAGGCAGAACTGAGTCTAGTCTGAACCCTGTCTTCATAGACGCACATCTCTTTTGTTGGACTCTTTAAAATATATATATATATTTTGAGTCTTAATACCTTTAAGCAAAGTGTCTCTGTTATTGGGGATAACCACAAACTATAACATCAAATACAGGGGCATTACAGAAACTTACCACTTTTCTTTGCAGGAGCCAAAGGAGACAGGGGAGCACCAGGCTTGCCCGGCCTCCCTGGCAGGAAAGGGCCAGTGGGAGATGCTGGGCCTCCAGGGCCCATTGGCATGACAGGACCTCAAGGGGCACCAGGCTTTCCTGGTGTAACCATCCCTGGCCAGAAAGGAGATCGAGGTCCACCTGGCTCCAGAGGAAACCCAGGTAGAGAATCTACTTTTAAACATGGTAAAAGAATGAAAATAACATTTGACATCAGAAGCTTTCAACCCACTCATGTGACCATCTTGCTTCTTTTTCCTTCTGGTCTTCTCTGTTTTCCCATTCCCACCTGTCCTCACATTGGGTGCATAAGGCTGTTGGTGTGGAAGCAGAGGGACCTGCTTGAAAAATTAGTAAATACTGGCACTTCCCTGGTGGTGTACTGGTTAAGACTTTGCCTTCCAATGCAGGGGGTGCAGGTTCGATCCCTTGTTGGGAAACTAAGATTCCACATGCCTGTGGCCCCAAAAAACAAAACATAAAACAGAAGCAGAATTGTAACAAATTCCATAAAGACTTAAAAAATGGTCCACATCAAAAAAAAAATTTTTTTTTTAAAAGAAAAATGAGTAAATATCAAGTTCATGAGCCTGGGAGAAAGACAGAAGCATCCATTCACCAGTACTGACTGAGCCCCTACTGTGTGTAAGGTACTGGGTTAGGCACTGATTTTGCTCTAACAAACCATCATCAAGGAGAAGCAGTTCCTGCCTCACACCTCGTGGCAGGTAACGTTAAGGTGCAGGGTTTGCTCTTCACTCAAAAGGGCACTAACAGAACCTGCAAAGCTCCCCGAGTGGTAACACTGACAGGCTTTTTATGAATTCAGGCATGCCTGGTCCTCCTGGGCCTCCAGGGAGTCCTGTAGAAGGCATAAAAGGAGACAAGGGGTTGATGGGAGAGCCTGGCCAAAGAGGTCCGCCTGGAGCTGTAGGAGACATGGGGCCACCGGGTCCTCCGGTAAGTGGGAAATTATTTTGATGTCTGACCAACCTAGACAGCATATTAAAAAGCAGAGATATTACTTTGCCAACAAAGGTCCGTATGGTCAAAGCTATGGTTTTTCCAGTAGTCATGTATGGATGTGAGAGCTGGACTAGACAGAAAGCTGAGTGCCGAAGAATTGATGCTTTTGAACTGCAGTGCTGGAGAAGACTCTTGAGAGTCCCTTAGACAGCAAGGAGATCCAATCAATCCATCCTGAAGGAATTCAGTCCTGAATATTCACTGGCAGGACTGATGCTGAAGCTGAATCTCCAATACTTTGGCCACCTGGTGCGAAGAGCTGACTCATTTGAAAAGACCCTGATGCTGGGAAAGATTGAAGGTGGGAGGAGAAGGGGATGACAGAGGATGAGATGGTTGGATGGCATCACTGACTCAATGGACATGAGTTTGAGTAAACTCTGGGAGTTGGTGATGGACAGGGAGGCCTGGCATGCTGCAGTCCATGGGGTCGCAAAGAGTCAGACACAACTAAGCGACGGAACTGAACTGAATGCTTCTAAGTTGACTGCCAGGATCAGATCAAGTTTCCTACTTGTGATGCTTCTATGCAGTGAACCCCCAAAAATGACAGAGTCTGGAAGGTTCAAAGAGTCAAAGGACCTTAAGAGTTGCCAGATTTGGTGTCTAAGAGGCCTGTGAAAGTTCAGTCTATTTGGGACCCTTCTCTTTGTCATCCCTGACCTCATCTTGTTTCGACTCTGAAAAATTTCATGTAGAAGCTTGGAATCACTCTAGATGACAACAAAATTTTTCTCTATTAATAGGATTTCAAAATCATCTTTGCTGTCCCCTAAATGTCTATTTTCCCCCACAACCTACTTTCCAGTATTTATGAATAGCTGCCATTTCCTTCTGGGTATTTTCTCTCCCAATAAATATGTTTTTCCCTCAATTTCAGTTTAACTTTTCATAAATGTGCCTCTATTCTGAATATATCCTAGTTTGCCAATACCTTAAGAATGCAGCCCCTGAGATGAACACCTTCTAGTAATATGAATTCGGTACCCACCACAGAGTAGCTAGAAGACAGATGAGTCTCACTATCCTGAACATTCTGTTTTATAATCCAGTCTACAAGTCCACATGGGGCTTCCCAGGTGGCTCAGTGGTAAAGAATCTGCCATCCGATTCAGGAGATGCAGGTTTGGTCCTGGGTCAGGAAGATCCCGTGGAGAAGGAAATGGCAACCCATTCCAGTATTCTTGCCTGGGGGGATTGCATGGGCAGAGGAGCCTGGCAGGCCACAGTCCATGGGGCTGCAAACAGTCAGACATGACTGAGCTACTAAACAACAATAAAAACAGAATTCCACATGGATTGTCTGGCTGCCTAGTCAGCACATTATCATCACACGTTGAGTATATGGTCAACGAAATCCCTTGTGCCTTTTCCGCCTGAGCTGCTACTAAGTTTCCGCCATTACTTTTTGTCTTGTCCATTTGTGTATTTATGACTTAAGTGCAGAACTTTCACATTTGTTTTTCTTAGATATCATCTTGTTCCTTTAGGCTCATGCTCCCAATCTATTAAGATCTCTCAATCATAACATCTCACTTAACACCATAGCCACCTTCCCTAGCTTTTTCTCAGCAGCATATTTGAAAAGATTTCTCCATTTACATCAAATTCCTGGAAACTAATGATGAAATCAGAGTTATGTCATAGTGGTTCTGTGTTATCTTGTGATGGATAATGAGGTTTCTTGACATGGTTTATTGTCAGGATACATGTTAAGCTCTCTTGGTATGTGGTTTCCAGAATCTACTTTTTAAAAACTTTTTAAAAAATGAGATACTCACCTATCTCCCGCATTAGGTATTTCTCCTGTACTTCATGATTTTTTGAAAGTGGCAAACACTGATATTACAATCACATTGAAAGTTCTTCCAAGAACACTGGGATGTGGAAAGTCTAGTTTGGAAATGCAATCTCTCTTAAATCATCTGTAGTGTAGGCTTCTGTATTTGCACCTGAAAGATAATTTTTGTTGTTCAGTCACTAAGTCATGTCCAACTCTTTGTGACCCCATGAATTGCAGCATGCCAGGCTTCCCTGTCCTTCACTATCTCCCGGAGTTTGCTCAAACTCATGTCCATTGAGTCAGTTATGCCATCCAATCATCACATCCTCTGTCGTCCCCTTCTCCTCCTGCCCTCAATCTTTCCCAGCATCAAGGTCTTTTTCAATGAAAACTGACTCCTTGCCCTTAACAACTCTCTCCTTGCAGGAAACAGCTTCCTCCCCACCCAAGAGAAGGGCCTGGCACCAGACCTTTCTCCCTGGTTACCTTTACCTCTGGAGAACAGGCCAGACTTGAGAAGCCTGAGAATCCTTGATCACATGCTCCTGTTTACTCTCCTTCCTTTTTTAAACTCACACCACCTTATCTAAGAAATAGGACCGTTCCTTCTTTGGTCTTCAAGCTCCAAAGACAGCTGGCTCAACGACCAGTTTTGTTACTGTTGGCATTTTCAGGACCTTCAATTCATTGTTTTCAAGTAATAGCATTCTGTCTCAATTCTTATGGATAGTATAAGACTAGAGGTGACATACATTCTGACAAACAGTGCTTTTTGGAAGCCCTGTTCCCTCCCCTCTCCTCCTATGGCCTTGCTTGAGCATCTCAGGGCCACAAGGGTAATTAGTGTGAGCCTCATAATATGGGAGCATCTCAGCCCGGTCAGATCATTGCATCCTTGCCAAGAGTGAGGTCAAAACTCCACTGACACACTCTTCCTACTCCCATCCCTGGAACCTGTACTTCTATCACTCTGACCAGAGTAAGTTACAACTCTGAGGGCTTAGTTAGAATGATGGTGGTTGTTACAGTTCAATAGCATCTCTGTTTTCTTTGCAAGAATTACAAACACAAATTATAATTTTCATTCTGACAATCTGGTACCTGTTCTTCCAGAAAGATCTCCAAATGCCAGGAAGTTCACTTTGAAATACAGAATATCCAATTGTATCCAATACACTAACATACATTCACATCAAAAGTTATGTTCGCTCTTGTGTTCAAAGGTAGTTTTTACTTCTTCTTTATTGAAAAATCATAGACCTTAGGTGAGGTCTAGGTGACATAGAAGTTACAGGAGGTGATATAGTGGATTAGAAGGTAAAAATGATGTCTAACAATTTTAGATCATTCTGACCCAATAAAATAAAATATCTTATATGCTTAAAAAAACTATAATTAATATTGTGATTTTAAAAATTTGTCTTTGGTTTTGCTTCTTCTTATTTGAAATATAGGGAGCACCAGGTGTCCCCGGTCAGCCAGGGGCCAGAGGTGATCCTGGATTCTACGGATTTCCAGGCTTGAAAGGTACTGTTTTTGTTCCGTCCTCTATGGTACAAAGGCAATGACCACGAGTCACATTTTAGGGCACACAGATGTTTACTGAACCCACAGTGTCAGAACAGGTTGGGTGCAAATAGGATGAATGAAGAAGGGAGAATGAAGCAGGAAGACAACACCAGTACCAAACCCCAGAGGCCTTAAAAATTAAACCATATCGAAGATGGCGGAGGAATAGGATGGGGAGACCACTTTCTCTCCTACAAATTCATCGAAAGAACAATTGAACACTGAGCAAATTTCACAAAACAACTTCTGATCACTAGCAGAGGACATCAGGTGCCCAGAAAAGCAACCCATTGTCTTCGAAAAGAGGTAGGACAAAATATAAAAGATAAAAAGAGAGACAAAAGAGCTAGGGATGGAGACCCGTCCCGGGAAGGGAGTCTTAATAGAGGAAGTTTCTAAACACCAGGAAACCCTCGCACTGGCGGGTCTGGGGGAAGTTTTCGAATCTCGGAGGGCAACCTAAATGGGAGGAAAAATTAAATAAGGCCCACAGATTACATGCCTAAAAGCAACTTCCCGGAAGAAAAGTACCCCAGACGCCCGCATCTGCCACCAGCAAGTGGGGGCGGAACAGAGAGGAGCGGGCGGAATTGCTTAGGGCAAGGACCAGGCCCGAAGGCCCTGAGAGCAATCAGAGGGAGCTTTTTTAAACTGTGGGATAGCAAGAGAGAAAATTAACCGGCCCGAACACACTGCCGGCCGTTCGCAAAACAAAGGGACTGAGAAACTCCAGAGAAGAGCTAGCCGGCTGCGGGCCAGCCCATCCCCGCCAGAGGTAGGAGGCAGCGGGGAGGGGAAAGGGGCAAACTCGGCCCCAGAGATGGCATCCCCTCCCACACTGCAAACAGGCCTCCAGTTTCTATCCAAAGACTTCCTGAGATTCTGGATGGTCGACATCTGCCGGGAGGGTCGCGGCTAGAGGCCAGCTCCTGAGAACAAACACAAGCCGCTGGCAGAAACTGAGGCTGGGGCCGCGGAGGGGAGAGGGCGTGTCGCACCCGGGGAGAGTGCGCCCGTCAAGCTCCTGGCTGCCTGAGCCGTTCAGGCCGGGGAAGGCACAAAACGCAGGCACAACCGAGTCCGCGCTTTTGTGGAGTACCCGAAAACTGGAACCGCGCGCAGCGCAGGGCACGCTCCCTATAGAGCAGCCGGGAGCCTGAGCAGTGTAGACGGGGAAAGCACAGACATCCGTGAGCGGGGACAAACCCAGTGTGGCCGGAACACTGTGAGTGCTCCCCACACAGAGCGATATCTGTCTGCAGCGCCCCGCCCTCCCGTTGCAGGACTGAACTAGTGAACCTAAATAAGAGATCACCTCTGCCCTCCTGTGTCAGGGCGGAAATTAGACACCGAAGAGACAGCAAACAGAAGCCAAATAAACAAAGGGAACTGCTTCAGAAGGGACCGGTGCACAGATTAAAATCCCTGTAGAAAACACCGACTACACCAGAAGGGGCCTGTAGATATCGAGAAGTGTAAGCTGGAATGAGGAGCTATCTGAAACTGAACTGAACTCACACTGACTGCAACAGCTCCAGAGAAATTCATATATATATATATATATATATAAAATTTTTTATATAATTTTTTTAATTAAAAACAATTTTTTTTCCTTTCCCTTTCTTTTTTATTTTTCCTCTTTTATTTTCTTTTAAAATTCCCTATAACTCCCCCGTTACTCCTTAACTTTCATTTTCATATATTTTTACAATTTTTTTAATTAGGGAAAAATTTTTTTTTCTTTTTTTTCTTTTTCTTGTTTTTCTCTCTTATTTCCTCCTAAAGTCCTCTAATACTCCTCTATTATTCCTTAATTTTCATTTTAATTTCACTATAACCTTGCAAAAAAAAAAAGAGAGAAGCCCTATTTTTAAACCAAACTTCATATATATTTCTAAATTTTTTTTGTGTTTTTGTTTTTAAATATTGGATTTTAAAGAGACTAACCTCTACGCTAGATTTTTAATCTTTGTTTTTCAGTATATGATATAAATTTTGGACATTTAAGAATCCAATATTCAGTTCCCATTTCTATTCAGTAGTGTGTTGATTACTCTCTCCCACTTCTGAATGTCCGTTTTCTACCTCAGAACACCTCTATTTCCTCCTTTCCCCTTCTCTTCCCAATCCAATTCTGTGAATCTTTCTGGGTGTGTGGGCTACAGAGAACACTTTGGGAACAGAGAACTGTGTAGATCTGTCTCTTTCCTCTTGAGTCCCCCTTTTTCTCCTCCTGCTCATCTCTATCTCCCTCCTCCCTCTCCTCTTTTTCATGTTACTCTGTGAACCTCTCTGGGTGTCCCTCACGGTGGAGAATCTTTTCACCATTAACCTAAAAGTTTTATTATCAGTGCTGTATAGTTGGAGAAGTCTTGAGACTACTGGAAGAATAAAACTGAAATCCAGAGGCAGGAGACTTAAGCCCAAAACCTGAGAACACCAGAAAACTCCTGACTACATGGAACATTAAGTAATAAGAGACCACCCAAAAGCCTCCATACCTACACCGAAACCAACCACCACCCAAGAGCCAATAAGCTCCAGAACAAGACATACCATGCAAATTCTTTAGCAACGCAGGAACATAGACCTGAGTGTCAACATACAGGCTGCCCAAAGTCGCACCTAACACATAGACCCTTCTCAAAACTCATTATTGGGCACTCAATTGCACTCCAGAGAGAAGAAATCCAATTCCACGCACCAGAACACTAACACAAGCTTCCCTAACCAGGAAACCTTGACAAACCAATCATCCAACCCCACCCACTGGGTGAAACCTCCACAATAAAAAGGAACCACAGACCACCAGAATACAGAAAGCTCACTCCAGACACAGCAATCTAAACAAGATGAAAAGGCAGAGAAATACCCAACAGATAAAGGAACATGAAAAATGCCCACCAAGTCAAACAAAAGAGGAGGAGATAGGGAATCTACCTGAAAAAGAATTTAGAATAATGATAATAAAAATGATCCAAAATCTTGAGAACAAAATGGAGTTACAGATAAATAGCCTGGAGACAAAGATTGAGAAGATGCAAGAAATGTTTAATAAGGACCTAGAAGAAATAAAAAAGAGTCAATTAAAAATGAATAATGCAATAAATGAGATAAAAAACACTCTGGAGGGAACCATGAGTAGAATAACAGAGACAGGAGATAGGGTAAGTGAGGTAGAAGATAAAATGGTGGAAATAAATGAAGCAGAGAGGAAAAAAGAAAAAAGAATCAAAAGAAAGGAGGACAACCTCAGGGACCTCTGGGACAATGTGAAACGCCCCAACATTCGAATCATAGGAGTTCCAGAAGAAGAAGACAAAAAGAAAGGCCATGAGAAGATACTCGAGGAGATAATAGCTGAAAACTTCCCTAAAATGGAGAAGGAAATAGTCACCCAAGTCCAGGAAACCCAGAGAGTCCCAAACAGGATAAACCCCAGGCGAAACACCCCAAGACACATATTAATCAAATTAACAAAGATCAAACACAAAGAACAAATATCAAAAGCAACAAGGGAGAAACAACAAATAACACACAAAGGGATTCCCATAAGGATAACAGCTGATCTATCAATAGAAACCCTTCAGGCCAGAAGGGAATGGCAGGACGTACTTAGAGTAATGAAAGAGAATAACCTACAACCTAGATTACTGTACCCAGCAAGGATCTCATTCAGATATGAAGGATAACTCAAAAACTTTACAGACAAGCAAAAGCGGAGAGAATTCAGCACCACCAAACCAGCTCTTCAACAAATGCTAAAGGATCTTCTCTAGACAGGAAACCCAGAAAGGTTGTATAAACGTGAACCCAAAACAACAAAGTAAATGGCAACGGGACCATACCTATCAATAATTACCTTAAATGTAAATGGGTTGAATGCCCCAACCAAAAGACAAAGACTGGCTGAATGGATACAAAAACAAGACCCCTACATATGCTGTCTACAAGAGACCCACCTCAAAACAAGAGACACATACAGACTAAAAGTGAAGGGCTGGAAAAAAATATTTCACGCAAACGGAGACCAAAAGAAAGCAGGAGTCACAATACTCATATCAGATAAAATAGACTTTCAAATAAAGGATGTGAAAAGAGACAAAGAAGGACACTACATAATGATCAAAGGATCAATCCAAGAAGAAGATATAACAATTATAAATATATATGCACCCAACATAGGAGCACCGCAATATGTACGGCAAATGCTAACGAGTATGAAAGAGGAAATTAATAGTAACACAATAATAGTGGGAGACTTTAATACCCCACTCACAACTATGGATAGATCAACTAAACAGAATATTAACAAAGGAAACACAAACCTAAAATGACACAATGGACCAGCTAGACCTAATTGACATCTATAGGACGTTTCACCCCAAAACAATCAACTTCACCTTTTTTCTCAAGTGCACACGGAACCTTCTCCAGAATAGATCACATCCTGGACCATAAATCTACTCTTGGTAAATTCCAAAAACTTGAAATCATTCCAGTCATCTTTTCTGACCACAGTGCAGTAAGATTAGATCTCAATTACAGGAAAAAAATTATTAACAATTCAAACATGTGGAGGCTAAACAACACACTTCTGAATAACCAACAAATTATACAAGAAATAAAAAAAAATCAAAATATGCATAGAAATGAATGAAAATGAAAACACAACAACCCAAAACCTATGGGACACTGTAAAAGCAGTGCTAAGGGGAAGATTCATAGCATTAGAGGCCTACCTCAAGAAACAAGAAAAAAGTCAAATAAATAACCTAACTCTACACCTAAAGCAACTAGAGAAGGAAGAAATGAAGAACCCCAGGGTTAATAGAAGGAAAGAAATCTTAAAAATTAGGGCAGAAATAAATGCAAAAGAAACTAAAGAGACCATAGCAAAAATCAACAAAGCTAAAAGCTGGTTTTTTGAAAAAATAAACAAAAATTGACAAACTGTTAGCAAGACTCATTAAGAAACAAAGGGAGAAGAACCAAATTAACAGAATTAGAAATGAAAATGGAGAGATCACAACAGACAACACTGAAATACAAAGGATCATAAGAGACTACTACCAGCAGCTCTATGCCAATAAAATGGACAACTTGGAAGAAATGGACAAATTCTTAGAAAAGTATAACTTTCCAAAACTGAACCAGGAAGAAATAGAAGATCTTAACAGACCCATCACAAGCAAGGAAATCAAAACTGTAATCAGAAATCTTCCAGCAAACAAAAGCCCAGGACCAGATGGCTTCACAGCTGAATTCTACCACAAATTCAGAGAAGAGCTAACACCTATCTTACTCAAACTCTTCCAGAAAATTGCAGAAGAAGGTAAACTTCCAAACTCATTCTATGAGGCCACCATCACCCTAATTCCAAAACCAGACAAAGATGCCACCAAAAAAGAAAACTACAGGCCAATATCACTGATGAACATAGATGCAAAAATCCTTAACAAAATTCTAGCAAACAGAATCCAACAACCTATTAAAAAACTCATACACCATGACCAAGTGGGCTTTATCCCAGGAATGCAAGGATTCTTTAATATCCGCAAATCAATCAATGTAATACACCACATTAACAAGTTGAAAGATAAACACCATATGATTATCTCAATAGATGCAGAGAAAGCCTTTGACAAAATTCAACACCCATATATGATTAAAACTCTCCAGAAAGCAGGAATAGAAGGAACATACCTCAACATAATAAAAGCTGTATATGACAAACCCACAGCAAGCATTACCCTCAATGGTGAAAAATTGAAAGCATTTCCCCTGAAATCAGGAACAAGACAAGGGTGCCCACTCTCACCACTACTATTCAACATAGTTTTGGAAGTTTTGGCCACAGCAATCAGAGCAGAAAAAGAAGTAAAAGGAATCCAGATAGGAAAAGAAGAAGTGAAACTCTCTCTGTTTGCAGATGACATGATCCTCTACATAGAAAACCCTAAAGACTCTACCAGAAAATTACTAGAGCTAATCAACGAATATAGTAATGTTGCAGGATATAAAATTAACACACAGAAATCCCTTGCATTCCTATACACTAACAATGAGAAAACAGAAAGAGAAATTAAGGAAACAATACCATTCACCATTGCAACAAAAAGAATAAAATACTTAGGAGTATATCTACCTAAAGAAACAAAAGACCTATACACAGAAAACTATAAAACACTGATGAAAGAAATCAAAGAGGACACAAACAGATGGAGAAATATACCGTGTTCATGGATTGGAAGAATCAATATTATCAAAATGGCTATACTACCCAAAGCAATCTATAGATTCAATGCAATCCCTATCAAGCCACCAACGGTATTTTTCACAGAACTAGACCAAATAATTTCACAATTTGTATGGAAATACAAAAAACCTCGAATAGCCAAAGTAATCTTGAGAAAGAAGAATGGAACTGGAGGAATCAACCTGCCTGACTTCAGACTCTACTACAAAGCCACAGTCATCAAGACAGTATGGTACTGGCACAAAGACAGAAATATAGATCAATGGAACAGAATAGAAAGCCCAGAGATAAATCCACAAACCTATGGACACCTTATCTTCGACAAAGGAGGCAAGGATATACAATGGAAAAAAGACAACCTCTTTAACAAGTGGTGCTGGGAAAACTGGTCAACCACCTGTAAAAGAATGAAACTAGAATAGTTTCTAACATCATACACAAAAATAAACTCAAAATGGATTAAAGATCTAAATGTAAGACCAGAAACTATAAAACTCCTAGAGGAGAACATAGGCAAAACACTCTCCGACATAAATCACAGCAGGATCCTCTATGACCCACCTCCCAGAATATTAGAAACAAAAGCAAAAATAAACAAATGGGACCTAATGAAACTTAAAAGCTTTTGCACAACAAAGGAAACTATAAGCAAGGTGAAAAGATAGCCCTCAGATTGGGAGAAAATAATAGCAAATGAAGCAACAGACAAAGGATTAATCTCAAAAATATACAAGCAACTCCTACAGCTCAACTCCGGAAAAATAAATGACCCAATCAAAAAATGGGCCAAAGAACTAAACAGACATTTCTCCAAAGAAGACATACAGATGGCTAACAAACACATGAAAAGATGCTCAACATCAGTCATTATCAGAGAAATGCAAATCAAAACCACAATGAGGTACCATTACACACCAGTCAGGATGGCTGCTATCCAAAAGTCTACAAGCAATAAATGCTGGAGAGGGTGTGGAGAAAAGGGAACCCTCTTACACTGTTGGTGGGAATGCAAACTAGTACAGCTGCTATGGAAAACAGTGTGGAGGTTTCTTAAAAAACTGGAAATAGAACTGCCATATGACCCAGCAATCCCACTTCTGGGTGTACACACCGAGGAAACCAGATCTGAAAGAGACACGTGCACCCCAATGTTCATCGCAGCACTGTTTATAATAGCCAGGACATGGAAGCAACCTAGATGCCCATCAGCAGATGAATGGATAAGGAAGCTGTGGTGCATATACACCATGGAATATTGCTCAGCCATTAAAAAGAATTCATTTGAATCAGTTCTAATTAGATGGATGACACTGGAGCCCATTATACAGAGTGAAGGAAGCCAGAAAGATAAAGACCATTACAGTATACTAACACATATATATGGAATTTAGAAAGATGGTAACGATAACCCTATATGCAAAACAGAAAGAGACACAGATGTACAGAACAGACTTTTGGACTCTGTGGGAGAAGGCGAGGGTGGGATGTTTCAAGAGAACAGCATTGAAACATGTATATTATCTAGGTTGAAACAGATCACCAGCCCAGGTTGTATGCATGAGACAAGTGCTTGGACCTGGTGCACTGGGAAGACCCAGAGGGATCGGGTAGAGAGGGAGCTGGGAGGTGGGATCGGGATGGGGAATACATGTAAATCCATGGCTAATTCATGTCAATGTATGACAAAAACCACTACAATATTGTAAAGTAGTTAGCCTCCAACTAATAAAAATAAATGAAAAAAAATTAAACCATATCTTAAGGATGGAAACTAGAAAAGCTTAAAACAGAAATAGTTTGAAGTGGTGACCTTTGAGTGTACTGATGTGTGTTGGGCTAGAGAATGGGGAACTACATCAATAGCAGCAGTGTTGCTTTGAATGATTTATTTTACTTTATGCCTGTGTGATAATTTTAAAAATATAAAAATCTAAAAGAATATTCACAAACTGATCATGGGGAAGTGTAAGTAAATTTTTATATGCATATTTAAGTGTTTGGTTTTTTATGGGGCACATATATTATGTTTTTTAATCAGGGAAATATAATTTGGAGTTTTAAGTTTAAAACTTTCATACACATAAAATTTAAACTTCATGTGTTCAGAAAATCCCCCATAATGGTACTATGACCTCAAATGACATTTTAAATATTGGATGTGTTGTCTTAGCAGGTTGAATCCACTGGGATTGTTTTGTGTGTGCAGGGAATTGATGATCATATTATAAATAGATGCTAAATTAGTATTAACCAAAGTGAACAAAAGCACATTTCTATGAAAGACACTTTTTCAGTTCTGAGGGAGGACAAGGTGGAGGTCAAAGATAGCCTTTTCAGTTTTTCAATCACTGGCTCTTCAAAGAGCAAAATAACTAAGGAGAAACCAAAGCAAGAGATTCTGAGTAATCTCACTAGCCGCTGGGTGGGTGAACACTGGCAGGCAGCCTGGAGAGGATGTGGACCATTTGTCACTCTTCCAAGTCTCAGAACAGGAACAGCTAAGACTTGAAAAATTATAGAAATGCTATACCAAAGAAAGAAATATTCTGGTGAAATATTTAGATGTAGATCGAGGGCATATGTGCATGCATGCTAGGTTGCTTCAGTCATGTCCAACTCTTTGCGACCCCATGGACTGTAACCCACCAAGCTCTTCTGTCCATGGGATTCTCCAGGTAAGAATACTGGAGTGAGTGGCCATTTCCTCCTCCAGGGGATCTCCCCGACCTGGGGATCAAACCCATGTCTCTTATGTCTCCTGCATTGGCAGTTGGGTTCTTTACCAGTGGCGTAACCTGCGAAGCCAAGGAAGATTCATAAAATAAGAAGTATTAACCAGTTCTTTTGAAATATGTTCCATGAAACACATTCAGTTAATCTCTTAGATGTCAGAATAAGACTGTCCATCATCTGACACCACTAATGAGTTTGAATTCTTTATTTGGAAATTTTTATTCCCCAAAAGATTAGGCATCTTCTGGTAGATATAAGCAAATATTAACGTATCCTCAAGTTCTGATATCAAGTGGATAATTTATAGTGTGATTGCCAGTTAAATTTTGATAATATAATTGTTTTATTATATTTCTGCTATGAATATCATATTTAGTATTAAGTTCTAAGTAATTAGATGTTATAGAAACCCACTCCAGTATTCTTGCCTGGAAAATCTCATGGACAGAGGAGCCTGGTGGGCTACAGTCCATGGGGTCGCAGACAGTCAAACATAACTTAGGGACTAAACAGCAACAATGTAGATATGATATGTACATTGTGTCAAGATTTTTAAAAAGAGTGTTTCTCCAAACCAATGTTTCTTGGTAACTTTTTATTCATGTCAAAGACTGAGAGAGAAACCTTACCACTTTGATAGTTTTAATCAAACAAGATATTCCATATGAGCTCATGAGAGTTCCTAATATAACTAACTTTGGGCTATTAGTAAAGCCAGAGTAAGAAGCCAAGAAAGTAGATAACTATGACAACCAATATAACTCACTAGGAAGTGCTAAAATAAGATTTAATGTCACTTCATATTTTACCTTAAATATTAAATTGGTTTCTGAACTTAAAAAGTAAGAACTCTTCCCCTTCAATGCTAAGATACTAGTACTTAATGCATACTTCTAGAATACATTTTTAATAAACACTACGCATGACCAATTGGGTCCAAATAAAATGCTACAACCCACAAGAATATAACTAAGTCGCAGTCCTTGTCATGCAGCTCACCACCTCCAGTCAGCAATCCCAGAATCTCCCCTTAGAGATAGTAATCAATCTGAAGAGCTAGGAAACCCATTGTTCTATGTGGAATGACATTGCCTTTTTTTTTTTTAAGGGGAGAAGGGTAATTCAGGATTTCCAGGACCACCTGGACCTCCAGGGCAAATTGGGCCAAAAGGACCACCTGGTAAATATATTATTTCCTTCATATTGCTCTCAGTGAAGAAAGAGTAGCTCATAAGGAAAGCCATCATCCTCTTCTGTTCATGCCAATAGGTGTACGTGGAGAGCCTGGCACAGTGAAAATCATCTCCCTTCCAGGAAGCCCAGGCCCACCTGGTTCCGCTGGAGAACCAGGGATGCAAGGAGAACCCGGGCCCCCGGGACCACCAGGAGATCCAGGTGTGGGATCACTAGGAAGTCATTGAACCAAACTTCTTGTAAAGAGATTTGGAAACAAACAGTACAACTTCACAGAAAATGTTATACATTATAGTGTTTTTAATAATCAGCTTTCAGTCATTTTAGTTCAGTCGCTCAGTCATGTCTGACTCTTTGCAACCCCATGGATTGCAGCACGCCAGGCCTCCCTGTCCATCACCAACTCCTGGAGTTTACTCAAACTCATGTCCAATGAGTCAGTGATGCCTATCAACCATCTCATCCTCTGTCATCCCCTTCTTCTCCTGCCTTCAATCTTTCCCAGCATCAGGGTCTTTTCAAATGAGTCAGCTCTTCGCATCAGGTGGCCAAAAGACTGAGCTTATTTTACTCTAGACCAGCAAATCAAAGACCTTTTGACCCTATTGACAACTGGTGTTTATAGTATAAAGTTGAGCAAATACACTATAGGGCACTCAGGATTGTTTTTTATTAAGGTAAAAGTATGAAGGCTTCTCTGAAAACTGCCAGTCTTACAGCTATTTCTAAATGATTGCCTGAATAAACCCAAGTTCTATGTAAAATATTTATACCTTTCCAACACTTTGCACAGCACTTGGAAAATTAGTAAATGCAAATGTACTTACTA